>NC_087349.1:104149178-104452208 GCF_030014295.1 Loxodonta africana
AAATGCCAAGATAAAAATCGCAGTGTTTAATCACTTGCATTACCCATTAATTTACCCATTACGAGACCATTAAACAAGGTTTATATGCCGGATTATTGCAATTCGATTTCACATTGCTCCGAACACTGGAAATACCACTTGCATCTCTGCAAGACTGCTCCAACTACCAGAAGACTGAAGTATGTTGATCTCTGGAACAACAAGTTTATTTTTTGTTTTCTTTTTTACATAGCAAGCAAATACTCTTCCTGATATTCAAGCAATGGCCTAATAGAGAGCAAAGACCAGCTACCCCTTATAATACATTTTTAACCAATAAATTAGTTATTCAATAAGCACAAAGTTTGAATGAATCAAAATCTGTAACAAAAATTTTGCTTTCCATATAGCAAAGGAAACAAATAATATGGCCAGGACAAACATACTAGATGCTATCTGGAATTCGCACATTTTAAGACTTGCCTGTCTGTCTGTTTTACGTCAGCTTCCAGAAAACCTCCTTCCCAGAATCATCATGTGACCCTGAAAAGCACAGGTGGTTGGGCTGGTTACTTTCCATTGGCCACGCCCCCTCCATCAGCCTGCACCCTCTCTCTGCATGGCCTCCCCTGGCTGTGTGTCTTTAAGGTCTGAATCAGCCGGCTCTCCCTTCCACAGTGTTCTGCTAATGGGAAGCACTGGTGGAGCTGGCAGGGACTTCCCCTCTGCTAGCTGTGGTTCCCTAATGACTGTGTTCCTCCACTCAAGCAAGCTGCTCCTGATGTGAGACCCCTATTCTTAGGCTCTAGCCCTCACCGGATTACTTTTCCCTGTGTTTGCACTTTCAGGTTAGGAGTGAAAGACCCTTCCAACATTTGCTAGTCCCTGGGGGCTTTATGAGGACCCCTGATGGCACAGAGGTTAAATGCACTTAGCTGCTAACTGAAAGGTCAACAGTTCGAACCCACCAGCTATTTCCTGGGAGAAAGATGTAACCATCTGCTCCAGTAAAGATTTACATCCTTGGAAACCCTATGGGCAGTTCTACTCTGTCCTACAGGGTCGCTGTGAGTCAGAAGCGACTTCAAGGTGGGGGGTTTTGTTTTGTTTTATTTTTTAGTTTTGAGGGCTTTACTGGGTGGTGCAAAGGGTTAAGTGCTTGGCTACTAACCTAAAGGTAGGAAGTACAGGTTTACCCAGTAGCGAGCGTCAAAGAGTATATTTTATTGAGAAACCATTTACTAAGAACCCACTCTAATTCTAGGCACTTAGGGAAATTTCAAGAAACAATACATGGTCAGTCATATAGCCTGCGTTCTCTAAGAGTTGAGAGTCAAACAGAGTGAAAGGCACATACACAAAGATAAGCAAAAATACAAGAAGTATATCAATGAGTGTTACAGATGAAGTAGTATAGCCAAAATGCAGAACAGGAGGCTTCTGAGAAGAGTTTGGTCATGAAAAATATGGAACATGAACCAGACTACAAAAAGTAGAAATGATGTGGATAAAAGCAGCCACTGAAGGTGGAGGTTAGAATATTGCTTAATTATATATTAATGCTAAAGTTATGGATATTTTCTTATACAAAAAATTTAAGGGCTAAGACTGATTTCTTTAGGACCAAAAAAAGAGAATTGTTTTAATGGTGAAATCATTTTGGGAGATTCTTGAAAACGGCTTTCTTAATTTTATTTTCTTAAAACACTTATTTATGTCTGAGTGTAAAAGGAGTTTATATCCACTAATGGAAAATTTCAGGAGCCCAGAGGTTAAGAGCTCGGCTGCTAACCAAAAGGTCAGCAGTTCGACTACTTTAGGTGAAGGGAAAGACAACACACAATACAGGGGAGGTCAGCACAACTGAACTAAACCAAAAGCAGTTTCCTAATATGCTTTGAAGGCCAGCGTAGCAGGGGCAGGGGTCTGGGGACCATGGTTTCAGGGGACATCTAAGTCAATTGCCATAATAAAATCTATTAAGAAAACATTCTGCATCCCACTTTGAAGAGTGGCATCTGGGGTCTTAAACGCTAGCAAGCAGCCATCTAAGATGCATCAATGAGTCTCAACCCACCTGGATCAAAGCAGAATAAAGAACACCAAGGTCACAAGGTAATTATGAGCCCAAGAGACAGAAAGGGCGACATGAACCAGAGACTACATCATCCTGAGACCAGAAGGACTAGATGGTGCCCAGCTACAACCAATGACTGCCCTGACAGGGAACACAACAGAGAATGCCTGAGGGAGCAGGAGAGCAGGGGGATGCAGACCCCAAATTCTCATAAAAAGACCAGACTTAATGGTCTGACTGAGACTAAAGGGACCCCAGTGGTCGTGGCCCCCAGACCTTCTGTTGGCCCAGGACAGGAAACATTCCCGAAGCCAACTCTTCAGACATGGATTAGACTGGACAATGGGTTGGAGGTGGATGCTGGTGAGGAGAGAGCTTCTTGGTTCAGGTGGACACTTGAGACTATGCTGGTTATCTCCTGCCTGGAGGGGAGATGAGAGGGTAGAGGGGGTTAGAAGCTGGCGAAATGGATATGAAAAGAGAGAGTGGAGGGAGGAAGTGGGCTGTCTCGTTGGGGGGACAGTAATTGGGTATATGTAGCAGGGTGTATATAAGTTTTTGTGTGAGAGACTGATTTGATTTGTAAACTTTCACTACAAAAATTATTAAAAAAAAAAAAAAAGGTTAGCACTTCGAATCTATCAACTGTTCCTTGAAAACCCTAATGGGCAGTTCTACTCTGCCTTATAGGGTCGCTATGAGTTGGAACCAACTTGAGGGCACCCAACAACAACAACAGCAAAGGAAAATTTAAGAGATTACAAAAAAAAATATCTATTCCCATATCCAAGTTATCTAGATCTAACCAATGCCAAAATTTTAACATATTTAGTCCCATAGCTTTTTCAAGCACTATTCACTTCTTACACAGTCAAAATGAAAATAATATATTTTGAATTATATTTTCACCCTCAATATTATAAGGTGTTTCTAATATACTTCAACAGTTTATAAACATTGTATATAATTACAGTACAAATTTGAACCATAATGAGTTACCATTAAACATCCACTAGAATTCAAAAGGTTCCAAGTGCCAAGTGTTGACAGGGATTTGGAGCATGGGAAGCTCTCCAACAACGTGAACATAAGCTGGGGCAGCCACTGTGGAAAACAACTGGATATTACCTACTTGAATAGGTACATACCCTATGATCCAGCAATTCCTTTCCTTGGTATATACTCCTCAATCATACGTGTACCTGTGCCATACTGTACTGGACTATTTGTAGCAGTACTATTCATTCAGTTTAAAATGGGAAATCAAACGTCTATCTACAGCAGAATGGAAAAAGAATTCATACAATGGAATACTGAACAGCCATGAAAATGAACTAAACTATATTCAGTAATATGAATAATCTCACAAACATAATACTGAGTAAAAGAAGCCCAGCACAAGAGAATATAATACACTGTGTGATCCCATTTATATAAAGTTCAATAACAAACACAAGTAAAGCTTAGTGTTGGGAGAGTCAGGGTTAATGTTTACCTTTGGGCAGGTGGGGGAATGAATAAAGAGGGCTTCTGGGTTCCAGCAATGTTCTAGGTGTATAGTTAGTGGTTGGATGTTTTCAATCTGCAAAAATTCATCATAATTCATTGAGATGTATGTGTACGCTTTCTGTACTTTTCTGTATTATTACCAATTTTTAAAAGGACACGCACATGTTATGTCCACAAAATGTAGCAGCATTTTCCATAGTGATTTCAAACATTTCTATTAAATTTAGAAGATCAAGTAGATGTACACTTGTATTTTGGAAAATTAACAACATACTGATGCTTAAAAAATACCATAAATAATAAACAAAAAGTCTAGTGGACACAGTGGCCTAATTCAAAGTAAACTATGGAAGGAAGTTTCTGTACATCAATTTGGGGAGGTGGAAGAGGTACTGCTAAGCCAATGCGAGGATCTTCCTGTGCAGAGGTCAAGAAAATTCACAATACCATGGCCTCCCAACAGTAGAACAAAGTTACATAAATACTAATGAGAGCAACTGTCTACAGCCAAAATTGATTTTATTCCTTCCTGAGAACACTGCTAAGAATATTCTGCCAAACTGTGTCTCTATTCTGTACTATAAATAAATATAACTCTAGATTAATCGCTCCTTGGAAACCCTATGGGGCAGTTCTACTCTGTCCTATAGGGTCGTTAGGAGTCGGAATTGACTCGACGGCACTGGGTTTGGTTTTTTTGCTTTAGATTAATAGATTAAGATTTCAAAAAAAGCCAAAAGGCTTCAACCCATAATATGGGTCTTCCTCTGCCACGAATAATCTTTATTTATTAAAGAAAGCAAATTCGAGTCTCTAACACTTTAGAGACACAATCGGGAAGACAATATTTCTGATCTCAATGGCAGTTAATAAACCACTTCCTAAGTGAGTTTTCAATGTTTTAGCTCCATAAATGCAGATTATCTTCAAAATCATTATTTCTAGCAACCTCTTGTATTGTCCAAATGGAATACAAATACTCCACACAAAGGTACCCTTCTTTTTGCAAAGTGTAATTCATAAAAGAGAAGTTTTCTTTTTCCTCTTACCCCACTTTTATAGAAAAATAAAACAATTAAAAAAAATAGTTGTACGTACTTCGTTAGAATATGTTACACTCTCCTTTACAAAGTTCATAAAGATAAGAAAAGAGCTGTTATCCAGTTGTGATTTTTTTTTACCTACCCGCAATGTCTTGAGGATAAAGGGACAGAGCACTGCTCTCTGATGGGTCAGATTCTGGGGCCATGTCTTCTAGAGTGTTTCCAAACAAGACTGCACAACAAAGCACACAGACCTTGTTCTTTGCTTTCTTCCTTCCATGAGATTCCCTTTCAACAGCCACCTTTTGTCTTTGGATCCAACAGAGGAACAATATAGCCTCTCCTTCTGATTCTCCTGCTCCATTTTTTTTCCCTTTGCCTGGGAGTGTGCATTTAGTTGGCTCTTCTATATACATCGGAAACCCTGGTGGCGTAGCAGTTGAGTGCTGTGGCTGCTAACCAGAAGTCAGCAGTTCAAATCTGCCAGGCGCTCCTTGGAAACAGTCTACGGGGTAGTTCTACTCTGTCCTATAGGGTCGCTATGAGTCAGAATCGACTCGATGGCACTGGGTTTGGTTTGGTTTTATATACATCAGAATTGGAGGATCTTGTACTTAGATCTGAGTGTTCAGTGAACTAGGCCTTCCAAAGCCTGCTTTGCTCTAAGACTATTTAGGCCCAGCTCGGGAAAGATGCAGCACCATACTATTTAACTTTTAACAAGAACGTGCACATGAAACATTTAACCTGGTGCCTGCCACATGGTGAGTTCTCAGTAAATACTGGCCCCTTGAGCGACACCCTCATCACTGCTGCTGCTAGCACTCTGAGGTTGCTTAAGATCAAAGTCACCTTGCCTTCTTTGCTTCCTCCTGTATTTATTTACCTCGAGGACCCCATAGGCAGTGAGCTGCCAGAGAACCAGGGTATGTTCTGCTATTTTGACACCCATGGTGTCATCTAGAACCACTCCCATCTCACCTCTTCTAACAAAACAAACAGATTAAGTGACTTCATTTGACCTTAGTAAAACTGATGGGATATTTTCCCACATAGTAAATTCAGTGGCATGGTTATTCTGTAGTTTTAGCTCAACAACTTCAACGCCAGGACAAAAGAGAGAGAGAGAAAGCGAGGGAGAGAGAAACAAAAATTTTAAACGAGTCTGATTTCTCTGACATTCCTATCAATTTTGCACTCATTCTACAGATTCTACTTTCTAAAATTTGATGAACTGCCAATTCCACCCCAAAAGCAGCACTGAAATTTGCAGAATAACATCCTTTTTCAAAAAAAAAAAAAAAAGCACATAGCAAAGTAGAAAGCTGTTGAAACACAACAGTGTGGAAAGAGTGACTCATCAAATGACTACTAGGTCCCATCTAAAATGAACCAAGTATATCTAGAAAACTCCAGTATTAGTGTAAAAGTGCTATATTTTCTAATAAGGTAGAATTTTATCAACCATGACTTGCTTTTGTAAGAACTTTTGAGTGTGGGCTGTGATAACCACCACCTGTAAGGAAAAATGACCCTAAAGAACATACAAGAGATTCAATTAGACTTATTGATTTAATAAGCTAAACAAACAAGTCTGTGCCTGTACCATTTATCTGAATATTCCAACAATGTAAGGTAAATAGATATTAAAAATCTCAGGAGTCCCCAAGCCAGGATCTGTTATTTAAATGAGAAGGCTCGCAGCAAGCAGCTTCAGAGATTGAGTGGAAATAATTAATTAGAAACATGCAGTTGGATTCCAACAGTTTAATCTCTGCTTCCTGTTGAGTCAGCTTGCAGGTGTGCCATGGAGGATACTTATACCAAATTCGGGGTGTGTTTGGAGTTCTGAGCCAAGCAGAGTGCAGGACCTCTGCTCTGTTTTAATTTATATTTTCTAAATGTTACTTCATTTTTTTTTTTTTTTTTTAATGTTACTTCAGGAACCAGACAGAATAAATCCTTTATCAACAGAAGTCTGAAAGGCTGAGCTTACGCTTGTCTTCTGAAAGGTAGCGTGGACTTTTTCTATACTACAATCATCATCATAATCCTTATTTTTGTTATTATGTATCATCTACTGAGTAGAGTGTTTTCTAGAAGTGCCTGGCCATGGCCACTTAGCTGCTAGCCAAAAAGTCAGAGGTTGTCGTCCATACGAAGATGCTTTGGAAGAAAGGCCTGGAGATCTTTCTCCAAACACCAGTTACTGCAAACCCTGTGGAGCACAGTCCTACTCTGACACACATGGGGTCACCACAACTCAGAACTGACTCAATGGCAACAGGTAAAGAGGGTTTTCTTTGTTGTTCCTTCTTACGATGATTCTTGGTAAGACAGAGCTTACTTAAACTTTTCCTCATTCTTTAATCATCTTTAAGTGATAATAGGGATTTCTGACAAGGGATTATTATTAATTATATAAATAGCCCTCCTACAGAATATTGAAGATACCATGGATTGCAAAAAAAGCAAACAAATCTGTCTTAGAAGAAGTACAACCAGAATGCTCCTTAGAAACAAGGATGGCGAGACTGTCTCACATACTTAGGACATGTTGTCAGGAGGGCCTAGTCCCTGGAAAAGGATATCATGCTTGGTAAAGTGGAGGGTCAGAGAAAAAGAGGAAGACCCTCAATGAGATGGATTGACACAGTGGCTGCAACAATGGGCTCAGGCATAACAGTGATTGTGAGGATGGCGCCGGACCAGGCGGTGTTTCATTCTGTTGTACATAGGGTTGCTAGGAGTTGGAACCCAAGTGACAGCACCTAACAACAACAGAATAAAATCCTCAAGATTTGCTAGAGGCTTCTGACCCAACAGAGGCCCTTTTTGAAGCAGTTTTCCTTTGTGTGTAACTGGAAGTAGATCTTGTAGCACCCTACTACATGATGTTGACTTGGATTTCATATACTAGTCACAGTTCTTAATATTCCAGAATTTTCTCTCCTTCGAGGGTGTCAAACATTTAAAAATAAATTAAATACAGGAACAATGTGCATCTAATGCCCCAGGGAACAACCTGTCTGTATTCTTCAATAGAAATATTAACTTCCACATACAGAGATAATTTTCCTAGGGTTCTTGCTGCCATGGCTTCAGAGAGCTTTACCCACGACATTGAGAATATCATCTCAGAAGGTTGAAAATAAGTCCGGCCGCTTGAAAAGTAGCCACGAAGTCAGCTACTGTGGTCCCTCCTACTACAAATGCAGGGCAGAGTTAACTGATTGGAAGTGTCTATATCATATGTAGGAATTGTTCTTTCACATGACCTTCGGAAAACATGTGCATGGGACCACGGATTTACTGGAAACAGCTTTGGGGGCTTTACTTTTCTCATTTGTAAATGGAGAAGATTTGGACTCGATGATCTCCGTTCCCCTCACCAGGCTCAAGGTCCCTTTTGCTCCCCAAATCCATAACTTTGATGATTGAACTCATCTGTTCCTTGTCCGCCATTGACTTGCTTTTGCAATTAATGTTATGAAGTCTGTTCCTTGAATAAACTTTTGTTTAAAATTCAGTGGAACTTCACTTGAGTATCATAAACATGAGATCTCTTTTTCTTCCCCCTATGCCCCTCCACTCTCCCAAGTGGCCCTGGCCATCAGCATGGCGACTGATGTCCTCTCTGGGCCACTTTGGTCTTTAACTTGACAGTACTCCCAGGAGAAATGATAGGGTCTAGATTTATACCGATTGGATTTGGATGGTGATGGATTACAAGAAAGCGGGACCACATAGCCAAGCGAAGGTTCAGGACTGAGCCACAAGCTTAAACACGAAATGAGCTTTTACTGGTGAGTTCACAGCTAGTAGATGTTTTCATACTAACAACATTTTTCCCCTCCAGGTTTGTGCATTTTATCTTTATTCTTTCAAATCCTGAAATTGCCTGGATAAGAGAGAGGGTTTATACACACACACACACACACACACACACATACACACACACACATTTCTAAGAGCAGCCTGAACTTTTAGGGGAAATTGAAGAGGCTTTGTGTCAAGTACAGCTAAATCCAGCCTTTCCATATCAAACCTCTGCTAGAAAATTACTGTGCAGATGATAAGGGAGGAAGATATAATAAAAAGTGACTCTACTCAATTTACACTGCAATATTGGTATGACTGAATATTTTTCATTCAGGTGCCTGATAAAATCGCTAAACTGTATTGCAGATAAATAAAGGAGGCTTCTGTCAAGAATAAACACCATTAATCATGAAGTCTTACCCTCTGAGAGCCTGTGCTACGCGTCTGCACCAACACACCAGCACAGCCGGCGTGGAACACATGCTTCCTTCTTTATACTGTTTCAGGCTGAAGTTGCCCTGATTTTTTATTTTGCATAATTTAGGCAGCAATAGTGTTTTGAAAACACTCTCTTTACATTTTTAACTTTATAGTCCTGCAACTAGATTCATTATTGTAACACTTATGAAAAACTCTCTGGGCCCCTTGGGGGAAAAAACTTGACAATGAAAGATTTTTTTTTTTTTTTGGCTTCTTACATACACAGACACACACATAAGGCATATTATAGATGCTGTATTTCATCAAACCTAAGGTGATGTGATCAAAAGATGCAACATTATTTTATATACTACTAAGAAAATACTTCCCTATAACTTTCAATTTTTATTTTATAATTATCAGAAGAGCTCTTTTAGAACTTACTTAAACCTAGGTTTTTTTTCTTTTTAATAATTTATTATATTTGGTGAACGTTTACACAGGAATTTAGGTTCTCATTTAACTATTTCTATACATATTGTTCAGTGACTTTGGTTACATTCTTCACAATGTATCAGCATTCTCATTATTTCCATTCTGGTTGTTCTGTTTCCATTCATCTAGCTTCTCTGTCCCCACTAGCCTTCTCATCTTTGGTCTAGAGCAAATGTGAACCATTTGGTTTCACCTAGGTGATTATTTTGAGGAGCACAGTACTCACAGGTGGTATTATTTATTTTATGGGTCAATCTGAAAGGTGACCTCCGGGAGGGGTTTGAGTTCCAAGTTTAAACAGTATCTAAGGGCAACAGTCTAGAGGGCTCATATAGTCTCTACTGGTCCATAGACCTAGTTTTTTTTAAAATCATATATCACTCCAATACATGCACAAAAAGGGAAGTATAAGCAAAACAATTTTTTAAAAAGATAACTGGCACTTCCTCATGATTGCTACCTTCACTAACAATGACTATAAAATGCTGCAGACTGTAAGATTCTTCCCAATTTCAGAGACATTAAAGTAAAAAATGGATGTGCAACTTAAAATCAATAATTTAAATAAAGAAATATAATAGGTTAATTATTAGGCAACGTTGCCAATTTTCAAATACCTCTTATGTGGGCATTTGACACTGCATTAAGGGCTATACATACATATATATGTAGTCTGTCATTGAATCCTTGATATTATTAATCCCATTTTATATCTGATCAAACTGAATCTTAGGCAGATTAAGTAATCTGATAGTACATATCTGAGCTGGATTCAAACCCAGCCTATGCTCCAAAGCCTACGCTTTTAAACACAAAGGAATACTACCAGTAACCAGCTGCTGATGAGTCAGTTCCAACTCATGATGACCCCATGTGTGTCCGAGAAGAATCGTGCTCCATTGGGTTTTCAATGGCTGCGCTCTTTCAAAAGCAGATCACCAGGCCTTTTTCCTGAGGTACCTCTAGTGTATTAAAACTGTCAACCTTACGGTTAGTAGCCAAGTACTTAACTGTTTGCACTACCCAGGGACTCCCAAAGGAATACCACCCCAACCCAAATGTACGCATATGCTTAAGTATACTTATATTTTTAAATGATTGTGGTTTAATAGAATAGGATGGCATGGGATGGTTTTCCAATTACCTTTTCACTCCAAATGGAACCTACCTGAATATACATTCAAATTGTCCCTGGAGCGCCACAGCTGCGCCATGGACTGATGGCTACGGGACACTCAAAGTGTCACTTAGCACAAGGAAGACTGACAGAAGTATGAACAGCACTTGGGCAAGGCTCTCTCAGTAGGTTTTCACATAAGAAAAGAACCAGCAAGAAACCTTTTGGCACAGGAGAAGGAAAAAAAAGGTATGAGGCATGTATGTGTTAGAGCCACAATGTTTTCACAGAATCCACTTCTAGGTGTCCACAGACAAGGAAGGAACAACAAAAAAGTCTGAACTTTTCTATAATCACGGGATGTCAAGAACTAGAAGGGACCTTACAAAAAAACCAACCTGCATCACCATCAAGTCGATTCCAACTCATGGTGATCCTGTGGGTTACAAAGTAGAACTGAACTACACAGGATTTTCTTGGCTGTAATCTTTATGGAAGCAGACTGTTAAGTTTTTTCCAAGGCACCCCTGGGTGACTTTGAACCACCAACCTTTAAGTTAGTAGTCAACCACACACCAATTGGGCCACTCAGGGACCTTATAGATCATTTAACCCAATGACTTTATTTCACAGATAAAAATAATGAGGCCCAGAGAGGTCAGGGAAAGTATTCAAGGATATAGTTAACTTGTGGCAGAGCCAAGGATGAAACTCGACTGAGGTCCACATTTACTATGAAAACAGCTGATTAACAGGCTTTAAGAAGAGGATCACTCGAAGCCATGTGCCAACAGAGCTATGTCTCAGTTTTCTTGAACAGCACTTTGAAACTCGAGACGAAAACACTATCATGGGCTAATGTGACCAACATTATCCTGGGTAAAGAGGGGTTGTGCTCAGAGGCGATTATTCAGCAAAGCCGTAATCCAGTCCTGTTTGTGAGGGATGCTTAACTGTGTTACACAGGAAGTATTATGGCAGCTGTGTGTCAGCTCACTGGGGGATCTGTTTCCAGAGCCCACTTGAAAGAGGAAGTGCCTCTTCTAGCCAAAAGAGCTTTAACTCCCATCTTCCTGACAAATCCTCCCCGTGTGAAGAACCACCTCGATCCTGCAGAGTGACTATGTTTATTTGCCAAAGAGGAGAGGCCCTCATAGAAAATCCGTGACCCAGCAGGACAAGGCCACTCTGGACACTTACAGGATCAGATACCAGTGGCCCAGTCCAAACTAGGATCTACAAGAAAAAAGGAGCCCAAGGAAGCCCTATGCAATGTCCAAGTGTCACACCGTTTGGGGCTTTCCCCAGGTACTTCAGGAAGAGCTTCTTGTGTATAAATTGACATTTACAGCGCATATCATTTTCACCACAGATTTCATGTTCAATCATTGCTGATAAACTACTTTCAGGGGCACGATGATTAAATGTGGGCTCCTAGCTAGGTATAGTACAATTTGCCTGCTTTGAAGAGTCACAATTCTATTGCACAAAAAGATGGGTAAAAACAGGTCAACAGCTACCTTACAGAATTGTGCTCTTAAGACAGCTGACTTTTGTCTAGCTGTATCACAATGTTTTACCAATACCTCTAATGAAGGCATAATTTATGAAATAATCAGATATCTACCCTTCATTAATCGAGGTTAAAAAAAGAAGCATAATTCCTAAGTTTGTTATTTGCTCATCTGTGTCTCAGTCAAAACCATACTTGAGAAAATAACATACATGCACACGAAAATGTAATGCCTATGATTGAGATATCAGGATAATTTTTATTATTCGTGTTCATTATGTCTACAGATGGCAGTGCATATTGTAGAAATGATTATGAAATTCCTTAGAAATGTAAATTTAAAATGGAGCTAACAGGTTCCCCTCCCACCCCACCCAGGACCATTTATATTATTAAACTGGGCGTGAGTATAATAACCTGAACCTCACTCCTCAATAGCCTTACTCACATTGAAAGGAAACCGAATGACTTAGCACCCTCCTCAACTGATTTTAATGCCAGTGATGATTCAAGAGTAGCCATGTTATTAAACTGGAATGAGGCACTACTCTGTGCACTAATGAGGTTAAAAAATGTCTTTAGGTCTCCACGTTACAGGCACTTAGCAAGCACTTTGCTTGGCAAAGACCAATGGCAGGTCAGAGCTATGGACTAATCACACAGGCCGGAATCAAATGGACTGGAAGAATTAGGAGACTTGTGGCTCCAAGGAACGTAATTCATGCAGAAAAGCGTTGTCAGAGCAAGGCCAGGGAACCTCGTGGGAAGAAAGCAAAAATAAACAGTTCAACAAAGAAAACAAAGAAGGGCCAATCGCCTTTTCTAAAGCTTGAGTACACTGAGACTTCAGTGGGTGCCTAGGACAAAGACCTCATCAAAGCACACCCTTGCAAAGCAAACAGACCAAAGAATGATGATTCTTTCCAATACACTTGGGGGGAAGGGGTGGGGGTGGACTCTACTTCTCATTCCATCCAATTCAACTTCCCCAGCAAGCACAGAAATGACAAACAATAATAACCTCAATAACCAGAAAGTCTTGGCATTTGCCTGGGTTAAAAGCTGTTGAATGGTGGGGGAAGAGAGGACAAATTTAACACGGTGTGTATGCTCTATGTCCTTGGGATTTATCCTTTGATTGTTTTTCAGATAATGGTAAGGCCTTTTTAAGTGCATGAAGCACCTAAGTCAGAGGAGGCATCCATGTATGACACCACCCGCTATTCACATTCCAGAGAATGAAGAGAGATTCACAAATGCTCAAGGACCTCTGCTTTGGAAATGGCCTCTCACAAATCCTGTATGATACCCATGGCCCTGTAACTCTTCAATTGAAAAGAACTCCTCCAGAGGGCTTCCTCAGCTTCCCAAAGGGGGATGAGTTCTTCTTTCAGCCCTACCTCTACGGCCCCCCATATCCGTTTTAGCTGTTCTTTGCTCATGTATTCTACATGTATCACTGCAGTCCTGAAGCAAGGCAAATCTAAAGTCTGAGTTGACCAGATTTTGATCTTTAAAACTAGCTTACAGTACTCTAGGCTGACCTTCTCTTCCCTCTCTTGACTGTCTCCACTAACAGTGAAGATCATGCTGTCTTTTATTGACTAATCCTGACGAGAATCTGAGATTACCACAAGAGAAAGAAGGCAGAAACTGACCTGTGCGCACGAGTGTGTGAGTGTGTACGCATACAAAAAAAAAAAAAAACCTCATACCAACTCTACAGGACAGAGTAGAACTACCCCATAGGATTTCCAAGGAGCAGCTGGTGGATTCGAACTGCCGGCCTTTAGGTTAGCAGCCGAACTCTTAACCACTGCACAACCAGGGGTGTACATATATGCATATATAATAATAATATAAATAACATACTTTAAACAAGCAAATCTAACATGTTAGGTAGTATATTTACATATTAGTATCATCAAATATAATTCTAATAGTAATCTATTACATCCCTGACAAATAAGATATGAAAAGCCTTCTAATAGCTGAGATCTGACTATGATATGAATTGTTACTAATTCACAGTTTTAAACTTTCACTGGTGTGCATAATTTATGTTGAAAACAATGGGATCTAGGAATCAGGGAGTTTTTCCACGGTGGGGAGAGACAGAGGGAGTGAGGAGAGAGAGCAATACTTTGAACAGAGGCAAGGAGCATTTCGGTAAGCTTAAAATACTTTCTTTGAACTTTGTCTTGAAAATGTAAATCATATTCAAGCAATATCCGATGCCATCCAGTCGATTCTGACTCATAGCAACCCTACAGGATAGAGCAGAACTGTCCCCACAGGGTTCCCAAGGCTGTGAATCTCTATGGAAGCATACTGCCACATCTTTCTCCTGAGGAGGGGCATACAGCCTGGTGATTTGTTTCCCAAATAACGCAAATCATTTAATTGCCAGTGCCTTCTTTCCCACCACCTTGCCCCCCTACCCCCTGTAATAAAAATACTGTTCACTTATGATGACCTTGGCAATACCTTGGAAACACTATGGGGCGGTTCTACTCTGTCCTATAGGGTCGCTATGAGTCGGCCTCGACGGCACTGGGTTTGGCTTTTGGTTTTGCCCAGTGGGCAGGAATGCCTTCACAGGTGATCCTTTAAAAGAAGGTATACTCAATTCATTCTGATATTAGTTCACACTTGGAGCTAACCTTGCTCCCTGTAAGAGTCCCAACTGAGAACTTCTTTGTAATGAAGCTCTAATCTCTCTGTAGTTGCAGGGAAAGTTTCATATACCTATTACTCTCTTAAACAACAGGAGATGCTGCATAACCCATATTAGATGTTTGGGTTTTAGGAATGGCTTTTGGCTACAGATGCTCTTTTTCTTTTTTCTTGTTTTTCTTTACTGGAAATGCACTTTCCCCTGCCCTAAAGCAGTTCCTGCCATTTCTTACCTTTCTCCCTGCACTCTATTCTCCCCATCTATGTGTATGTATGTGTGTGTTCACACCTGTCGGCAAGCATGTGCAGGATGAGAGAGACAGACAGGGACAGAGACAGCCAGAGGCACAGAGGACAGACCTACCATTGCACTTAGTATTTTTCAACACTGGAGTTAAAAGCTGATGCAATGTCACCAATCAGCTAGATGAGGGCAGGGGTGAAACCTAGGACTGATAAGCCATTTAATTTGTTAATTTTTGTCAAATATCAAGGTAAGGAAAGATACCTTTACAAAAATCACATCAGAACTAAAAGTGGCCAAGGTTTTTTTTGTTTGTTTTTTTATTTCAAATTTCTTATCAATGCACTTATCTAATAAATGTTCTGCAAAATCACCCCTATGTTACTTAGGACTCAGTAGATTGTCAAAACCGACCTTTCTTCCGCTTCTTGCTTTTAATACACTTAATTGACTTGAATCACCAAATATGCAAAAATCTAGCTAACTTGTTATTTAGGATTGAAAAAGATGGCAAACAGGTTCCTGCAAATATTTTATGTTCTCGTGCATGAAGCTTGCTAGCAGCAGGGGTGGGGGTGTAAGAGTGGCAGAAAGAATGAATGACAGGCAGTCTTTGTTCCCCCAGGAGAGGTCTGCAATGAACTCAGCTTGCTAGGCAGCTATAGGAAATGGCATGTCTTTGTTTAGGTGAAAAAAAGTGGGTTCTGTTACCTAAGTGAGAGAGAGAGGGCCACGTCTGAAGAGTTGCAGGGAGTATGGATTTGGGCAGTCTTCATCTGATAAAACTAACCTGAAAGTGTCTACCCTTTGGGACAAATTTGGTTCAAGTTTAATTTTTCACAAACGTTTATTTTGAAAAATAAATGAAACGATGGCAGTAAATTTCTGTTTTCTTTGAAGCCCAGCTTAACATGAGTGGACGCATTGTACTCGAAGAAAAAAGTCTGTTACAGTCCAGTACCTCCCAGGCCCCAGCAACAGGTTTGACAGCAGCCTCTATAGAGTCAGCGGCTTCCGGTTCAATGAACGTGAATACCGCAGTCAATATCTGCTCCCCGGACGAGTACTGCTGAGCGTCACACAAAGAACGCAGGAATTTTATCCAAGAAGCTGGCGCTAACACTTTGAACGTGCACTATAATTAGGGCTTGCTCTCTCTCTCTGTAGCTGATGACCGAATTCAATATTTCAGTCATTAGAAATACTGCAGAACAGGAATAAGCACTATGGCCTTTGAGTACAAGCTATCTGATTGGTGTTCATTTCTCACCTGCAAAGTAAAGTGTGACTTGGTTGACCTAGACTTATGCTGTCAGCTCATTCCAATTTAAAAAGTTTAGGACCTAAAACTCACCCAGATTTTTTGTATCTGTACGGGAAACAATATGGAGGTAGTCTAACGTAGTTCTTAAAAATTAGGCAAGCTTTCTACTACCGGTGATCCCCCTGACAGGGAACACAACAGAGAGTCCCTGACAGAGTAGGAGAAAAGTGGGGTGCAGAGCTCAAATTCTAGTAATACGACCAGACTTAATGGTCTGACTAAGACTGGACAGAACTAGGAAGACATGGCCCCTGGACTTTCTGTTAGCCCAAAACTAAAACCATTCCCAAAGCCAACTCTTCAAAGGTTAGACTGATCTATATGACATGAAATGATACCCGTGAATAGTGTGCTTCTCAGCTCAAGCAGATACATGAAAGTAAATGGGCAGCTTCTATCCAGAAGCGAGAGGAGAAGGCAAAAAGGGACAGGAGTTGGTTGAATGAACAAGGGAAATCCAGGGTAGAAAGGAGGAGTGTGCTGTCATATTACACGGAGAACAACTAGGGTCACGTAACAATGTGTGGATCAAGTTTTGTATGAGAAACTAACTTGAACCGTAAACTTTCACTTAAAGCACACACACAAAAAAAAAAAATAGGCAAGCTTTGTAATTCTCTCAGTTACTCGTGAGAAAAGTTATTTTCTATTTTGAACTGATACAATACGCAATGAAAAATGTTGGGAACAGCAGTAGGAAAGTCTGAAGTTAGAAAGTAGGATGATGCATGGTACTGGTTATAAAAAAGAAAGAAAAATAAAGCTGAGAAGGAGGGGCAAAGAGTGAGGTTGGAGAGATGGTGTTATTTTACATCATGGATTGACAAACTTTTTCTGTAAAGGGCCAGAGAGTAAATATTTAGGTTTTGTAAGCCATACTGTCTCTGTCACAGCCACTCAACTCTGACCTTGTTGAGCTAAAGCTGCCATAAAAAAAGAAAAAGAAGAAAAAAAAATCGTTGCTGTCAAGTTCATTCCAACTCGTGGTGACCACATGTGTGTCAGCGTAGAACTATGCTTCACAGGGTCTTCAATGGTTAATTTTTTTCAGAAGTAGATCACCAAGCTTTTCTTACAAGGTGCCTCTGGGTGACTCAAACCTCCAATCTTTTGGTTAGCAGTCGATGCTGACCACCTTTAGACAATAGAAAACAAGTTTGGCTGTGTTCCAATAAAACTTTATTTACCAAAACAGGATGTAGACTAGACTTGGCCCAGGGGTGATGGTTCGCCAGCCTCTGTTTAGGTGATTTTCGTGGAAGATCTCTCTGACAAGGATTTTCTGAGCAGCAAGGTCTATGAAGTGGGGAAGCAAGCAATGGGTATGGAAGGGAAGAAGGTTCCAGGCAGGTGCATAGTGAGATCTAGTCCAACATGGCTTAATTCTGTTTGTTATAATTCTATAATCACTGATACAGTTTTCCCAAGTGTGATTATTAAGTGTTGCTCAGTATTCTACCAAGTTCATGTATCACAATTTACTAAACCACTTCCTACGGCTGGATAGGTAAACTGTCTGGTTTTTGGTGTCATAAATTCTACAGCAGCAAACACTGATGTGCACCTAACTTTCTGGCTACAGGTAGAAGTTTCTTAAGTCAAAAATCCTGAGCATGGTTCTTTACGGCTCTCTCACACTCTGTCATATTCCTCCCCTTATGAATTCACAGAGAATGATGGAGCTTGGTGACACCGAAAACTTCCTATCAGGTACTGTTAGAATTATCTGTGCTCACCCAGAAGTATTTAACTAGAGTTGCAACATCTACAGTGTTCATTTTCACCAGCAAAGCATGGAGGTCATGAGCAAGGAATGTGGAGTCGAATGGTGGAGTTTAAATAATGGCACTACCCTTTTCCAGCTATATAACTTCCCTGTCAAGCTCTCCGTATCTTTAAATTAAGGTTAATCATATTAACTCCATCACAGCATTGTTCTAAGTATTTCACAAGAAAATTCATGTAAAGCCTTTAAAATTGTGCCTAACCCATCGTAAAACCAGTTGCCGTAGAGTTGCCTCCATTTCACGGGGACCTCGTGTGTGCCTGAGTGGAACTGTGTCCCATAGCATTTTCAATGGCTGATTTTTTGAAAGTAGATCACCAGGTCTTTCTTCCGAGGTATCTATGGGTGGACTGGGACCTCTTACTTTTCAGTTAGCAATTGGGCACATTACCCATTTGCCCCACCCAGGGACTCTATTCCATAGTAAATATTCAAAAAATATTAGTTACTGTCACAATTATATATTTTTTATGTGACTTGTCTATTCATTTCCCCCCCTTGTCTCTGAAATGTCTTTATTCTTCTTAGATCGTCCTTTTAAGGTCGCTGATTTTGTTAATTTTACTTCCATGTGAAGGGCCTGGGAAGCAGCAATAGATATACATTAAGTGGTATCTGGTCACATCAGGGAGCCTGGGGACCTCTAGACCCATGGACTGATTTAATATCAAGGAATCAATTTGGCAGTGGAGAGAATCTGGAATTTTAATAGGCACTTCTAATGTAATCTTAGCTCAAAATCGAGCTTTTGATTTGAGTCCTAAGTGTGCTAATTTTGTTGGCACGAGGTGACACACTCTAACAAAAGACAACAAAGAGAAACAATGGCAAAAGCAGTGGCCTAAGAAACAATGGCCCATAATTACGACTGAAAATAGTACTTACTGAGATGCTACTGTGTATACGGCAAGGGCTTAGCCTAGAAA
This sequence comes from Loxodonta africana, assembly GCF_030014295.1. Lineage (NCBI taxonomy): Eukaryota > Metazoa > Chordata > Mammalia > Proboscidea > Elephantidae > Loxodonta > Loxodonta africana. Next base: position 104,168,110 of record NC_087349.1, read on the forward strand.
ATGCAAAGACATATACAGATGGTCTTTGCCCTCAAGAAAGATAATAACAATCTAGGATTTTGCTTTTGTTTTAAATAAATTCAATCTTTATTTGTATTTGGGCACTGGAAAATTACACATGAATTTAGTTATATTTTAATATACACATACATACATAAAAAAATTCACAAATCATAAAAATTTATGCTGACAAGAGTTGGATGACACTGGAATTTTATCAGATGCAGTAGTAAGTCCATTTATGGCAAGCTCTGGATTATGTGGACTATCCCTGGAAATGGGGATGGTATTTCTAGTCAGAAAATTAGTGACAGTTGTCCACATGGCGCTTTTTTTTTTCCCCTCATATATTTGCAGTATCATCTCACTGCTTCCCAAATCTGCAAAGTGACCAGCATTTGGGTCCATATTTTCAACAATTAAAGCCCCTGATATAGTTTAGAACTTCAGCTAATCCTTTCACTGTAAAATTTTCTAACAACTTCTTCCTCCTCTCATTCTTTCTTTTTCAGCATTTCTTTCTTCTTCAAAATCCGTTAAGTCCTGATCTGTCAATTCCCCGTTTTGATCTATGAACCGTTCCACACTGGCCAATATCAACGTCTAAATTCAGTGATCTTGCTGTATGGATGACTTTTCCAACGATTCCCTTCCACCATATTATCCTGATCCAACCTTGGAGCATGTTCACATAGCTCGGCAATTTTCTCCATATCCCCTGCACACATTTTTCCATAACTTCTTCCCAGGAAGATGTACTAACAATAAGATGTAAAAACAAACAAACACCAAAAAACAGATGGTAGTAAGTGTAGTTCATCGTAACTCAAATACATTATAAGCTGGGGACTGCCGGTACTACTAATTCTGGGCTTTAGAAAATGTGATTCGAATGTATTCTAGGGTTTTTTGTTTGGTTGGTTGGTTTTCGTGGGTTGCGGGAGGCATACACAGTGTTAGCTACAGTATTTAATGTAATCCGATACGTCATTACATTTTACCAGTCTCAATAATGTTTATGGTTGAGCACAAGCAGGAGGGAAAAAATGACTTTCCTTTGTTTATTTTAAATGATACTATTAAAATAGCCTAATCTAGTGATGTCCTCAAATACAATTACTATGTTTTGTTCAATCTGTATTTTACTGAAGGCTTCTCTGGGAATGAAATAAAAGAAATCACTATGACTGTTTATGGGCCCAATTTTCTGTGGAGCCCTGGTGGTGCAGTGGTTAAGAGCCTTGGCTGCTAACCAAAAGGTCGGCATTTCAAATCCACCAGCCACTCCTTGGAAACCCTATGGGACGGTTCTACTCTGTTCTATAAGGTCACTATGAGTCAGAATCAACTCAACGGCAACGGGATTTTTTTTTGCGGGGGGGGGGGGTCAGTTTTAAGTAAGTGTCTATATTGAAGGCTGCTTCTGAATAAATAATATATGCACTCCGAAAAAGCACAGTACCTAGCACAAGAAAGTTAATTTCAGGGAAGGAAGGAGGGAGGAAAACCAAGTATTAGCTGTAGTCATCTACCCGCTATTTCCTTCTCTAAGCTTTTACTATAATGGTATTTCTCTTCTTAGCATTTTCTCTCTATGGGAGGAAATGTAGTCATTCATGTTCCAAACTTGTTGCTCATCTCCCCACACTCATCCCTAAAAAGTGGTCACGATCACGGGGGCAAAGCCCTTCTTATTTCCAGGGGTGGCATAAATGGTTAAGTGCTTGGCTACTAAGCCAAAGGTCAGGAGTTCAAATCCATCCAGTAGCTCCACGGGAGAAAAAGATCTGGCAATATGCTCCTGTAAAGATCACAGCCTAGGAAAACCCTATGGGGGAGTTCTAGTCTGTAACACGGTACCAATATGAGTTGAAAATGACTCAACAGTTCCTAACAACAGTTACTTCACAACAAACATTAAGAATTCACCATGTACTGAGGGCTTTCCTGGAGGCAAAAGGAGCTGGACTACTTTTAGTGGAAGAGACAGACAGCTCTTCTTACTCAGAGTGAATGAGGCCGACGTGGGACGAGTCACATTTATCCAAATAAAGAGAAAAAGGAGCTGCCGAGTAGAACGAAATATGAGTGCTCATTTCCCCGCAGAGACAATCAGTAAAGTAGATGGTCATGCCTCCAAGAGGCTGGCGTGGGACACAGTGCTCTTCACTTTCATGTATTAGGGCAAGCAAGGCTCTCGGGACAACTGGCAAAAAGATCTGAGAGGCGGAGTGTGTTTTAACGGATTAGTGACTAAGGGCCTTCTTAGGAAAATGAATTACATCACTCCATATGAAGCAAATGGGCAGTACGAAACACAATTCAGGTTGGTTCATAAATTAGAAAACCTTGGCTCAGAAAGGTTGTATATAAAAGACATTTTTCCTAAGTGAAATCCCAGAATGAATGAAACCATATCAGAATTTAAAACTACTTTATAATTTGTAATTCTACGTAGAAACCATATCTACTTTTAAAAAGGAAGCATGCTTAAATGAGTTCTGACACACACACAAAAAAAAGATTACCAAAAGCACATGCTCGATATGCAGGAGAAAAAGTACTTTCTTCCTTAATATGGAAAGTAGTCACTAGAAAATACAGATGTATTCTGTAACAAAGCAATGGTGGGGGAGAGGGGAGTGTCATAGTCCAACTGTCTAAGTTTCCAAGGGAAAATTCAAAAACAAGAAGCAACTTAACTTAGGGGACCATCATTCACTCCCAGAGAATACACTAAACATAGAAACAACCAAGAAGTAAAAAGATACACATAAAAATACTGCCTTAACTATGTGTATACGAATCGAGGCTCTGTCATTAACAACCCATATAATCTCAGTAATATAATAGAATGGACCACACTGATATTTTTTTTATAACATTTTGTACTTTTCGCTACATGGCTTAACTAAACAGAGAATCTGTGGTCACAGCAAATGATTTGAGAAAAAGAGACAGGCATAGAGATGGAGACAGAAAGAGAGGGAGAGAGTGAGAAACTCGAATTTTCTATTAGGCATAAATCCTCGTGGACTCGGTAAAGACTACCTTTTAGAAAAAAAAAAGGGAAACATCTTCACGTTTAACGTTCTTTAATTTTCAAACTACTGGTATTAAATAAACACAGTGCAGGAACAGTACATTTTACAGGACAACCTTTATGTGACAGCTCAGGGCAAGGCCATACCCTCATTCCTAGTCCGGCTTGTAAGTGCTAAACCTAAGTTCATGATTTCAATTTAAAAAAGGCAATTCTAATAAACTTTAATATTATTTCCAATATTATGTTTGAAACAATCTAAGTTTCTACCTTGTCTAACCAAAAACTGCAGATAACACCATGAAGATAAGTAAACTAAACACATCCTATTTAACAAATTGGTTTCTTTAATACACAGGGACGTATTTCCGTACATATTTATAAGGCTTGGTGGTTATTATTAGGCTGTAATTGCAGTTGTTCTAATACCTAATAAGCCATGGTTGGAAAAACAAAGGCAGGTTAATTTGTGATTTCCTCTACTCATTCAGAGGCAAATTAAGTGTCAAACAGCTAATACAGAACATATTTCATTTTATGAGATTTTAATTTAATTCTGCACCATATCGCTGATGCCTTAATATAGGGTGGTTTATCTAAAAAGAGGAGCAATTTATAAACTTCTTTCAACAGAATCTTTAATGATAGGATATGATGGTATAATTATCACAGCGCCTGCCCTCCTAGACAGAGATCTGTCAGCATTTCCATCACCAACACAAATCCATGTTTTTAAGAGACTTATATAGTTTAATTTTTAAAGTCGGCACCCGAGGAACAATTTTGTGTACAAAATAATAAGAATATCCCTGAATTTTTCTTTCTTATAATTAATATTTATTCTAAAAACTTAGTAAGCTCGCTTGAGCTCATTTTCTATCCATGAAATTAAAGACAATTATTTACCAAGCACTGTGGACCTCAAGTTCTAGATGAAGTCATTTTGCTTCCCCAGGTTACTGCTTTACCCCTCAGCAAAGATGTACTTTTAAGATTTCAGTAACCAAGTCATATTCTCCAGATTACCCTCAGCTTCCAAGATGATCACAGGCACCAATTTGGCAATACCTCAAAAGGTACAAAAGCAACCCAGAGGCCCATACTTGAGCTAGGCTAGAATTATAAACTCTCAGTATTTGTCATGTCACAGTTGCCTAAACGGTAACCCTCAGCATTCATTTGAAGTTCTGTGCTCACGTTCACATTTATCTATAGGCAAACTCTAACGAACCCAGAGAAAATACTTCAGTCTAGCTTATAAGACTCAGTTTTTGAAAATTTTCTATAATCTGATTTTTGAAAGAAGGAAGGTTAGAACTCAAAAATTCCACAGGAAGATCTGATTTAAATTACTTCATCGTACAGACTTGAGTCTGGGAGGAATTAGCCATTCATGTTCCAAGGAGACTCTAGTTCTTGCCTGCTCCAAATCATGGGAAAGATTCCCATTCGAGACCCATGTGGTCCCATCTGTACCATAAAACCTCTGTATAATGGGGTGAGTTACATGCCATGTTTCAGCCTTAATCTGGAATTTCCTTTCCTTTGTATACAGAGTTTTAAATTGGCCTCTGAGTTTTATGTGAGAGTATTTTTAGCAAAATACTTACTTGTGTTCCAGTAAAATGTCGAAGTCACAAGTTTCTGTCTTCTGTCTCTATAAATACCTACTTTTCCTTTAATTCTTACAGAAGTCTGTAGCACAGATTTATTACTTACCTCCAGGCAAATGTGCTCTGAAATTACAATTCGGTAATGGGAGATGGATCCAAAAAACTGTTGGTAAAATATTATATGTGTACTTGGGTATGTAGTCAGGATAGTTAATATCAATTAATTCTGTTCACAGAGGAGGACTTGTTTTAAAACAACTTCATTTTTCTTTGGCATATATATAATTACACAGCTGTAACTAATAGCCATGGAGATGCAATCTACCATCTAAATAACCAGCATTATTCTTCAAAGTATTATTCGTGCTTTTCTAACTTGACTGCCTCAGCATGAAGGGTGATTATTAGATATGACCAGAAGTATATATCAGGGCCCTTAGCGAGGGACAGCTCCACCTCGGCAGTGGCCCTGGTTTTCATAGTATATGACAGTTTTTTGGACAGGACAACAAAAGAATATCGTTTGAGTTTGCAAGTCTACAATTCTCCCCCTGCCACCAATCCAAGTAAGATAATATTGATTTCCACAGGATTTTCTTCTTGCTTTTCCAACATACGTTATCACCACCATTCTTTCCTTCTTCTGTCTTTGTGTAAGCCGTGTGCTCAACCACATTTGCCATTTTGTTGGGGTGACATTCCCATCAATCAAGTAATTGTTGTTGTACACACCACGGGGGCTATGAAAATTTGCCATAAAAATTTCATTACGATTTATTGTGATCCCTGAGATGGGATTTTCATGTACCAGAAATTTTAGCATGAAAAACTTCACATCTAATCTCCACCAAATACAGATCCTGAGTGGTGGCCTTCCATTAGGTCTCTGCTTTTTAATTCGGTAATTACAGCCCACAGAACACACATCAGTAAAGTACAGAAGACGTATTTGCCAGCCACCTAGTGTAAAGGGCATTCCTTGGGGAGCAGCAAGGATTTGCTTCCGTGAATCCAGAAACAGACAGGCTTGCTGAATTCCAAAAGTAAATCTTATACTTCTAGCACATCTTCAAAGCCCACCCAACTTGCCATTAAAAACAAGCAAACAAACAAATCTTGCAGTCAAAGTTGGCATTTGGTTCCATTTCATTGATGGGTAAAGTTTTAATACTTACACATGCAAGGGAGGAATAGGAGACGGGTCATAATGGTAACGCCCCTCATGATGTCTTGCATCAATTGGTACAGGTGGATGGAATGCAGGAAAAAGATGAGGAGGGTCTGAAAAACAAATACATTCCAACCTATATAAAATGAAGACTTTAAACACCATTGGATTCAAGAAACAACACTGTTATACTATCTCTACTACTTACATTGAGTCTAGTTTAAGGATTTGTGGAAGAAGTCTTTAAAGTTAATTGTGAGGCTACACGAAGCCCTGCAGAAGTATGACTAAGTTAATACCTCCACCTGAGAAAGGACAGCCTAGAAATGCAACTAAAACTCAGGCTGGAAAACAAGAAAAAGAACCACATATGTTCCCTGGCCTGGAAGAAAGGCTGGCCAGAGCGGAAGGGCTGACAAGAGGAGTCACAAAATCAAATGGAGCAATAATTACAAGACACTTATTTGAAGAATTAAAAACTGTCAAGTGACTTTTAGACAAAGACATTGTAATATAAATATCAGCTTCATTTCTCCCACATCCATGACACTTTTTAAGGGACAGTGTCCTTTGTATAGTTCCAGCTAGAAGAATCCAGGGCAGATGTATACACACACACACACACACACACACACACACACTTTAAGTGCATGCTCCACGCCCTGGTGGCGCAGTGGTTAAGAGCTCAGCTGCTAACCAAAAGGTCAGCAGTTTGAATTCACCATCTGCTCCTTGGAAACCCTATGGTCCAGTTCTACTTTGTCCTATAGGATCACTATGAGTCAGAATCTACTTGAGGGCAATGAGTTTGTTTGTTTGTCTTGAAGTCCTAACACAACAGCATCAATTTATAGGTTGGCCAGAGAAACATGTGGCCTAAAAGAGATGAGCTGACCACTCAGACTCACAGAATGGAGGCTGAAAGCCAAACTCAAGGAATTCCTGGGCATGCAGACCCGGGTGCTGGATGCTGCATGGGGTCCTGCGTATGTGCACTTACTTAAAACAGCTTCTCTCTTCCAGGTACTCAAAGTAACTTATACTGATTGTGTCTTCTGCACACAAAAATGTCTAACTAAAATCTAAAAATCAACTTTTTTTTTTAATAATAGTGATTCACTGTAAAACTTGAAGAGAGTTTTAACAGATTTTATAACTTGAAGCATGATGAAAACTTACAAATGATACTCAAGTTTTTTCCAAGCTCAAAAAGCAAAATAAAGGAGTCCAAAACCTGGAGCATTGATCCATGGCTAGGGGACTGATACTACAGCCAACATGCCAGGCTCGTGATTCAAACACTACCTTCCACGTGGTTCTTCTGGGAGCCTGGACACGCCCATCATGCCGCTATTACTCAAAACATTGCCAGGGGTTGATATTTACACAGAAGTTGCCTGAGAATGACTTCTAGCTTCTTTCTACAAGTCTGAAGATTTTGCCCTAACCTCGAGGGTTTGTTGTGGTTAGCTGGAGCTGAGTCAGCCCCCCGCTCATGGTGACCCCATGCACAATGAAACAAAAAGTCCTGTACCATCCCTACTGGGGATCAAACCATCGTGATCCATAGGATTTTCACTGGCTGATTTTCAAAAGTAGATTGCCAAGCCTTTCTTCCTAGTCCATCTTAGTCTGGATCTCCACTAAAATCTATTCAGCAACACACAAGTCTCCACTGATGGGCAGGTGGTAGCTGCTCATGAGGTGTACTGGCCAGGAATCGAACCTCGGTCTCCTGCATGGAAGGCAAGAATTCTATCACTGAACCACCAAACCAAGCCCCGAGGGTGGCAGGGTCTAAAGGCAATTCCAAACGAGGCACTGCAAACATATTTTGAGCAACCACTAGCAGTGGACACTGAACGGCTACAGGGGGCCCGGAGGCCGTGCCCTGGGCATCGCCAGGGGCACCAAGTACACAGACTAGAATGTGAATGGCATCCAGTGAGATCAGATCAAAATGCACCTCAACTGTGTATTTTCTGAAGTTGAAGGTGATGATTAATATGTTCGTGGGTGCTGGATTCAAGTGGTTTTAAACCTTCTCCCTACGCATTTCTCTGTTTTCTGAACTGTCTCCAACAAGCACCTTTTAGAATGTACACATTGCAAACTTTTTTTTTTTTTAATTATAATACTTTACTTCCTTCCCTTTGAACTTTGCCCTGGCTGCCTTTCTCGGAGGATCTAAGAGTACAGTTGTGGGGCGGGGGACGGGGCGGGGGGCACTATGGACACAGCATTTGAGAAGCCGTGTGGTCCACCAGGGCGGGGTACCCAAAGTCGAAATTCGAACAGTTTACTATCACATCTAGAGCCCAGAAAACCTGTGTGACTAGAAGAGGACTACTGTACTAAAAAAGTGCATCGCTCACTGTATTTGTGCATACTGTAAGAGAAGAATCAAGTTCCCAAATATAACTCACCATAGTGGGAGGTTAGGGGGGTACAGAGTTAAGGAAAGAATCCTCTTGGTATTGTCATACCACTGTCACTGTGACAACATAACACACAGCAATGCTGAGAGCTCAGCAGGTCAGGGATCCATTACCCACCTGATCATTTCTCACACTTTATATGTTTTACAAAGTCCATATACAAACATCAATTGCATTTCAAGTGCCCCACTTAGGACCTGGCATGAGACAGTGTGGACATTAATGCTTCTGCAATGCAAATCACCTCATGACATACAGTTTGCTATGTTTGTTTCAAAGTTTATATTGAAAGCTTATTTAACAACGTTGGCAAATGCAGTGTCCTGCATAACCCAGTAATCCCAACAATTAAAAGTCACCTCCTAAAGAGCCTATTTTATTTAACCTTATTTGATAAAAATTATTCTAAACTATATGTTCTTAAAACAAACATGAAATCAAGTGGAAAATCTTTTTCACTAGTCTGCAAGCCTGACACATACTCAGTGGCCATCTCCCAACTGTAAATTTGAAACAACCCTAAGTGGGTTAAAATCAAAGCTGGGGTAAGGTTAATGGCCCACAAATACAAGGTTGGCATCTCTTTCCACTTTTATCGACTGTCCCTATCGGAAGTGTTCGGCAGACACCATCCACTCCTGCAGACTCCCGGCTTACCATGTGTCATCCGCTCTTGCTCTTGGGCATGGAGAAATAAATTTACTAGACCTGTGTGTAAATTAAGCATTCATAAAGTCTGACCCAACTCCTAAAGGCTTTTCCCACACACCATTTTATATGGCCGTTTTGAGGGACTCTGTGACAACTTTTTTTTTTTTTTTAATTGTTTTCTTCTTGGCGCTGGGCTGTGTTCTGCATGATTAAATTCTCTCTACCAGAAAGTGGGTGTTAACTGTATCTGATTTTCTCTATGTGGGTGCAACTATGAAGTATGACTAAGTACAAAATGCACGTGTTTCATAAACAGAGAGCTCAAAATGTGTGAATTTATTCTACATTTAACTCATGCCTTATTTATGGGGGAAATAACAAGCCATTATCTTTTATTTGTGTCTTTATAATGAAGTTGCATTGATTATGTGTACAGAAAAAAGACTAACCAGTAAAAACGCAACATTATCACTGACACTGAAAAGCCATTGCCACCTTTTTACTTTCCAGAAATTATTCTGACAGGATTTTCATATTTCTCTTCCTTCTCTCTCACTCTCCGTCCCCCCTTTTCTTTCAGAATGGAAGACAAAATGACCAAGCTCTGTGAATACCTTGGGGAGGACAATATAAAATGTAATTACTGGGGCGTTTGGTAATCATTTCTTAAAACCTTTGAAGCTATAGATGTTTTGGGAGCTTCAAAGTTAATGCTGACTAAAAGTACTGATACTTTCAGTAACATTTTTTTGTACAAAGTATTTATTTTTGTCCCCCAGAAGGGCTGTAGTATGGAATTGGGTTTCAATAAAGAACTGAAAATTAATGGATATGATGTGATTTCACCAAAGACATCTGGTTTTAGTTTTAAGTGTTTTACTGTCTCTACTTGTTTCCCTCTTGATTTAGTTTAAAATAACTTTTCCTGGACTGCTGAGGTCTGTATGACCAACTATACCTCGTGTCAGTTATTGGTGGAATCACACCTTTGAAACCACTTTCAGGGAAAAAGCAATGAAACACCCCTCTTCCAATTTAGGACAGGGTTGGTCATGTCTTAGGGTATAAATGAAGACTAAAAAGTAGTATGGGCATGTCCTTTAACACACGTGGCATCACATGACATTAATCCTAACATGTTTCTCCAAAAAAAAAAAAAGTCCCCCTGAACCCTCCAACACTGAGTGCTTCCCTGCCACCCTGGTCTGCTGTTTCAATGTGGAAGATCAGCAGCACATTCCATCACGGTCCCAGGAAGCTGTCCAAAAGAACCCACATGACAAGAACAGCCCCAGTCGCCAGCAGCCACCATAATTATCCACCTCACGGCTTATTATTTACACATGAGCAGCGCAGCTGTGGCGCATCATAACTCAAGTGTATGGGTAATAAGTTACCGCACCGCAGCCATCTCCTGTTCTGGCCCTTGACAAAATACCACATGATGACTTTTCCAAAGTCAGGCTAAAACTGCTGAAGCAGAAGGAAGTGCCACTAAACCTAGCTACCTCCTATTTATCATACAATTTCCTGACTGATGGTTCCACAAACCAGCTGCTAAGTGCTGTGTACTCTACTGTCAGCAAACTAACGGGCTAAATGGAAGACAGGGAGAATAATGTGCACAACTGGTGGAATCAATTTTACTGAGGGAATTAAAATTCTACCAGGTAGGGTGAGTCGGAGGAGCAGTGGTAAGCAGTCAAGTGTACCTGCTTACGGTTGCAAAGGTGATTTATTACAGACGTGCAAGAGGTTTGACTATTGTACCAAATTCCTCTTAAAAAAAAAAAAGTGAGATTTAGAGAGGGTGTAATATCTAAGGCTGGAGCAGAACAGTCCTTAAACCAACCCTATAAATATGTAATTGGCTTGACACATGTTTAAGTTGAAATGCAGAGTAAAAATATTTGTGCTGGGTATAGTTGTCAGTATTCAATTTCCATGCTGAGCCCTAAGGGTCTCATTAGCAATGATAGGCATTGATTTTTAGATCCCTTATAATTTTTTTTTTTTTTTTCACAACAGCCTGGGTTGACCATAAAACCTGCAGCCAGAGAATAACCAAGAAAGACACTTGGAGACTTATTTATCATCAGTTGCATCCTTCTTCCAAGAAATAGTTTTTAGTATCCTCAGGCTGCAAGATCTCTTGGATGTCATCCTGGGAAACTGTCTTTTAAGGTTTAAAATTTACATACAAGAATTGTAGATTAAAAAAGAGAGATCAAAATGGTCTCCATGAGTGCCCTGGAGGAGTAATTTACCAAATGACAATTGAGTGAGTAGCCTCGAAGTGCCCAGGAAACAGCACAAGAGGGATCCAAGAGAGTAAACCACCAAGCCCAAATGTTCTCATGGCTGGTTTACATTCTGAGGTCAATTGAATATTGACTTGGCCTTTACTCTAGAACAGAAGTAGAGTTGCTTTTCCTGTCAGATGGGTCTGCCATGCCCATGGGCATGTCCAGTCCCCACCTCAAGCTCACTAAATCACCTGTCATCAGTAGAAACATCCTGAGGCAACATCCACTATGTTAAAACCCAAACAATTATCCGGCATCTAGAAAATGAGAGGTCTCCAGTGGAAGTGCAGAGAAGGGAGAGGTAGAGAGCAGAGGAGGAAGGGACCCCACTGCCCAGGAACTCACTCCAAGGAGATGGTGGAGGCAGCCTCACCTCACCTGTGGCACCTGCAATCCTCACCACGGCACCTGCAGGACACTCCCCAGGGCTCAGTAGCCTAAGGTAGACACTACCATTTGGACTGACTCCAAGACCCAGACTGACTCAGACCCTTGTTATTCCAGCCTATAGACAACATGGCTCCAGGATGGAGCTCTTCTGGCTCCTCTGGCAACACCCCAGGATGTCTACAGCATCAAGTCTAGAGCAAGGCGGTCTGTGGCTTCCGTGGTTTGCCACGAGAGGCATCTATGGAGTGCCCCCCACCACAGGAACCAGCTGTGGGCTTGCTGGGCATCCCCTGGGCATCCCCCCACAGAGCACCACAATGAATATTAGGAATCTCCTTTTTTGTCTTATCTGCATGTTGTGTGGCATTGGAAATGTCTCCAGAGTCATTAGTAAGGATCACTGACCCTCCATAACATGATGCATGTGTTAAAGACAGTGCAGTTCTTATATACTCTGGGAATCTTGTAGGTAACCTGCTTAAGAAAATTACTTATTACTTTCTCACTTGCTTCTGCGGCAAGAGCCTGAACTTGGAGACTGTATGCTATGGCCAAACCCAGTTCTGTTGAATTGATTCCGACTTATAGCGACCCTACAGGACAGAGTAGAACTGCCCCATAGTTTCCAAGGAGCACCTAGCAGATTCATACTGCCAACCCTCTAGTTAGCAGCTGTAGCACTTAACCACTACACCGGCAGCTTTTCCTATGGCAGGGGTTAGCAAACTACCACCTGCAGGGCAGGTTTTTTTGTAAATAAAGTTTAATTAAAACACAGCCACACTCAACTGTTTGTGGCTGCTTTTGTACCACAAAGGCAAAAGACAGAGAATGCATGGTCCACAAAGCCTAAAATAGTAACTATCTAGTTAAAAGCTTGGCTGCTAACAGAAAGGTCGGCAGTTCTAATCCACCAGCCACTCCTTGGAAACCCTATGGGGCAGCTCTACTTTGTCTTATAGGGCCGCTATGAGTCAGAACTGATTGAACAGCAACAGGTCTGTTTTTTATTTTTTTTCTGCGGGGGAGGGGAGGCAGGAGGTTGATCCTTTACAGAAAATGTTTGTGGACCACAGGGCTAGAGTATTATAATTTTCAAAAGTTTTTACAACCCAGAAAAACTACAGAGATTTTTTTTTTCTACATGAAGATACATATGTATATATTTTATATATATATATGTATATATTTGAGTGCTAACACTACATACGTAAAATATTGATATGACAACTCTTCTTAAAAATGCTCGTTTGACTTAAAAATATCTTAATACTAAAAGTGCCCTTTCTAGTAATTTTTCTGAAAAGAGATTCATCCTCTGATTTTAATAAAAGCTATATGAAGTAAGTAACGGCAATAATCACTTACATTCACAAATTTAAGTTACGTTATATGTTAAATAAGACATAAGCCAAATTACAAGGAAAGGTTTATCCTGACATTCCTGACTTTTCTCACATAAATTTTTGTGGACATTCGTCGTTCCTCAAACAGCACGCTTTCTATCATTTCTTCTGTGTAATTGTGTAGCCCATTAAATTAATTTAACTAATATTTTGAACCTAAATGTCACCTAGCACCATACTGTGATCCTATCACAATTTGTTCTTTTTACAACAGTTCGATCCATGCCACACTCTAAAAAAAAAAAAAAAAAACTTAAGTATAGCTTCCCACAAGAAAATGATAAATGGCCCTCTGCAATTGGATTGATAAAAAGAAATCCCTGCCTTTACTACCTCAAATGTGTCCTGAAGTGAAATAACAATTGATCCTTCCCTTTCTGGTACCTTCTAACTTCTTCTGTCTGCAAGTCCTTGCACGTTTCCAGTTAAATATCATATCCATAGGATTCCCAATGGTGGAAAGAGAACCACAATTACCTGCGGGCCAACCAATCAAATCCTTCCACCCAGTGTCTCTGGACTGTGTGTTGTCTATGAACCATATGGCTGCTAGCCAAAAGGTCGGCAGTTCAAATCCACCAGCTGCTCCTTGGAAACTCTAAGGGGCAGTTAGTTCTACTCTGTCCTACAGGGTTGCTATGAGCTGGAATCAACTCGATGGCAACCGGTTTATATACACATCCACGAAATTTGGTTACTAAACTGTGAGAGAATAAATTTCTGTTTGTTTAAGCCAACCATTTGCAGTATTTCTGTTACAGCAGCACTAGGTGACCAAGACACTACCTAACTGGGCAAAATGAGGGGAGAGCAAAGGTGGGGGCTCCCTGACTTCTCCCTGGAATCCTCCCTGTAAAGGTTTCCACCTGCTCCCCTTGCTCAGAACACACATGGGGCCTACCTCCAGAAGGTGCTTTATCGCCTGAGCTAAATCTCAGTGCTCTTTCATCCTCTAGCCCAACAGAGGACACCTACTTTCTGCTATGCTGCTAGTAACTACATGTACGTCTGAAAAGTCAGGTGGCTCCGCGCACCCACCCCGCCACCCTGAAGACAGAGCAGACAATGGTGGGCACTCAGCAACATCCCCACGCTGGGACTTTTCCAAAACTTTGAAAAGTCCCTTCCCACCAAGGAAATGTTGGATGCTCCATTGAATTCAGGAGACTTGAGCAGGCTGCTCACACCCATATGGAAAAAAGCTCTTTGACACAAAAGGTTGAAGGTCAAAAGTTTAAAAGCTCAAGACAGAAATGACAGGGGCCCCTTCACCCCCCACTTCATTTTTTTTTTTTTGTCAGTAACATCAAAGGCCCTGGCCTGTTCTTAATACTATGACTGTCACGCCTTTGGCATCCATTGACATTCCAGCATGTTTATTGCACACTGGGCGCATGAATAGGCTCCACTTTCTTGTCCCTTAAACTCTGAATGCTCACTGTCTAAGAAGCATCCTGGCTTGCAGGAACACACAAAGCTTTTAAGCAAAGAGTTTATTTTAAGTGGTTCTTTCACCAGGATTGTAAAATAATAAAGCAAACACAGCGGTCCACTTCCAAGGATAAGCAAGGAAATCAGGGAAAAGCAGAAGAATTCCCCATTGCTTGGGGAAAAAAGCCCCTCCACATTTCTTGGCTGGCAAGAATGCAAGTACCCACACTTTCCCCCATTTTTCTCTTGTTATTTTTCCTTTCCTTGCAATCCTACATTACCTACAGGCACAGCTGTTACGCATACCCGGAAAGACACCAGCTATGTGAGCATGTAACAAACAGCGTTATTGGAGGGGTCCTGAAAGAGCTTTCTGCTTACAAATGGTGCTCTATCAGCCAGCTAGGGCATTCACTCACACCTGCGGCGATGGAAACTCTCAGCGCCTGAGACTTCCCCTTAGACCAATAATAAACTTCAGCTTATCAAATTATTCGATTGTTAGCATGGACCCAGGAAAATGAAAACCAAAGAAAGAAAATTAACAACCATTTGAATTCATTGTAATACCACACCTACACTATCACTCCACCTTGTTTGGACTATAAGGACTATCTGCTGTGCCACCTGACAGCCCTCTGATGATAGAGTTCCCTTGGCTTATGTGACCACCTCCCTCCAGAAGAAACACTTTCTCCAGCCCGTGGTCCAGCCTCCTGCCACCCCATATGCATCCTGGAAGTGCAGATAAGAAGCCCGCACAGTCTCCTGCATTGGCTCAGAGCTACCCTAAGCTCTGCTCCCCAAGGTACAGGTCTCCAGCTTCGCCTCATCGTGAGTGACTACCCTTCCTCTCTGTCTCATCCGAACTCATAGCCTAATTCCTTTTGCAGTGCAGAATAAATTTCACAACATGTATCATCGGCCACTCCCTAAGACACCTGCTGCCAAGGTAAATGCCCTGGGATGTTTAAACTACTCTGCAGGCAAGAGGCAACTAGTTCTGGACTCCAGTTCTGGTGCAACCTGGCATGCTACAGGGGACAGAGGACATTCGCTTCCCATGCCACCACCCCCCAAGTATCCAAGAGGAAGTCAAACTGTCAGTGGCAACAAAGCTTCTAGTCTACTCAGCTGGGCCGAGAACACTCTTCCTGAAGAAGCCATGGCTCTGAAACTGTTCTTAACAGGAGAGGGGCTTTTGCTTGTCCACTGCCTGTGCTTTCCGTATGGTCTTGAGCCCTCCTGCCCACCAGCCCTACTGCTGCCAGGACCACCTATGCTCTACCCATTCCCATGCAAACTCCATGTCTCTGCAGGGATCCTCAACAAGCATACTGCCTCAGAAGGTGGCCTAGCTGACCGCTTTCCTGAGACCCTCCGTGACCTACACCAGAGTCCTACAGCTTCTCCCCTCCTGGAAAAGCCCCAGGCTCTTCATACATAAGAACAGGGAGGTCTACATGGTGCCATGTGCTCTTCATCTGGGGTCTCTCCTCCCTCTCCCCAAAAAGCCCCTCGGTTTCCAAACCAACTCCATGGGGTCACAAACTAGACTTGGTGGGTGTCTAACCTCTGCGATATCCATGTGTTCCTACAGGCCCGAGGACAGAGAACATGTGTGGTGTCCATACCCATACTGGGGTCCATACCTTGGCCCTAAAGTCTACAGCCTCAATACACAGACAGGTATCTACCCTGGCCAAGAGGGGACACACCGTCACAATGATGACCCCATCATCCATTCTCTCAATGAGCTTCCCTGTGTCAGACACATTTCTAGGAAGCGAGGCTGTCTCTCGTACTTCTTTGCTGTTACTCTTACCACAGTGGTAACAAAGACTTGTTGAGCAGCAACAGTATGAGGTCCTCACTACATTTGTAACAACCAAACCAAAAAACCAAGCCCACTGCCGCTGAGTTGATTCCGACTCATGGCGACCCCATGTGTTACAGACTAGAACTGCTCAGTAGGGTCTTCTTGGCTGTAATCTTTATGGTAGCAGTTCGCCAGGCCTTTTTTCCATAGTTCTGCTGGTTGGGCTTGAACTGCCAACCTAATTTAGGTTAGTAGTTGAGCTCAAACTATTCAATTCATGCCATCTATGGTCCCTTTTAAAGCAAAGCATGGGTTTATTAACTGATACTTTCAACAGACCAAATTGATAAGGACAACTGGACACCATGGCACCATTTGCACAAAATTTTATCACCTTCTCAGTATAAAATCTTAGAATAGCATCCTGCCCACTCAGTTTCCCCTTCTCCAAAACCAGGACAATGTCAAACATTCTGCACCTACTGCAGGTGCGTGCTGCAGCCATTAGACAACATCTTCCAGGTACACCTCTCCCACAGCAAGGCACTGATTCTCCTTTCCATCAATGGTAATTGAAAATGCCATGATTTATAGATTTATATATATTTGTAGATTTAGATATAAACAAATGAAAATAACAACCATGATAACAATAATATAGACTTTTTTTTTTTTATCCATAAAATAAGATTCACCCCGCCAACACACTTGGCTGCTAACTAAAAGGCTGGAGATTTGAGTCTACCCAGAGGTGTGAACTACTTCGGAAAAATCAGAAAACCCTATGAGCACTGTTCTACTCTGAAACACATGGGGTCGCCATAAGTTGGAACTGACTCCATGGCAACTGGTTCTGTTTAGCCCACAAATTGTGCTAAGGGGTCAAGTAGCACAGGCGACAATGTGTTGTAAAAACAGTATGGGGCTAAACTCCTCCAACCCCACAAGGCGGAAGGAGAACCAAGATCAACAGGGCAAGGCTGATGTCCAGGAGGTGGAGGCCAGACAAGCCTCCTCTCTCCACCATCTTTATTAATTCTGACACCAACCGTCCCTCCCACAGCACTCCCACTCTACTTCTCTGCTGGGTTCGATAATTCATTGTAACAGCCACACAGAACTCACAGACCTTATTCACAATTATGGGGTTCATTAGGGAAGTAACAGTTACAGTTCAGGCTCAGGAAAGCAGTTCTTCCATCAGGACAGCCTCTTCCCAACCTTGCTCGCAGGCATGCCTCTCCCTGGCCCTAGGCCTCTCCCCAAAGGCACTCAGCTTTCTCTCTCTGTGGGCCAGGAAGCCCAATGCACTGTCTCCTGCTGCCGGATCTCTCCTGTCACTGCTTCTAACCATCTTCAGCGATATAGCTCTCTCTCTCTGTCTCCTGCTTCCAGGGGCTTCTGAGAGCAGGGATCCCTGTCCAAAGGACGCGCTCTCCACTCCTGGTTATTCTTCCTTGGTGGTGGTATGCCTCTCTGCTCTGGATTTGGCTCTCTTTTAAGGCAAAACTGACCAATCCCCTTGGATTACCCTATCGCACAGTCTCGCCCAATCACCTGGCTGGGAGTTACAAGACCATGGCTAGAAATGCCACACAAAAGTAATCTATCACACCACACAGTGGTTCATACACTCAGCAGTACTCACATTAAGATGCTATTGTTATCTTCTAATCCCTTCCCCTCAAATCAGACATCCAAGTTTACAACGATAGTCAACATCTTCACTTGGGTATATTTTCAGCTTTGTAACTAATCTGATTGCTCAACCCACATTTTCCCCTTGCTCTCCAGCCTTCACTGAAGGGTTCTCTGTATCTCTGTCACTAAGTAAATTCTGCAGCAAAGACCTCTGTTCCCTGAATTTCAGGATCACCATCCACTGTCCTCAGCTCAACTCTGGGGAGGAAATAAAATTACAGCCACAGATACACTTGCTATGTGGTAAGGACAATCCTAAATATTTTTCATATATTTTCTGATTTTGTACCACATGACAACTCAGTGAGGTAGGTATTAATATTCCTATTTTGCAAATGAAAAATGAGGGCACAGGCAAAGACAAAGTCACTCAGGAACTGACAAAGCTCGGCCTCAGACACAGATATCCCTCACTGCAGGAAGCTGCTGCCAGGGTCGGTGGGCTGGCTTCAGGACCTGGGACCTATACTCAGAAGCGCCCCATGCTTGGCTTAATGCTCTGCGGTTGCAGTCTTGAAACTCTTAATAATTTTACAACAAGGAGCCCTGAATTTTCACTTTGCACTGGTTCCCATGAATGACAGCACTGCCATACCTCTCCTTCCTGGTAGTCCTACTTCCAGCTGTCCTGCTTTACCTTGGCCAACAACAAATGCTAGAAGCAGCTAAAAGGCTTCCCACTGATGCACCCATTTATCATTCACACTTGATCCGGATCCGGAGGCAGGAATGGGGCAGTCTACCACCTGAGGGGCAGGAAGGCTGGTAGAATATTCTTGCTCTCCTTGTAGAGACAGCAGCTAGCAACAACAAAAAACTCCATAGGGGTCCTAGGGGGAGGCCTACCAAAGGCAGATTATCCAATAGGCAAGGGAAGCAAGGTGTTTACTTTGCTTACCAGATCATCTGCAGTGAACAATTTCACATTTTCTTCACACAAAGATTCTACTTCTAGGTATAACTGGCATCTATCTCTCTCCTAACCCCACAGCATCATCCTATAGAATCAAAGCCTCTTTTCAAATTTACAATCCCTGACAGGGGCAGATGACCTAGTAAGCAAAATAAGCACGGGTTTACTTGTGCTTCCTTACTAATCTGTAGTGAACAATTTCACATGGGGTGAAACCTACATGAAACTGTTCACTACTGATGATCTGGTAAGCAAGGTAAGCATCGTTCTTAACTTGCCTATTCGACAATACTCAGTCCTGAGACCCACCATCATTCATTCTGTGGTCTAGTCATCCCAGCAGCTCAGGCCCTTCTCCGAGGCCCAAGGATGCTCAGCTCTGCAGGCAGCAGGCCCCAGTTGAGGCTCCCAGCCATGCTGGCTATGGAGGACAAGGCCATAACACTGCTGACACCCCCTTCCCTGCGAGTGAGGGCTTCCCCATGCTGACCGAGTCACTCTGCCATCAGCCCATCGGCCTGCTATCCCGAGGACTAATTGCGCTTGTTTTAATCAAGAGTGAATGAAGCAGAAGTCCTTCTACACAGAAATAAATTACAATTACTAACTGTAAGAATTGAGCTGGTCTCTCCTCCCCTCGTGGCGGCTGCGGAGGAATTCCCAGGCCAGCCAAGGCGCGCACAAAAGCTTCAGACTGGGGCTGCAGCAATATCCGCTCCCTGGGTTGGGTTTATTATTTAAACAGTTCCTTAACGACTCTTCCCGGAGGTGAGCAAGGCCAAACTGTTTTCCTTCCCTTCACAAAGCAGATATGCATGGCTTATTTGAATGTCTCCAGCGTTTACTTTAGTCCTTGGTTAAATACCTTCTACCACAGAGTCAAACAAACAGTTCACTTCATTAGAAAGGCAAACAATTTAGCAAGAGAATACCAGCACTTGAGGGGGACCAGGCTGGACAGGGAAACCCTCCACCCCCGGTAAACAAGGCCTTGTCCTCAACCCCAGGCGGCAGCCGGGTGGAACTCCACTTCAAAAGCCTTTCACAAATACTTCACACATTCACTTGTAATTAACAGATAACCCTGAAGAGATTATCTGCCCTGCTGAAGGCCCCAGAGAATTATCCACATTGTCCACTCTGGAGAGAAGGCAGACTACGAAGGCACTTCTTGGGTTGTTTTTTCCCCCCCAAAAGTGCCAGTTGATAAAGTCAGCTGGGAAAATGCGAAAGCGAGCAGCTACCCGAGTTTAAAAGAAGGACGCGACATTGCATTGAAATCATATTCACGTTAGCAACAGCTGCAAGTTGTGCCTGGGAAAAATCCATGGACCAGAGCAGCAAATGGATGCATGAAAAGGAAGTTCCAGACAAGGGCCAGGTGGCAGTGGGGATCCAGTATCTGGAAGTCACCAAGGCAGGAGGACAAAACCTGTGGCAGCTCAGAGCTGGAGTCAGAGCTTTTCCCCAGCAAAGACTCAGAGCACACAAGATATACGTGGGGGTGTGCGGGCTAGTCCATGCTTCTCCAGCAATGGAAAGAGAACCAGGGTCAGGGGTCAGCAGCCCCCTGAAGCCTGAAGCCAACTGTCCGGCAGCAGGCAAGCTCTGACTTTCAGATACAGCCACGCAAGGCCGCTCACATGGCCCAGCCCGAAACCCCTTTGGAGATGGAGACAAAACCCCACACCTGTCACCAGCTCCCTGCATGCCACTGCATCCCAGGACCTGTGGGGATTAACAGGGGCAAACTTCTCAGGCGATCAGAGAGGGGACTCCATGTCACATCCATTCATCCAGGGTACAGGAAACTATTTTGAGCTCATATTTTTAAAAAAGGGTTCTATTCTTTTCAGAACACGCATATACTCACCACTGCCTCACTATACTCACATACACGTATCACAATAGGCAGACAGTTTTCCGGTTGCTGTCCAGTCAGTTCCAACTCACAGCAAGCCCAAGGGCGTCAGGGTGGACCTGTGCTCCACAGGATTTCCAATGGCTGGTTTTTCGGAAGTAGATCACCACGCCTTGCTTCCGAGGCATCTCTGGATGGAGTTGAACTGCCAACCTTTCAGTTAGCAGCCCATTGCATTAACCAACTGTACCACCAGGGACTCCTAGGGACTCCTACACCCAGCAGCATCCAACAAAAATGGAATGAGCATCCCAATTATAGCTGAGTTTTAGGGTTCACCGTTGTCGCAGTTGTGCTGATTCCAGTACTCATGCACTTAAGAATCTGGTAACTTCAAATGCCAAATGCAATAAATCATGCAAGCCTCTATTAAAGCTATAAATCACTCATGAAATTTAATACTGTCACGAAGAGTAATTAAGTGCTAATGTAATAAATCTCCAAAAGGAAAACAAACAAACAATAATGAGGGATCTTAAGAGTAAGAGAGCTCTCATCTACCGGAGCTGTACGGATGAATCTTTGCGCCCGAAGGATAAAGCTGGTCTGTTTTCCTATCCCAAGCCACTGGCCCTTGGGAAGTAAAAATCATTAAAGGTCCATAAATAAACTCTGCACTGAAAGCCAAAGACATAACGCTCTGTTCGCTGCAGAAAAAGACAAAAGTTTTCCTCTTCAGAGGAAAGAGGAAAAGTAAAACAGGAGACAAGGAAGACAGACAAGTGTCCAAGAAGTATCCTGGGGTTTAAAGGAAGTTTTATGAAGGAGTTACAGTAGTTCTTATCATGTCACTCCTTCATCTGTTCTGCCCTTCCTTGAAAAACAATTGTTCTCAGTTCTCCAACTGCTCTGAACTTTAGATGGGATAATTAGAAACAGGAATTATTTAGATAGGATAATTAGAACTAGGAATTATTTTCTCAGCTGCTTCAGTTATATCATCTCAAACATAATAAAGAGTGTTAAATAAATAAGTAAAAATCAATTCACTCTACAAACCTGCCCGGCACTGCCAGGTCGCAGGCACTGCGCGGGAGTCCTAGCTCCAGGGAGCTCACAGCCTAAGAGATAAAAAGCAGCACGTGGCCCATGTGTCACAAAGCCACTAGCAAGTACACCAGCTGGAACGTGGATGGGGCCAAGAGATGGCAAACAGGTGAGTAGTGGGTAGGAAAGCAGAGAAACGAGCGAAGAGGGTCAGAGGACAGTCCTCTCCTAGTTCTGAAAGATGGACGGAGCATGGAGAAAGGGAGCTACAGACAGAAGACACAGAATGTACAAGACAAAAGGCACGAAGCAGCAAAGTGTGCTAAATGATCCATCAACGGTTCATTTGAGTCCCTGGATAGCGCTAACCGAAATACTGGTAGTTAGAGTCCATCAAGAGATGCCTCTAAAAAAAGGCCTGGCAATCTACTTCCCCCCAAAATCAGCCATTGAAAACCCTGTGGAGCACAGTTCTACTCTGACACACATGGGGTCACCATGAGTCAGAGCTGACTCCATGGCAATGGGGGGAGGGAGAATAGTTCAGTATTGTTCTAGAGAGATGCTTCTCACACTTCAGTGTGTCACCATCACCTGGGGAGCTCCTTAATAGGCAGATTGCCAGGCCTCACCCCTGGAGATTCTGACTCAGGAGGCCTGGGGTGGGCCTGAGAACCTGCGTTTCCCCCAAGTTACCACGTGATGTGAATGCTACTGGTTTGGGGGCCGCCCTTGGAAAACTGTTGCTCTAGAAAAGCGTGGAAGAAAATGAGGCCAGATCACGGAGGGTCTTGTATGCAATACCAAAGAACTTGGAGGATTTTAGAGGCAGGAGATGAAAACAATCAAACAAGCACTTTAGAAATATCCCTTTGGTGATAACGTGGAAAATGGACTGGAGTGGGATGAAATTAAGGTGGGGATGAGAAACGTAAGGAGTCCCTTGGTGGCGCAAACAGTATGACTACTAACTGAAAGGCTGGGGGTTCAAACCCACCCAGAAGTGCCTCACAAGAGAGGCCTGGAGATCTACTTCTGAAAAGTCACAGCCTTGAAAACTATGAAGTGCAGTTCTAATCTGAAACACATGAGCTTGCCATGAGTCATAATCAACTGGGTTGGGTTTTTGGTTTAAGAATTCTAAATGGTCAAAAATCAAGGCAGCAGCCATGGAAATGGCAAGGAAGTAAAGCCTCTGCCGAGACGTCCCCCCCGCTCCGCCGAGGTTCCCCCCCCCCCCCCCCCACCGCAGCCCGCCAAGCCACAGCTTCTAACTGCGGTTTGGCTCGACCACACTGCGGCCATAACCACAATTTGAATTTGATGCCAAAATCCTGCACATGCGCAAACGAAGATTTGGCGCATGCTCAGGACCTGAAGAGCTGTGTCCTCAGTCTGTCCTTGGACCTGAACATCGCTGACATGATTCAATATCCAGACCTCCAAATGCGGACATGGGAGGACCAAGGGCAGAGTTCCCAGCACCAAACCCAACCCCAGACGCCACGGGAAATAAAAAGCTCCCCAACCCCCTCAGACAGCGAGCACGTGGCCTTATGGTCCCTAGACCTCACGTTGCTCCTCGTCTGTGCAGACAAAAAACTTCCACTTTCTGTTTCCCTTAGAACTGATGCTATGGCGTCCTTCTTATTTCGATCAGCTACTAATGACAGGACAAGAACTCTGATTCGGTCACAGAAGGGGTGGACGAGAGGCTCTGGGTGAATAAAAAGATACTTTGCGAAGAGAGAGAGAAGACCAGGCTGACTCTGGGGTTTCTGGCCGAGGTGAGTGTTCATGGCAGTACTATGACCAAGGGGCAGAAACAGAAGACAAGGCAGAAGGGGGCATGGGAGAAGGGCCCAGCAACGGCTCAGTCGATATGTGGAGTTTCAGCAGACCACGGGCATCCAGGCACCTGGCAGATGTTTGCAGAGAGGCAGAAATTCAAGGGTGAATTCTGGCTTACAAAGGTGGGCGACGGACTCACAAGAGGGCAGCTGACGCCATGGGAGGTAAGTGAAATCAGACAGGGGAGGAGATGGAGGAGACCGACAGTTATGAGGTGGGCAGAGGAAGAGGACAAAGCAATGCTGGGTGAGAAGAAAACGTCAGAGACCCAGTGGACCAGCAAAAAGTGGCTCTGGTGAAGCCAGCCAGGAAAGGAGGCCGTTTCCTAAAAAATGCTGAGAGACCTCTGTGCAGTGCCTGGCAGCTACCGGAGGAAATGGCAGGGAATGCAATGAAGGCTGTGAGATACTCAGCTGAGAAGAGAAGGCAAGAGGCAGCCAGAAAAGAAGGGTCAAGGGGAAGTCTGTTGGGTGTTTTTATTCTGTTGATGTAAGAGAGGCAACCTGTGGGCATGTATTAACTGGCAAGGATGGCACTGGCCACAGCTGCAGTGTGAAGACAAAAGTCAGAGAGGAGAGTACTGATGGAGTCAGCGTTCCTAAAACCCAGAACAAGGAGAACAGTGAGCCCTGATCCATTTTCTCCAGAAGTAAGAGGGGAGAGTGGAAGGAGCTGGTTTCAAGAACGTCAGACATTATGACCCTTAAATGGCAGGACAACACGAGAAATATCAAATCTGGTGGCACTGCTGAGTGGGGGGAGGCTCTTTCAAAATTGGGGCTGTAGTTAAAAAATATAAAGAAAATTTTAAAAAGGTGTGGGAGAAGGTCATTCCTTTTAGGACTTTTGGATTGAAGGATACACTCATAATACTTCATAATACTTCCCACCACCAGTTGCCATCGAGTCAATTACAGCTCATGTGTGTCAGAGTGGAACTATGCTCCCCAGGATTTTCAGTGCCTGATTTTTCAGAAATACATCACTAGGCCTTTCTTCTGAGACACATCTGGGTGAACTCGAACCTCCAACCTTTCAGTTAGCAGCCAAGGTTGTTAAACATTTGCACCACCCAGGGACTCCTGGTTCCCACTGGCCTGTAGAAATGCTAAGATAGCAAAGAGTTTGTGCTCCTGGGTCCCTCAAGGCCCCTTACCCACCATTCCGTCTCCTTTCACCCCCAGAATACTCACTATGGGACCAAGTGCCTCTCTGTTTAGAAAGAAAAAGGAAGAAATTCCAGAGATCCAGGTCAAAGAAGGGGTAAGAAGCAGGAAAACAAACCAAAGAACCAAACCCACTGCCACCAAGTTGATTCTGACTTGTAACAACTTTATAGGATAGAGAACTTCCTCATAGGTTTTCCAAGTCTGTAAATCTTCATGGAAGCAGATTGCCACATCCTTCTCCCACAAAGCATCTGGTGGGTTTGAACCAACAACCTTTTGGTTAGCAGGGTGCTGTTAATCACTGTACCACCGGGGCTCCTGCAAAGCAAGAAGTTGCTGCTGTTTTTAGGTGCTGTTGAGTCAGTTCCAACTCATAGCTCTCCTCTGTATAACAGAACAAAACACTGCCCTCCCGGTCCTGAGCCATCCTCAAAATCACTGCTATATTTGAGTCCATTGTTGCAGCCACTGTGTCAATCTATCTCGTCAAGGGTTTTCCTCTTTTTTGCTGACCCTCTACTTTATCAAGCATAGTGTCCTTCTCCAGGGACTGGACCCTCCTCATAACATGTCCAAAGGACATGAGACGAAGTCTCACAATTCTCACTTCCAAGAAGCATTCTGGCTGTACTTCTTCCAACGCAGACATGTTCGCTTTCCTGGCAGTCCATATATCCAATAATCTTAGCCAACACCATAATTCAAAGGCATCAATTCTTCTTCGATCTCATTCACTGTTCAGCGTTCACATGCATAGGACGCAACTGAAAATACCACGGCTTGGGTCAGGCACACCTTAGTCCTCAAAGCAACATCCTTGCTTTTTAACACTTTAAAGAGGTCTTTTGCAGCAGATTTGCCCGGTGAAATACATCATTTGATTTCTTGACTGCTGCTTCCATGGGTGCTGACTGTCGATCCAAATAAAAAGAAATCTTTGACAATGTCAATATTTTCTCCATTTATCCTGATGTTGTTTACTGGTCCAGTTCTGAGGATTTCTGTTTTCTTTATGTTGAGGTGCAATCCATACTGAAGGCTACAGCCTTTGAACTTCATCAGCAAGTGCTTCAAATCCTCTTCGCTTTCAGCAGGCAAGGTTGTGTCATCTGCATATTACAGGTTATTAATGAGTCTTCCTCCAATCTTGATGCCACTTTCTTCTTCATATAGTCCAGCTTCTGGGATTATCTGCTCAGCATACAGATTGAACAAGACTGAATAAGCAGAAGGGGGACTCAGAGATCTACCACTGGACCCAGCTATCAAACCACATTCCAACTAGAAGGAAGAACAAAGCACCAGCTGCCTCCAAAGCATGGGTTATTTCAGAACATTGCAGCCTAACAGGTGAATATTATGGAACGGTGGGCAAAGGTGTGGCTCAGATTTGCACTCCAGGATAGGAGGTGGAGATGGAGGCTGACCGGGTGGCACGGGGGGCTGGCTGGAGCCAGGAGGTCATTTTATGAGGTCCATGGCAGCTGCCGCAGCTGTACTGAGGACAGCCAAAGAGCCACTTTGTCAAAGCTGTGGTCATGCCACCGCTTTGCGGCCCTGGACCTAGTGTCTATATTTAGGGCCCTGTGCTCAGCACGCTGTGGGAGATCAGGGACACGGAAAAGTAGCAGGAAGGGAGACAGACAAAAACAGAAAGAGTTAACAGACAACAGCTTTTAAAGGCTAAATTTTCAGAAACAGCGAATTCACTGGCACTCCCTGCTGCTTTTATTGCTTTCGCTCAACAGCTGGAGAAAATGTTTGATCAAAATATTTGTATTATTGTGTTTAAGTGAAATGACATATGACAGCTCATTATCCCAAACTCAGAATTCCCACAGCATCTGTCACAGCCACCCTATTAGAGACCGTCACTCCCCCTGGAAGACAGAGAGGCATGGGGTAGAAGATGAGAGACATAACGCAGCAGGCAGCAGACCCCAGACATTTGCAGCTTCACAAACCCTTCCCCAGGCTCCAATCACACAGGAGGGGCCCTGCTGCAGGGAGAAGCAATGATGCCTAGAACTGTACCCTGAGAGTGCCCTTCCCAGGTACCACAGCCATCCCTGCCCTCCTCTATCAGGTCCAGGAGCCCACCAGCTCCATTTCTAAGGAAATGGCCAGGCATTCCCCTCTAAGACATTCTTTGCCAAGATTATTTGGCAAGTTATACTTACTGATCTCCACGAACTGGTAGTTTGTCATAGTGTGGTGGTTTGGATGTTGCTATGGATGCAAGCTATGCCACGGGTTTTTCAAATACCACCAAGGTCACCCATGGTGGACAGGTTACAGCGGAGCTTCTAAACTAAGACAGAAGGGCCTGGAGATCTACTGCCAGAAGTTAGCCAATGAAAATACTATGGATAAGAACAGAATATTGTCCAATACAATGCTAGAAGATAATGCTCTTACATGGGAAGGCACTCAAACTACAAAGTGGCCACAACAATGGACTCAAGCATACCAACGATAGTGAAGATGGCACAGGACCAGGAGATCTTTCATTCTGTTGTATATGGGGTCACTATGAATTGGACCGGATGACAACTAACAACAACATTTATTAATCTAAATTTTAATCAAATATTTTTCCCAAGCCTTCTGCCTCCAGGTAGATTCCAGAGAAGAAAAACTAACTTTGTAAACATTATCATGCCATTGTCTCTATAGTGAAGTGAGTAATGACACGATGTCTTAGAACTTTATGACCTTAATTTCCTTTCCTCAGCAGCCTTTAACTGAAGGGTCTCTGTTCTATTCCTGCTGTGTGTTTACACAATACAATGATACAACCCCTAGTGGAACCCTACAGAACAGACATATGATATGTTCTATATTAGGCATACAACAGACTCGGAAAACATCTATTTAGTGCTTACTGTGTACCTAGAACAGTTCTGAAAACTTTATTTACTTCATACAATCCCATGACCCCATAAAGCACATATTATTTCCTTTTTAGAGATAAGGAAGTTCATGTTCAGAGGGGTTAAAGTAACATGCTAAAATCTCACAGCTGATAGCCGGAAGAATAAAAATATGCAGATCAAAATTTTCAAACATGGAGGCACTCATCTCAGGACAGGAATGGCAGGATCAACATGCATTCCCAGGAAGTAACGGATCAGGATGTAAACCATTTGTTTCTGGGAAGGATGTGTCAGCATGTAAACAGTTTGTTCCTGTATAATGTGTGTAACCTAATTGGCTGGTGCCACTCATCTAGGGAGTAAAACTCATCCCCTCTAGCCAAACGGCTGACCTTTCATTTCAAAGGACTCCAAAGCTGAAATTGAATCATTAACCCCTTATCTTTCCTTTGTTGTCTATGAATAAAAACCTCTAGCTCGGTAGAGACAGCGAAGTGCCTTGTATTTTTACTTAGCACTGCCTAGCTTGAGCTATGTTATTCCTCAATAAAACTCCTTTTCTTTCACTCCTAACACAGTACAAGGTTTTCTTCTTTGACATTTCTGGTGTCGGAAGCGGGATTTAAAAAGTGCATTATCTTTGATGATCCACAAGGCATCCAGATACAGACATGCATGGTACCTGCTGAGCCACTTTGGGCTCTCCGCTGCCACAAATTCTCAGGAATTGTTTAAAGTAAAAAACCTCTCCAATCCAAGCTCCAATCCCTTGCATTGAAAGCTCTTTAAGTTTTATTGTGGATTTGTTTTGGTTCTTGCAAGTAAAATTTTGTTTGTTGTAAATGTCATTATAAAATGGGGAATGCCATGACTAAAGGAGATTTGGGGCCACCTTCTGGGACTCCCGATCACTAAATAAAAAGCATTATGGTCCCTTATCGTGCATCTACCTTGGAAACCCAATCAACTTGATGACAATGGCTTTGGTTTTTCGCACTTGGATTGTGCATGTTATTGTCTGTCTGGCATAACCTCACTCAAGACATTTTGGAAAATCAGTGACCACTTTAGGGTTCTTAGATCTCACTAAGTTAACTTTTCTGTACAGTATGTTAGACATCTGAGGATCCCAGATTGAAGAGACCCAGTGTGATGTCTATTTTGATCGGTATATTGAGGCATCTAAGAAATATCAAGACAGTAAAATTGCTTCCCTGCAGGACACTGTCTCTAAATTAACTAAGCAGATAAAGAATTACAATGTCAAATTTCAGCTCCCACTCTTTCTGCTCCCCTGCCAGCTGCTGCCTCTTGATACCCTTCTTTGTCTTCTTACTCCTCTGATTACACTTTATCTGAACCTCCCTTTTCTGCTAAAAAAAAAAAAAAAAAGTAAATAAATCCTTGCTTGAAATTTCCTTTAAAATTCACCAACAGTAATGTTGAAGATTCCCCTCATATCACTTCTGCCCCATGGATGTGCTCAGAATTACATAGCATTGTGGAAGATTTTTCTAAATGCCATGAGGACCCCTACAAATTTTATGAAGAGTTTAAAATTCTTGTTGAAGCCTACCAGCCTGGAATCCCCAACTTACATCAGCTTATTCACATGATTACTGGCCCAAAGGATGCCCAATTATAGATACAACAGGCAAAATGAAAAGACCCCAAGGACAGTTTGCTCTTAAATATTGATAAAACAGCCACTGAGCTGTTGGAAGACTCTCTGGCCATGAGTGAAAAATTGCTATAAGCTATTCTTAAGGTTTTCCCAATGATGGCTCTTGATTTGCAAGGGGAAATTCTTTGTTAATGGAGAAACTTGCTAATTTTTAATTGACACTGGATTAATCCTGTCTGCTATTAACCCCACCTGTTTACAAAAGCCCCTGCTCCAAAGTATGACAACCTCAAAAGCTGGGCTTCAAACTGGTTCATTCTGGTTAGAACCTCTGCTGATAATTTTTATTTCTAACAAGTTCCCTGCTGAGAATTTGCATTTCCACCCTATATACCGAATCAGAATCTACATTTCAACAAAATCCCCAAGTGATTCTTACGTAAAACTTTCTGTGAACTTGTTAGAAATGCTAATTCTCAACGGTGTTTTGATCCAGAACAAACCAGTTTAAAGCCCTCCATGCTCAAAAGTAGTAGGGGTCACCTGTCAGGTACAGACATGGATTCATGTCCAATCTGTTCCAGTATCTCTTGATCCTATTGAAGATTTATGCCCTTCTTTGCAAAATTCTGATACTTCTGTCAATCTATTGGGAAGAGATCTTTTATTCAAATGGAATTGCCATTTATAACTTAATGAAATACTATTGAGTCTGCTCATGTCCCTAAGTCAACAGAAACAAGCTCTGAATTAGACAATACTCAGGAATAAGAAGCCATTTGCTATATGCAAATGCTTGTCATGCCTCTCCAAAATTCAACTCAGCCTAGTCCTCTCTCCTGACAACTTTTCCTTAGTTCCTGAGACCTTAATGGCTACCACATCCACAGATATAAGATAAGTTTTGTCAGCTGAGCCTACTAAGAGTCAAATAGATTTATCTAAACCTCTGCCAAAAATTCACCAGTAGCCAGTCAAATGAGAAGCAAAAGAAGGACTAGCTACCATCATACAAAATTTCCTTTCTAAAGGTTTAATTGTACCTTGTACCAGCCCTTGTAATACTCCTGTTCTTGCAGTTAAAAAACAAATACGGCCATCTAAGGTACATCTCCTGGTCCCATCCCATCTGGAGCAAAGGAGAATGAGGAAAACCAAAGACAACAGAGGAAATATTAGTCCAAAGGACTAATGAACCACAAGTACCACAGCCTTCACCAGCTTGAGCCCAGAACAACTAGATGGTGCCCAGCTACCAACACCGATCACTCTGACAGGGATCACAACAGAGGGTCCCAGGCAGAGCAGGAGAAAAATGTAGAACAAAATCCAAATTCACAAAAATAAATAAATAAATAAGACCAGACTTACTGGTCTGATAGAGGCTGGAGGAGCCCTGAGAATGTGGCCACCAGATACCCTTTTAACTCAGAACTGAAGTCACTCCTGAAGTTCAGCCATTGATTAGACAGGTCTATAAAACAAACAATAACACACATGAGGAACGTGCTTCTTAGTTCAATCATGTTAACGAGAACAAATGGCCAACAATTACCCAAAAGCAAAGACAAGAAGTCAGGAAAACGGGACGAATGGAAACAGGGAACCCAAAGTGAAGAACTGGAAAGTGCTGACACATCATGGGTATTACAACCAATGTCACAAAAAGAATTTGTCTATAAACCGTTGAATGAGAAACTAATCTACTCTGTGAACTTGCACCTAAAGCACACACACAAAAGTAAAAAACAAATAATAGGTCTGGAGATTTGTTCAAGACTTGAGTGCAACCAACCGTACTGTTATTCCTAGATTTCCAGTGGTCTCTAATCCTCATTTATTACTTTCCAATATCTCTTCAGATGCAACTCATTTTATGTTTGTGCATCTTTGCAGCACCTTTTTCAATATTCCTGTGCATTCTGGACATCAATAGGTATTTGCTTCTACCTGGGAAAATTATTTTACCTGAACTGTAATGCCCCAAGGATCTCCCACCTATTTTTCTCCAATTCTGTATGTGGATCTGCAGTCTTTTCAGTTTACAAACAAAATCCACATTGCTACAATACACTGAAGATTTCCTAGTTTTTTCAACTTCTCAGCAGGCCTGCCTTAAAGACAGTGTAGCTTGATTACAACATCTGGCTGCTGGTGGACGTAAGGTTTCCAAAGACAAATTACAACTAGCTCAGCCTTCTTTAAATATTTGGGCCACTGATTTCTGCAGAAGGCATCTCTATTGATCCCAAATGTCAAGAAGCTATTCTTGTCTTTCCTGTATCCAAAACAAAGAAACAGCTACAGGGTTTTCTAGGACTCTGTGGGTATTGTCAAACCTGGTTTCCTAATTTTTTCCTTGTTGGATCAGCCTTTATAGAAATATTTAAAAGTTTCTGAGCTGGATTCATTCCAAATTTCACCAGAAGATTGAGAGGTCGTAGTTCAATTAAAATGAGCTTTAATGAACAGGTCCACTCTGGATTTTCCTAATCATCACCTATATTTTTACTTATTTATACATGAAATATCTGGAAATGCTTTCCGTGTACTAACTCAAAAACATGAAGGACAACAAAGACCTATAGGTTATTATAGCCTACAGCTTGACCCTGTAGTCAGGGTATACCCTCCCTGCTTTAGGGCTATGGCTGTTACTGTCAAACTAGTGGAAATCACAGCACGGGTAGTGCTGAGGAACTTTTTAGATGTCTATGTGCCCCGTGCTGCGTCTGCCTTACTTAAATCTGCCTTGACACATCATCTTTCTGCCAGCAGGTTCACCTCCTATGAAGTTCTCCTCCTGGCTGCATCTAACATCAGACTACATTCCAGAGCCTCTTCTCCCTGCAACTAATAAGAACAACTATCCTACACATGATTATCTAGACTTGACTGATCAACTTTTCACCCCTTAGAAAGACTTCAAAGACACCGCTTTAACTAATCCTGATTTAGCTTTGTTTGTGGATGGTTCCTATTGAAAACTTAGTAGTCCTTACTGTAAAGTTGGATATGCTGTTATGACTTCTACTGAAGTCCTTGAAAGTCAGGCTCTCCCTAAAGCCACTTCAGCCCAACAAGTCGAATTAACTGCCCTCACTAGAGCTTGTGGAATTGCTTCAGGAAAATCTAATATTTTTATGGGCAATAAATATTGTTTTGGGATTGTACATAATTCTGACATGTTATAGAAACAAAAAGGATTGTTAAACTCTTTTGGAAATGCCATAAAACATCAAGCTTTAGTAGCAGACCTTCTAGATGCTCTATTACTCCCCTCTGAAATTGCTGTGATAAAAATACAAGCTGACCAACCAAAAGAAGTACCACACACTGAAGAAATTAGAGGAAATAATCTTGCTAATACAGCAACCAAACAAGCTACCTCTCAAGTTATTTTTACACTTACGATAAATAAAGAAATGGACTCCCTAACTTTATTGATAACCCAAACCTTCATGAATTAACTTCAGGGAAAAAAAAAAAACCACAAATGATTAGCCCAAACAGATGAAATTACGGCATGGAAAAAGGTAGGCTATTACTAAGATCCTGCTACTACATTGTGGACTGGGCCTAATAAGAAAACTGTGTTAACCCAAATTCCTGCATGTTCCTATGATGCCAACCTTACATGAAGGTTTCCACATAGGATGAGATAAAACGATTGAGACCTTAAAAAAATATTGGTGGGGAAAATTTTTCGAGGCTGCTC
Source organism: Loxodonta africana (assembly GCF_030014295.1). NCBI lineage: Eukaryota > Metazoa > Chordata > Mammalia > Proboscidea > Elephantidae > Loxodonta > Loxodonta africana. The sequence goes on from NC_087349.1 coordinate 104,201,135, forward strand.
ACCATGTTGCCACCTACTGCCCTATTTGCCATTGTTACAATCCTGGAAAACACCTTAAAGTCCTACCTGGACAATACCCTTCACCTTCTGGGCTTATGCTTGAATAACAGCTAGATTTTATTCAGCTTCCACCCTCAAATGGTTATAAATATGTATTAGTAATGATTTGTTGTTTTTCACATTGGGTAGAAGCCCTTCCCTGCTGTCATGCTACTTCAGACTTGCAGCAAAGAACCTTCTTGAAAACATACCCACCTGGGGAGTACCAAAACCCATTGTAGTGATCAGGGAACTCATTTCATCAGTCAAGTTATCCAAGAACTGTGTTGGGTTTTTCCCATTTATCAAAGACTACATTGTCCTTATCATCCTCAGCCTTCAGGTCTAGTAGAGAGAACTAATGGAATAATAAAGAACCAAATAGCAAAGCTTTGAGAAACTTTGAATTTATCCTGGACAAGGTCTTTCCCTTAGTTTTTTTAAATCTGAGGTCTATACCATTTGAATTTCACAAACTTACCCACTATGAAATTTACTGAGAGACCCACAGTCCTTCCTTATGTTGGTTGCACCAACTCTAACATTGTTCAACCTGAATTACTGAAGTATTACCAGTCTTTAATTCAATATTCTAAAGAATATCTTTCACAAGTTCGAGAAGCCTTTGACGAATAGAAACTAGACTCCCAAAGTCTGCCTAACATCACCCCAGGGGATTAAAATGGAAGAGACATCAAATAAAAGACTCATTAGAACCTCACTGGAAGGGACCACACTTAGTCCTCCTCACCAATCCATGTACTGCCAAATTAGAGTGAATAAAACCTTGGATCTATTTGTCACAGTTTAAAAAAGGCTAAGACTCCTCTTTGGACTAGCCAACCCACTGCAGAATTGATGTTTACATAAGCCCTGGTGGCACAGTAGTTAAGAGCTGTGGCTGCTAACCAAAAGGTCCACAGTTCAAATCCACCGTACACTCCTTGGAAACGATACACAGCAGTTCTACTCTGTTCTGTAGGGTCACTATGAGTCAGAATTGACTCGAGGGCAATGGGTTTGGTTTTTATGGTTAGATGGTCAGCAGCACAGGACATGTGAGGCAGACTACCAGGCTCCAAAACACACCTCTTTATCATTTTTTCTTTTTACCTTTGTTATAGTCATGCCTCTACTAATGTTTTCCTAGATTGAGCAGATGCTTATGCTCACCATTTTAATAGGTTTAATTATTGGATATATGGTTCCCCCATCCTCAAGTCAGTCTGGCCTTCCCTGGTGTGCCTCTCTACCACAGGAATCTTATTGGGTTGCTCTTGATCTATGAATACATGAACAATGGAGAAACAGTTCATTACTACAGGAAATCACTATTATATCCATTCTTCACTTACTGACATGGTGAGGTTCCAAAGATCAGGTCATTATGCAAAAATCAGTGTTAGGCAAAAACAGAGGAAGACCACATCAGATTACAAAATGGAGGATAAACACATCATTACATATCTGCCAAACCACTGAGAATCATAGCCCAGCTAAACTGACACATAACCTTAACCATCACAGCTTTCATTACTCTAGCCTCATACCTCAACGTTCATAACTGCCAGACATTACATTGTTAATGTGCAAAATAGTCAGATAGTAGGTTTTTTACTGTTGTCATAAATGTGAAATGTTGGATAACAAGATAGTTGATAAGTAAGGAACAGGTATATTAGATTTTTCATTGATAAATGGCCTCTTTTGGGATCTGAATGAAGCCCAGGCTGTAACTTTTCCTTTAGTCTTAACACAACCCTTACTTCACTAAATAGTCACCCAAGAAGAGCTAGCTAAAGAATATTCCAAACCCACAAACAGTACTGTTCATATTTTAGGTCCATTATCAACAACCGTGGGACAGATTTATCCGGTTAACTCCCGAAATGGGAAGGCCAAGTCAGGTTGCTCCCCTTTGCTGGGAACAATTTAACCACACCCATATGAATAACCGAGCCATTATCAGACCTATGAGGTAGCTTCCAATGCCTGAATGTGCATCAGTTATAACCAGGAGTGGATCAGCCAGTAAGCAAAACAGGTATACGCTTACTTGTGCTTAGTTACTAATCTGTAATGAACAATTTCACATGGGTTTCACTTTGACGAGGTGTGGTGAGACCCACGTAAAATTGTTCACTACAGATTAGTAAGTAAGCACAAGTAAGCCCATACCTACCTTGCTTACTGAGTCACCCGCCTCTGTCAAGGACTGTAAATTTGAAAAGAGGCTTTGATTCTGTAGGAAGGTGCTGTGGGGTTGGAGGAGAGACAAATGCTGCCAGCCATACTTAGATAGAGAATCTTTGATGTGGTGAAAAAATGAGAAATTGTTCATTATAGATTAGTAAGTAGGCACAACAAGTAAGCCTGTGCTTACCTTGCTTATTGGATATTCATCCCTGGTTATAACCTTATAAGGTACTGAATGGTTCACTATTGACTGGCTACAAAGTTCAGGTATCTATTGGGTAGCCCCTAAAGGCACCTTTCAGCTACATGGAACCAGCCTTTCACCCTGGGTCCTGCCAGGCTGGATAGAGGGGATACTCTGGTGCTGAGATAGACTCAAGGATGTATTTTAACTGAACTTCCTTCATCAGATAATACATCCATATTAAGAGCTCCAATCTCCATCAGTATTTCACTGGCTTGATCATTTAGCAGCAGTATTTGTACTTCAGACAGAACTTGAAGATGTTATGACACCTGTAGAAATATTAACCAAATATACACAAACTTCCCTAAATGACAACACCCATGGGCTTGGAGAGATCAGTACCAAAGCAGCAATGATGAGAAAAGTAGTACTCCCAAATAGAATGGCCCTTGACATTCTCATTGCAGCCCAAGGAGGTACCTGTGCCGTAATAAGATCTGCTGTGTCTACATTCCTGACAATAGTGCTAACATTACACCCTATGTTAGTCACATGCAATATCTCGCCTTAACAATCCTGTTCTTTCCTTAACTGATATTATAAGTAATTGATTTTCCTCTTGGAGTACATAGTGGAAAAAAATCACAATTTTGTCTTGCAATCTTTATATTCCTCATCATTTCTATTGTAATTATAAAATGCTGTATTGCTTTGGCTCAATGCATTTTATCCCTGAAATGCTGTACTTCAAAACCATTTGACCCTTCGCATAAAATCATGCTGGTTTCACAGGCTTTCGCCAATGATCGTGTTATTTAATCATCTCCCTGTTGTCTCCCTGGGCATGTTTCACCTTAATTTCTATCATTCTGTCCTGACTGAGAAATGTTCCTCAAATGTGGCCTTGTCTGTTAAAATGTTCTCCATAAAACCTACTCACCCTGAAGATGAGGCCAATTAGCTCAGCAAGGTAGAGAAAATAATTTGTATTAACTCCTTGAGAAAACAGACAAAGTCCTTACAGAAGAAAGTCTACTCCATTGTGGGTGCTTAGCACCCCCCTAGCAGGAAATATGCAGATGGAAATATTCAACCATGGAGGCACTCATCTTAGGACAGGAATGGTGGGATCAATATGCATTCCCAGGAAGTAAAAGACCAGGATGTAAACAATTTGTTCCTGGGAAGGATGTGTCAGGATGTAAACATTTTTTTCCAGGGAAAAATATGTATAATCGAATAGGGTGGCGCCGCTCACCTAGGGAGTAAAACTCATTCCTCCCTAGGTAAATGGCCAACCTTTACATTTCAAAGGACTCCAAAGCTGAAGCTGAATCAACCATTAACCCCCTACCTTTCCTTTGTTCTCTTTGCTTCAAAACCTCTAACTCGATAGAGACAGCAGAATGCTTTGTATTTTTACTTAGCGCTGCCCAGCTCGAGCTGTATTATTCCTCAATAAAACTCCTTTTCTTTCACTCCTAATAAGTATGAGATTTTCATCTTTGACAACTCTAAACCCAGAGCTTCAAGGCTCTAAAGCATATGTTTTTTCCACTACATCCTGGTGCTGCCTACAGAGAGAAATGTAATACATGGTCTACGAGTGCCCATCAAAGGTAGCGTAAATTTAGATATATCCACATGTGCCCCTCTTCATTACACATTTCACCAAATCCAAATTCTTGGACCAAAAAAATTTCATTTGTACTACTTTCTCTGTGATATACTAAAGAGATCTGTACTTTTTTGTTACATATATTTTACCACAATAAATTTAAAAAGAGAGAGAGGGCTGTGCTACAAGGAAATAGGTGCTCTAGGCTTCAGCCCGTTTCAGCCATTTAGTGAGTAGGGCTGTTGGAACGCTCCCTTTTGAGATTTCTAGGTCTCAGTTTCCACACCTGTAGAATGGGAATAGAGAGGCATTCCTGCTTGACAGTGTACTAATGCAATGCACGACAAAGAGCTCTGAGGACATCCACAGGGATTGTACAAATTACTTCATTTCTCTGAACATCCATTTCCTCAAGTCATTTCAGGAGTCAAAACCAAAATGAGATAATGTATATAAAAGCACTCTATGAAGCAGAAAGTGCTATATCATTTTAGGATATATTCTAGCGTTATCCTTTGGAACTATCCGGCTGCCCAGTTTTTAGCAGTACTTTTTACTCGAAAATTAGAAATGTCTACAACTCCCTAATAGATCAGACTGTTCATCTAACCCAAGAAAAACCTGAAATTAACACTGAACATGAGAGCAGTCCAGGACAGGATTCTTTTTATCCTGCCTGGCTTGTGAGAGAATGGATCACAAATGTCACAACCACATTCTTACCCTTGTCATGTGCTTTGATGCTAGAACACTTTAGGTTGGGTGGATAGAAGGGTGTCATCTATAGGTGATCCTGAGACTCTAATACCAGGCCATCCATGAAACCAGTAAGCTGCAGCCACCTATCCAGAGTTACATTTGCCTTGAGACTGGCTCTGCCGCCTCCCCTCTCCCCTGTGCCAAGGAGAGAGCAGTAACACTAAGGGGCACTATCTTCAGAGGCTGGGACAGCTTTGCCCTCAGAGACTTCAGGCTCCATCCTCTTCTATATTATCCATATAGAGAATCCCTGGATATTAAATTTTTAGAGAAACCATTGCTATATCAATTAGAAAAAAACAAAAGTGAGCTAGACATGTTAGATTAGTTTAGCACCAAAGTTAGGGTTAAATAAACCAAAACCAAACCCACTGTTGTCAAGTCGATTCCAACTCATAGCGACCCTATAGGACAGAGAAGAACTGCCCCTTAGTGTTTCCAAGGAGTGCCTGGTGGATTCCAACGGTGACCTTTTGGTTAGTAGCTGTAGCACCTAACCACTACGTTACCAGGTTTTCCAAGTTAGGGTTAGGAATTGCAAATACGAGCAAAGAAGTACAAATACAAGCAAAGATCTCACAGTCTCTCCAGTGAGACTAATGTTACTTCCTTTGAATAAACAATCTCCCCTTTTGTTTTTACAACAGAAATCAATCAGTAAATCAGAGACTTGATCAGTTGGTACATAGGGTATACTTAGTTTTTTTTTAATAGCGCCATATTCATTACTTACTGTTTTTTTTTTCTTCTGTAACTTCGAAATATTCTACAATGAACATAAAACATTTTTAAGTTCAAAACAGAGTAACATTGTAGAAGCGTCTATGAAAGTCTGCTCATGCCAGAGTATTTTTTCTCCAGAGCATGAGATCCACTTGGGTGCTAATCTGCTTGCTTGCCTATCACCTGAATCAACAAGTCTTTATAATGAAGAACTTTTCCTTTGTGTGTGTTATAGAGTTTGTGTCTCCTTACCTACTATCCCATCAAGCTTAAACAGAGGCAGCTTTCTTAAGGCAAGTGCGTTGTTAGCATTTCAAGTCAATCAAAACCAGCAAATTCCACGAAGTATCTTCTCACTCAACTACAAGCAATGCTTTGGGAACTGTTCAGTGCAGCCAAAGCACAAAAACAGGTCCTTTATGATAGTGAAAACCCCGCAGGCATGTACCCACCTTCCACACTGAGGAATGAGAACATCACAGTCACCTGGGCTTCTTTCTTATGAAGGTTACGGTACAGTAGTAACTTTTGGCAAAAAGCCCACATTCTGTTTTTCTGTGGGTTGATGTTATGGTGAACATTTACAAGAAACAAAGAAAATAAAAATTCCCAGAAAATCTGAGACATGAAAAGCCTGTGCAATAGGCCTCTGTCATTTTGGGGGCTGTGAAGCATCTGTTCCCGCTTTCTAACGCACTCTGGTTTCCTCTGGGGCATTACTTCTCCCCTACAATAGGAGGGTAAATCAAAAAGCCATGAGCCTCACTGTCAGGGGCAGCCAGGGTGCCTGGCTCTGACAGTTGACAGTCTTTTCTGAGGATGTATCTTGGGTGAGGAGAGGAAGAAAACAAGAAAGTGTTCGTCATTCACCCCAGAAGACACTATCCTTTCTTCTGAGCCTATCCTATCACTCCTGCTTCCCAGGCTTCAGGAGTCACCTGCTCCTCTAGATTTTCCAAGCTCCCAATGTCATCTCTAAAAACCCCTTTTGGTGTAAGAGCCAGGATCAATTTCTGTTGCTTGTAATCAAATAGCCCTGGCTGGTGTGAGTAGAAAATCACATCAGAAGGCAAGAGGCTGGGGCTGGTGCAATCCAGCCACTGTTGAGCTACATAAATTTGGGTGGGTACTCCTGGATTTCAGGGCCTTATCAGTAAAACATGGAAACACCTTACCTGGCAAAGACAGGCTCCAGGTCAGATGATCTCAAATTCTCTTCCTGCTTTAGAATATCTATGGTTCGCAGATGGTGGTACTATGACTAAGTGGTGATCTCAACTGCAGGTATGTAGCAATTGCAGGCAGGGTTGTTTGAAACTTCTGCCCTAAAAAAACCACCTAAATACGTGTGTATGCTATCTCAGTGGACCAACTACGATACCAAAGAGATGCTAAACCGAGGCACATTACAATGCACATCAAATTCAAATATTAAAGGACCTCAAAGTCCATTCTACAGGTAAATCCTACATTTCTTATCTAATGCTGCATACCAAACTACCCTAAATCTAGCAGCTTAAAACAACACACGTTTATTATCTCACAATTTCTACGGGTTGGGAATTTAAGAGCAGCTTAGCTGGGTGGCTCTGCCTCAGGGTCCCTATGAGGTTGCAGCCAAGCTGTTGGCCAGGACTGTGGTCATCTCCAGGCCTGGCTGAGGGAGCATCTGCTTCCAAGCTCGCTCTCGGAGTTGATGGCAGGCCTTAGTTCCTCACCATGTGGGACTCTCCACAGGCTCCTAAGTGCTCTCATGACATGGTAGCTGCTTCCCTCAGAGCAAGCGATTCAAGAAAGGAAAAGACAGAGAGACAGAGCACACCGCCCAAGATGGAAGCCACAAGAATCTTATAACATAATCTCTGAAGTGACATCCCACCACCTCTGCCATATTCCATTCACTGGAAGTCACTCAAACCCCAACTCCTGAGGCAGGAGTTATAGAAGATATGTAGACACATCATTAAAACCATTGCAAAGCCATAAACTGCTGAAGAAGTGGGATTCACTTCTTATTTAATCTCCAACTTATCCAGTGAAATTATTCCAGAATCAAATGAATCCTCTTAAAAAGGAAGCTGGTCTAGGAGTGAGAAGACCACGGTTTTGGTCCAAGTTCTGAAAGCAGCTCAATATGACCCAAGATAATTGGTAAACCTCTCTGTGTCCCCATTTTTTCAGCTGTTGCATGTTGGCCAAGCACTGTTCTAAATGCTTACCATAATTAACCCGCCTGATCCTTTTAACATTTCAATGAGTAGTTATTTGAATCCTCATTTTTCAACTGCAGACACTGAAGCACAAAGAGATTAAACAATTTGTACAAGGTTACTTAGAAGACAATTGCTGGGCCAGTTTCAACCCTAAATTTGGCTCCCAAGCTTAAAGTTTAAAGTGAAAAGACTGAGAAGAAGTGCCATCCCTTTACTTTTCTTTATTGTTCACTGTAATATATATGAGGACTATGAGTTTTGTTTGGTGGTCTGCGTGCCTTGTGTATAAGGATATTACTCTACCTGAAGGGAATAAATGTATTACGTACTAAAATGGCGTCTGATGCTTTAGTCAATAATTGAGAATCTATTACACTCAGTACCATCTTGGACTTGACTTCTTTGACAGTCAACGTTACATCTAAATCAAAGACTGATGTCAGAAAAGGCTGTAATGGATCACACAAAACTTATCTAGTGATACTCAGCACCCGATATCGTTTACTATCCAACCAGTATGACCTCTTCTCTATAAAATCCTACCGTCTTCTCCACTCTCCAGCTTTGTTCACGCACAAATTCTAGCACTTTCTACTTCCCACTTTTATAACGGGTAAAAAGAGTCATAGGCAGGAGAAACACCTTACTAATATTTGAATCCCCTAAATTAAGTAGAGAATATAGCATTACTTTAATTAGCAATTACCATCTGAATTTATCCAAAAAAAAATACTGTGAAATTCTTTATTTAACAGGTACAGAAACTAAGGTTGGGACAGGTTAAATAAGTTGTCCTAGGATTTCCAGTTATTTAAGCTCCAAGACAGGCTGAAACTATGTTTTTGTTTTTTTTTTTAAACTCCTAGTCTGGCATATTTCCACCTTCTACTCAGGAGGGCACCCTGAATTTGATTTTACGTGGTTGATTACCAAAAAAAAAGTTGCTATCAAGTCAATCTCGACTCATAAGGAACCGTGTGTGTCAGAATCGAACTATATTCCATAGGGTTTTCAGTGACTGATTTTTCAGAAGTAGATTGTTAGGCCTTTCTTCCCAGATACCTCTGGGTAGATTTGAACCTTCAGCCTTTCAGTTAGCAACCAAGTACATAATGAGGTTTTATGCATTCATTCCTTTTTTCTGTTTCATATTTTACATATAGATATGGAACTGGATTACAACATTATCCCCCAAATATATTCTTCACAAAGAATCTTTGTAAAGCACAAATTCAGTCTCAATTATAAATTAAAAAAAAAAAAACTACACTAAATGAAAGCAAAATTCCGGAACAGAAATGTATTGGCAAAGAGAGAGAAAAATGAGGGGAGAAAAGGAGTAGGAATAAAATGAGAGGGGGGTGTGTGTGTGCGTGTGTGTGCGTGCGCGCGAGTGCTCACACGCGGGGGGCGGGGAGATGGGCAAGGAGAAAGAAATTCAGGGGAAGATTAAGAAAAGGATAGTAAAGTAAAGCAGTTAAGTAAATCACAGATGACAGAAAGCCTTTTCAGGAAGTGTTTGTCTGAGTTATAAAGCAGCATTCCTTTAGTTCCTCTTCACCAGGCAAAGAGAAGAATTTGCAAGCTCGGGAATCCTTGCACTTAGGGCTGGGCCTTAATAAATTGTGTCTGCCCAGTCTAGCCTCGGGAGGACACATCTAGCTCTCAGCACACATCTGTTGAATAGAAATGAATCTTTCTCAAGCAAAAAGGAAGCTCTGCCTCATCATATATGAGCACCTCCACCTCCGCAGTCACAGAAGAGTGATTTTTAATGAGTAAGATGGGAGTTCACGCCCACCTGCCATGAGCTAATCCAAGGGGCCCAGACGCCCCACCAGGAAATCAAACTCCCCAGTCCCCACCAAAACTTGGAGCCTTTCTTTTAGTCCTTAAAGATTTCTCTTACCCTTCTTATATTCGTTTTTCAGCCCAACAGACTGAAAAGCCAAATGAGCTTGGGTTGAGAGGTGGCTGGGCAAGGAGGCAAAAGCGCGGTTTTCCCGGGCCCCATCTTCGCAGCAGTTCTAATGTGTTCTGCAATGGAGCAGGCTTGCCGCACTGCCCAGCAAGCACCCTTCTCATGTGGCTAACTGTAGCTGCTGGATATCAGCATCTGCTCTCAGAGAGAAAAACGGCCAGAGGCTGAGCATTGCTCACAGGCCCTCGCAGCTGGGCCTCAGCACTGGACCCCCCAGAACATTCCTTCCCAGTTCAATCCCCTACCCATGCCTACTCAGGCAAAAATCCAGGCTGGACTGTACCCCTAAAGCTCACTGGGTCCCTCAAGCTGCCACCACGGAGGCCACACATGGCAGCCAGAGCAACAGGACCCCCAGACCAACAGGTCTCCTGAACAAGAAAGGTGGGCTTCCCAAGTGGATTTCATATTTATTGTGCTGCTGGAAAGAGGAGCCCATTCTTTCAGAATCAACTGCACCAACCTGTTGCCGTCGAGTTGATTCCAACTTAAAACTACTCTATAGGACAGAGTAGAACCTCCCCACAGGGTTTCCAAGGAGCAGCTGGTAGGTTCAACTGCTGATCTTATGGTTAGCAGCTGTAGCTCTTAACCACTACACCACCAGGGGTTCCTCAGCTGCGCCAAAAAAACCACCCAACCTATTGCCGTCGAACCTATTGCTGTCGAGTCAATTCCAACTCACAGCGGTACTACAGGACTGAGTAGAACTGTCCCACAGAGTTTCAAGGAGCACCTGGTGGGTTCGAACTGCTGACCTTTTGGTTAGCAGCAGTAGTACTTAACCACCACACCACCAGGGTTTCCTCAACTGCATCAGTGGTCTTCAAATACTGGCTGAAAATCTCTAATTACATTGGGTGAACAGGAGCAAAATGAGAAATATAAGGATCCAAACCCACAGCCGTCAAGTTAGTTAGTTCTGACTCATAGTGACCCTATAGGACAGAGAGGAACTGCCCCCATAGAGTCTTCAGGGCTGTAGTCTTTACATAAGCAGACTGCTACATCTCTCCCACGGAGCAGCTGGTGGGTTTGAACCACCAACCTTTCAGTTAGCAGCCGAATGCTTTAACCACTGCACCACCAGGGCTCCTCAAAATAAGGATAAAGTGATTCGTTTTAAAAGAGCATCCTCTGCTCAATAATCTATTCGTCCTTCCTTGTGGTGTAAAAATAGCCTTTTTATTTTGAAACAATGATAAAAGTAGGTAAGGTTTTTGTCATTGTTTTTTGTTTTCCAGCATCCCAACCCACCCCAGCCCTTATGTCCTTATTTGGACAAATAAATACTGGGTGTCTTTATACAGGTCTCCCTTACTGTATACATATATATTTAATCTTATTGCTAGGATATCCAAAAGTCCGGGAACTGCTAAGTTGTAGTAATTAAGGACAGTGAAGAGATCTAAAGAGAGAAATGAAACAGAAAAGAACAGGAGAGCTACCAAGAAATGGCACCTGCTCAGGTCTGAGTCTGCACCTGAGCACAGAGTGTATTAAATTGAGGACACTGGGGGTGTTTGGGCATAAGAAGTAGGTCACGGAAGAACACTCACAGCACTGGTGCAAAGGCATAGAAAAGGCCGAGCCCAGCGCTTGCTGCTGCCTGAGAAGGGCCCAAGCTCAGCACTGCTGCCTCGGGGAGACCAGAGAAGGTGGAGGGGGCAGATGCGGCATCAGGAGCGGCACGTTCCACCAGCAGAAGGGAAGAGTGGAGGGAAGTGGCTTTCTTCCAGGGTTTTTGTGAATGGCTGGGTGTGGAGCTCTCATTTCCTCTACATTCCAGAGGAGGGAGGAACACAAAACACACAACTGCTGAGGGTGGAGAAAGGTTGAAGGAATCATTCTCAGGGGAGGGCTTGCAAACGCACAGGGACCTTCTATCCCTGGATGCCTGTTCAAGGAACTGCAGCTCTTGATTAGCAACCCCAAGGGTGTTGTGTTTTCCTTTTGTTTTGTTGCTGTTGTGATTGTATAAAATAAGAAATTGAGCCCACAGTGCATTCACTTCTTCAATGCTCTTTAACGTTCTTCATCTCACTCACACACACACATACAAGTATCACGTATGGTTAGGGTAAGTCTGAGAGTCCAAAGTGGTTTTATGTACCTTGTTGTTGTTATTGTTGTTAGCTGCCTTCAAGTCAGCTCCCCCCCCCCGCCCCCCAGCCCATCTCCCATGGTGCCTGACCCTACGCACAAAGGCGTCAGGCCTTTGAGATCCACAGGGTTTTCACTGACCGTTTTTTTAAAGTTGACAACCAGGACTTTTTCTTAACCTTAGTCTGAAGGGTCCTCTGAAACTTGCTTAGCATCACAACAACACACAAGCCTCCAATGACAGAGGATGCCAGTTGCCATCGAGTCCATTCCAACTCGTAGCAACCCTAAAGGACAGAGTAGAACGTCCTCATAGGGCTTCCAAGGGGCTGCTGGTGGATTTAAACTGCCGACCTTCTGGTTAGCAGCTGAGCTTGTAACCACTGCGCCACCAAGGCTCCAGTGACAGAGGACGGTGGCTAAAAATGAGGTATGCAGGTTGGGAATCAAACCAGGGTGTCTCAAATGGAAGGCGAGGATTTGTACTACCACCCACCACTGCATTCATAAATCATCAACTGCTTTTCGGCCAAATTTATCGCCCCTAAGGGTGAGGAAAGACGCCCTGGTGGTGCAGTGGTTAAGCGCCTGGCTGCTAACCGGAAGAATGCACAAGCACTGTGTCTAAACAATGCCAAATATCTGGACGAAAAGCGAAAAATTCAGCAAATCCTTTAGATACTTCCAAGAACCCGAATGCTTAGTGAGTCAGCAAGAATATCCGGATGCTTGGTAGAACTTCTCCTGTTTAGCACTGTGTGTAGCACAGCTCACCCGTTTACGAAAATCCCAGGTGTGTCTAGGATTAACTGTCAGTCCTAATGAATCAAGAACAAAACGTTATTCTTCCCTCCAGAGCCATGACCAGCCGTACGGGCTGCACCCTCCCGTGATTAGGGAACTATTAGACCCAGCCCTTCTGGCACTCAGCTTGGCAAGCTGATGGTGTCTTTCTGCAAACGAGAAAATGGACCCTTCCTCTGGGTAGATGCAGACCTTAGCAAGCAGAAGGGGTACCTGAACTTGGCCCTCTGAGCTGGGTTCCCCGCTGCAGTGGAAGAGTCTACACAGCTGTACACAGCCTACGCAGCTGTATGCAGAGGCTGTACCTCCCTCTCCCGTGTCAACACACACTTCTGATAAACGTGTCCATTTCAAAGCAAGAAGAAAGGAAGTGGTCCATGATAAGACTTTTTCTTTAACTTGAGCCACAAAATAAATCCATAGTACCCACCCCCCGAGTCCCCAAGGTCTACCCTGAAGTGGCTACTTTGGTATAATAAAAGCATAGAATTTCAGAACGGGAAGGCACCTGAATAGTAATCTACTCATCTACTGCACCCCTGCCTTTTAAGAATCCCCTCCGCACTCCTCCCTCCCTACCCCAGCTTCGAAAGAGTCTTCTAGCCTAAAATGAAGCACCCACCTCCACTGTCTGAGAACCCAGTGTCCGAAGCCACTCAGCCCCTTTCACACCGCTCTATTTCCTAGACATCCTGTTTCCCCTATGCTGACAAATCTCTGTCTCTCTCTAACCTTGACCCTTCAGTCCAGCTCTGTACTCTGAAGCCACCCAGGCGAAGTATAACTGCTCTTCAACGTGGTGGCTCTTCAACTATTTGAAGACACATAATCATGGCACCCTTCCCACATCTTTTCTCTTCCAAGCTAAATAATACACCTTGCCTTAATCCAACTCAAATTCTACACAAAGAAGGTAACTGACGGCATCCGTGAACCTATCTGTGTTGCAACACACTAACAGCAGAGCAGTGAAGAGCCCCGAAGGAAGAGAATGGAGCTTTCATGGTGAGGCAAGTCCACGGTCTGGAAAGTAGAATTTCTCGAAGTCTGGCACCTCAGTATACTTAAGGACTAAGCAAACTCCACCAGCTTTAATGAGATGTAGCTTCATTGATCTAAGTCAGAGAGGCCACCTGAGGAGATCCCCTGGAGACTAATGGGTCACAGCAGAACGTGCTGCTATAGTGATGCCACACACTTAGGAGCCGAGATGACGGTAGGAAAACCAACTGGGCGCTGGCATTTTTCAGGTAAGCATCTGAGCTGGCGGTGAAAATAATTTAAAAACAAAAAAAGCACAGACGAGTGGAAATGGCTTTTATCCAAAGAAACACGTTTCCTGCAAGTGAAGCTAACGCTATTGGACAAGAGGTTTCAGAACAATCAAGAGTCGGCAAATAAGATGAAGAGATGCCTGTTGATGAAGACACAGGCTCCATATCCTAGAACTGAATGTCTTAGTGACAAAAAGAAAGAGAGAGCTCTAAATTACAGCAGTGATTACCAGCAACATTTTTTTCCACTTGGAAAAAGATTTTAACTTCACCTTGACATACAGGAACATTTACCAAGGAAAGAAATTATGGCCACTTTGTTACAGGATGCTGGCTAGTCCTAATTTTGGATATTCTATTAGTGGAAACCAAGTATTACCTTCCTGTCATAATTTAATTAAACGTAAGGAGTATGCATTATCCTATTTATACAAAGCCTTGTATTAGGACAGCAAGAATGATGTCTGGTGTTTGAAGATAGCTGCAGATATTGCCAAGGAAAAATAAAGTGGTACGTAGATTTTCACAGCAGATATATGTAATACAAACGCAGCCGAATCAGCCTCTGTCGTCTTTCTTCAAAAGTTTCCAAGCATACTGATATTTTTCTACATGAATACATTTTATGTTTTATCATATAATTTGATAGAAAATAATTTCCTTTTACGACCAACTTTTATGCAAATCCAGCATAAGATACCTGAACAATAAAGGTGCACCCTCACTCATTTATAGGGCCATTCATTTATTCAAACATCAACAAATACTGGTGGAATCCCTACTATGTGCCAGGCACTGTGCTAGGGCCTGAAGATTTAGCATCAGTAAAGCAGACATGGTCCTTGCCCTCTCATAGATACCGATAGAATGGTGCTACTCTTGCCAGTTGCCACCAGTAGGGACTCCAAGTGTGCAAAGTAGCACTGCCCCAATGGCTTTCAAGGCTGTGACCTTTCAGAAGCAGATCACCAGGACTTTCTAGGTGCCTCTGCGTGGGCCTGAACCACTAATTAGTAATCTAACACTCTACCATTTGCACCACCCAGGGATGACATAACCAAAAAGAACCCAAACCCATTGCCATCGAGTTGATTCCGACTCATAGCGACCCTACAGGACAAAGTAGAACCGCCCCATAGAGTTTCCAAGGAGCGCCTGGTGGATTCAAACTGTCGATCTTTTTGTTAGCAGCCGTAGCTCTTACCCACCATGCCAGTCAGGGATGACAGAGAATGAAAAAATAGAAATTAAATGATCACTTTAATAATCACACAATTATATAATTAAAAACTGTGCTGAGTCCAATAAAGAAATGGCCCAAGGTGTAAAGAGAAAGCCAGAGTAAACCACGTAACTAAAAGGGGACAGGAAATGGTCCCTGATAATACTTCTTTAACTTGAGCCCCAAAACGAATCCACACTGCTGCCCCCTGTGCCCACGTGGTGATTTGCCCCACAGGTGAAAATCTTCCCCTTATACCATTATCTTTGGTTTTGTGAATACTGTAGTGTTGCCAATTACCTCAAAATGTTTTTAAAACTGCTATCAAAATAAAATTATTTTTATTTAAAGATGAGTAACCCATAAACTAACTTTAAATACCAGAGAGAAGGAGGGAGGGGGCTTCCAATTAAATGAATAAATAACAGCACACAGCTTTTGTTCCTTGTAACAGATGGTTCCTGAAAAGCCATTCAAAACAGATCTGAGTTCTGGCTAGCAGCAAGTGAGACTGGGGGGTGGACTGAGAATGACAAGTCCAGAAGCTCTGAAGAACACCACCTCTGTAAATCAGTCAGACTTGGGTTCGTACTTCAGCTCTACCACTAACTGTGCAAGCTTTGGAAAAATGGTCACCTTCTCTGAGTCTCAATTTTCATCTCTAATTGCTACTAGTCGCAGTAGGAAAAGGAGTATAAAAGATTATACGCCTTACTACATAGTTGGCAGAAATAATAAGGAATAAGTAATAACTTGAGTGGTCTATTAAACGGTTAACACATTTGGCTACTAACTGAAAGGCTGGCAGTTCAAACTCACCCAGTGGTGCGTCAGAAGAAAGGCCTGGCAATTTGCTTCCAAAAGATCATAGTGTTGAAAACCCTAAGCAGCACAGTTCTACTCTGAAACATGTGGGGTGCCATGAGTCGGAATCGACTCTACTGTAACTGGTTTGTTTTTTGTTTGTTTGTTTGTTTGAGTGGTGTATCAACTATCATCCAAACTAGACTTTGTAGGAAAGGGTCCTTAAAGGAGTAAGATTGGAGTGAGGCCTAAAGCAATGGGCAGGACATCAATGCATAGTGGTAGATCAGGGAGCATTCCAGGAGTGGACAGTGGCAGACCTAAAGCATAAGACCCAGTCAGGTGATGGCAAGTGGTACAGTTTGATCAAAGCAGAGAGTTCCCATAGGTGCTAAACCACAAGGTAGTTAACAGTCAGATTAATGGGTTTAGGCCATGTAGTCACTGGGGAGCCATAGCCTTTGAGCAGGAGGGTAATATGCTCTTAGGGGCATCAACAGAAACACGAGGGACCCACTGGAGAATAGAAACACTGAAGGCTATTATACCAGTGCAGGCATGAATAGAACAACAGGAACAGAAAAGAAATTATGGCTTCAGGAAGCAATATCATTTACAGGAGGAGGGGATGCCTAAGGAAGGTAGAAAATGTTAGGAATAACTGATGTCAAGAGCATGAGACATGGTGTTTTAGTCATTTAGTGCTGCTATAACAGAAATACCACAGTGGATGGCTTTAACAAAGATACATTTATATTCTTACAATCCAGTAGGCTAGGAGTCCAAATTCAGGGCATCAGCTCTAGAGGAAGGCTTTCTCTCTTTGTGGGCTCTGGAGGAAGGTCCTTGTCATCCATCTTTCCTTCGTCTGGGGGTATCTCAGCACAGGAACCTCAGGTCCAAAGGACATGTTCTGCTCCTGGCACTGCTTTCTTGGTGGTATGAGGTCCTCCAACTCTGTGCTTTCTTCGCTTTCGTTTTATCTCTTGAGAGATAAAAGGTGGTGCAGGCCATACCCCAAGGAAACTCCCTTTACATTCGATCAGGGAGGTGACCTTAGTAAGGGTGTTACAGTCCTACCCTAAATCTTCTTTAACATAAAATTACAATCAGAAAATGGAGGACAACCACAGAATACTGGGAATCACGGCCTAATCAAGTTGATACATTGCTGGGGAGACATAATTCAATCCATGACACATGACAACAAGAAACATGGCTCTAGAACACCTCCAAGTATGCATGAACTGTTTCTCCTAGACCAGCACATCCGGTTCTCTTCTTTTCTCAGCTCACACTCTCAAGTCCAGGAAAAGGAACACAAAGAGCAGGAGGTGACAGTTTCAGGTTTGAGCGCAGTCTATACGATGTGGTCAAGAGCATCATGGGTAAACGGAGTAAATGCAAAGGGCAGCAAACCAATGCGCCAGCATCAGCAATGTAATGTAAGATCCAGGCTGTGGCATCCCAGTGCCAAGCTTCAGTGTGTAATACCTTGGACATCAAAGAAAGATGACCTTAGGTGCCTAAATGGAAAACCAAGTCACCAAGGATAATATCGAGCCTGTGATGGAAGAGAACAAATCCAGTTGCTGAAGGCACCTACAAACACGGACAGTGGACACTGTACCTTGTTATTAATGTGGGACAGTGAAATTTCATCTGGGGCCTATGACAACGTCATGAGCCTTTTCTGGAAAGCAAGACTTTATTTTCCAAGTAGATTATGCCTCAACATGTATACCTGGGCACCAGGAAGTTGCCCCCCTCTATTATTACAAGCAAGGGAGCCAGCTAGATTTGTGTTCACTTCCTTAATGACTTAGTTAGCTTTCTTTGATTGCATGGCCACAAAATACTTCTCTAATCCTGTGACCTTCTATCCACTAATTATAATAGGTAACTGACATTGCCTTAATGACAAAATAGTCTAAAGGTCAGAGATGTGCTAACCCTATGAAGGAGGTACTACTGTCATCCCCATTTTATAGGTAGGAGAACTGACACCATGCATCCAAGACTGGCCAGAAAAAAAGAGATAACCAGTGAAAAATGGAGCCCAAGGTAAAACAGGTGTGGCAGCTGATGAGTAAGCAAAACAGAAGCACTGTCTTAAGATTAAGTATGTATGAAGG
Source organism: Loxodonta africana (assembly GCF_030014295.1). Classification (NCBI taxonomy): domain Eukaryota; kingdom Metazoa; phylum Chordata; class Mammalia; order Proboscidea; family Elephantidae; genus Loxodonta; species Loxodonta africana. The sequence continues at coordinate 104,219,193 of NC_087349.1, forward strand.
GCTGAGTTGGTTATCAGGGCAAAGAGGTCTCAGAAAGAGCAAAAGTGTCCCTCAGACGGTAAAGGCCCAAGGGCAGTTCTGTTCTGGGTCCTTTGTCTGGACACATGTGTATTAATGCTTTCAGAAATCTATCGATGTAGATGTGTATGCGTAGGTGCTCATAGGAGCATGGGGGACAGGGTAGAGACTACAAAAAATAAACAAAAGACAGCATTTACCAAAATGGGGAAATATGCAGGAGAACAAGAAAGTAAGGAGACCAAAAAAAAAAAGGCGGGGGGGCAGGAAGAGATAAAAATGCAAGCCCTTCTCCTATGGGCCCAGAATCATTCTCCTATGTTTTTGTAAACTTCCAACCACGCCACATTTTAATTTCTCCAAGTGGGAGGCTATATAAATGCTTCCTCTTGTTTTCCTCCAGGCACTTGACAGTCCAGGTGGCAGGGATGCTGCATTAAGCCCGCCAGGCCTGCGGACTGCCACTGATCACTGGATGATACTGAGGTTCTACACCCAGCTCCCCACGAGACAGAGTTAAGGGCTCCCAGGGAGCCAACCTCATAAACAGCAGAAACACAGCAGAGCCAGATACGTTTACGTTGCTAGGGTAAGAGAAAAAAAATTTCTCCTCTAAGTGTGGTCCTTTTATGGTGGTCAAACATATTCATAATAAGGTTTATGTCCTGAACAGTATCTGAACCCACCTAAAGGCGTGAAGGACTTTGTAAATAGGTATTTACTTTCAGAGCCATTACATGATTTTGAGTTGGTGGCAAATGCTAACATCTGTCCTATCTGCCCCAACTATATCAAAAATAGGACTGGAATAGAGATTGTTCGGGACTGTCTTGGACTTCCACTCAAAAATCCTGAGGGAGAAAAGTGTTGCAAAAGAAACATCGAGAGTGACCTTCGGCTAAAACAATAGCCTCACCAACATGAACCACGGTACACAGATGACCACTATGGATGATCCCTCAACACCTAAGATGTATATTTGGAGCACTGGTGGCACACACCTCGGCTGCTAACCAAAAGGTCAGCAGTTCAAATCCTCCACCCGCTCCTTAGAAACACTATGGGGCAGTGCTACTCTGTCCTATAGGGCTTTGAGTTGGAATCGACTCCATGGCAATGGGATTGGTTTCAGACATACTTTGAAACCTTTGCAAAGTGGAAAAATGGAAACATTGAAAAATTCTTTCCATTAAATAGATTTCTTTAAAAACATCATGACTGAAACAATCGGATCCCGAACGTGTTACGCGTAAAAATGATAAAAATACAAATGACGAGAAGAGCGCTTTTTACATGACCTACTTAAAGGCGTAAGTCTATTTTGTGCTGAACGTAAACCCCACTGAAGTGCTTAATTGAAAAACCTAAAAAGTTTTGTTGAACAGCATCACAGAAGCTTAAAAAAAAAAGGCCATCCAGGCGATTCCAACTCATAAAGACCCCATGTGTGTCACAGTAGAACTGTGTTCCATAGAGTTTTCAAGGGATAATTTTTCAGAAATACATCCACCTTTGGGTTAGCAGCTGTTTAGCCATTTGCATTACCCTGCATCCCCCACAGGAGCTGATGTGTGTTAAACTAAAAAAAAAAAAAAATTCAGGTGTTCAATATACTCACGGGGAAATGGGAGGACTGAAATGAACGACTTTGAAACAACGCTTAAACTTAGTGCTAGCCAAAGCAGCTGTTATTGTTGTCAGGTGCTGTCCAGTAGGTTCCAACTCATAATGACCCTATGTAGAACAAAAAGAAACACTACGGCGTCCTGCGCCATCCTCACAACTGTTGCTATCTTGAGCCCATCACTGGAGCCACTGTGTCAATCTACTTCTTTGAGGGTCTTTCTCTCTTTCACGGACCCTCTACTTTACCAAGCATGATGTCCTTCTCCAGGGACTGATAACACGTCCAAAGTAGATGAGATGAAGTCTCCCCCACCCTTGCTTCTAAGGAGCATTCTGGTTACACTTCTTCCAAGACAGATTTGTTCATTCTTCTGGTAGTCCATGGTATGTTCAATATTTTTCACAACAAATAATTCAAAAGAATCAATTCTTTTTCTGTCTTCCATATTCATAGCCCAGCTTTCACAAGCATATGACAAAAACCAAAATCACACACACTGCTGTCTAGTAAATTGGGCAAATGAAAATACCATGGCGTTGGTAAGGTGCATCTTAGTCTTCAAAGTGGGATCTTTGCTTTTTAACACTTTAAAGAAGTCTTTTGCAGCAGATTTACCCAATGAAATATGTCCTTTGGTTTCTTGACTGCTGCTTCCGTGGATGTTGACTGTGGGTCCAAGTAAAATGAACTCCTGGGCAACTTCAATCTTTTCTCCATTTATCATGATATTGCTTATTGACCAGTTGTGAGGATTTTTGTTTTCTTTATGTTGAGGTGTAATCCATACTGAAGGCTGTAATCTTTGATCTTCCTCAGTTAAGGACTTCAAGTTCTCTTCGCTTTCTGAAACCAAGGTTGTGTCATCCGCATATCGCAAGTTGTTAATGAGTCTTTCTCCAAATCCGATGCCATGTTCTTCTTCATATAGTCCAGTTTTTTGGATTACTCGCTCAGCATACAGACTGAATTAAGTATGCTAAAAAGATACAACCCCAATGAACACCTTTCCTGATTTTAAACCACACAGTAACCCCTTGTTCTGTTTGAACAACTACCTCTTGGGTCTATGTGCAGATTCTTCATGAGCACAATTAAGTGTTCTGGAATTCCCACTCTTTACAATGTTATCCATAATTTGTTATAATCCACACAGCTGAATGCCTTTGCATAGTTGATAAAACAGAGATAAATATCTTTCTGGAATTCTCTGTTTTCAGCCAGAATCCTTCTGACATCAGCAATGATATCCCTTGTTCCATGTCCTCTTCTGAATCTGGCTTGAATTTCTGTTTCCTTTACATTTACTGCTGCGACTACTTTTAAATTATCCTCAGTAAAATTTTACTTGCATGGGGTATTAATAATATTGTTCAATATTTTCCCCCATTCTTTTGGATCATCTTTCTTTTGAATGGGCACAAATATGGATCTCTTCCAGTTGGGTGGCCAGGTAAGGGGTCTTTCAAATTTCTCGGCACAGACGAGTAAGCACCTCCAGTGCTGTATCTGTTTGTTGAAACATCTCAATTGGCATTCGCCCAATTTCTGGAGCCTTGTTTTTCACCAGGGCCTTCAGTGCAGCTTGGAATTCTTCCTTCAATATCATCAGTTCCTGATCATATGTTACCTCCTGAAATGGTTGAATGTTAACCAATATTTTTTGGTACAGTGATTCTGTGTATTCCTTCCATCTCCTTTCAATGCTTCCTGTGTCATTCAGTATTTTGCCCACAGAATCCTTCAATATTAAAACTCGATGCTTGAATTTTTTCTTCAGTTCTTTCAGTTTGGCAAATGACAAGAGTGCTCTTCCCTAGCCAGAGGGGCATGTGGATAAGTTAAACTGGATGAATAAACTAAACAAACTATAAGTCTTCATTAATACCCAGAGGACTGAGTCCAAGTTTGAGATTTGCAAACAACGGAATTAAGTGGAAACAGTTCTATCCCCTTTCTAAATACTGAGAATCCTTTTTTTTTCTTTTTTTTTTTTGTAGTTGAGGTAAATTTCACATAACATAAAATTAACCATTAACCTCTTTTTTTTTGTTTGTTTTAATTATACTTTAGATAAAAGTTTACAGAACAAGCTACCTTCTCATTAAACAGTTAGTACACATACTATGGAAACCCTGGTGGCATAGTGGTTAAGAACTACAGCTGCTAACTAGAAGGTCGGCAGTTCAAATCCACCAGGTTCCCCCTGGAAACCCTATGGGGCAGATCTACTCTGTCCTATAAGGTCACTATGAGTCAGCATCAACTCAATGGCAACGGGTTTTGTTTTGTTTTGTTTTTTACACATATTATTCCATGACACTGGTTAACAATCCCACGACATGTCAACACTCTCCCTTCTCAACCCTGGGTTCCCTATTACCAGCTGTACTGTCCCCTCCTGCCTTCTAGTCCTTGCCTGTGAGCTGGTGTGCCCCTTTAACCTCGTTTTATGAGCCTGTCTAATCTTTGGATGAATGGTGAACCTCAGGAATGACTTCATTCCTGAGCTAAAGGGGTGGCTGGGGGCCATACTCTCAGGGTTTCTCAAGTCTCTGTCAGGCCACTAAGTCTGGACTCTTTTTGTGAATTAGTATTTTGTTCTCTGTTTTTCTCCAGCTCTCTCCAGGACTCTCTATTGTGATCCCTGTCAGAGCAGTCAGGGGTGGTAGCCAGGCACCATCTAGATGTACAGGACTCAGTCTGGTAGAGGTCATGGTAGTTGTGGTCCATTAGTCCTTTGGAGTAATCTTTCCCTTCTGTCTTTAGTTTTCTTCATTCTCCCTTACTCCCGAAGTGGTGAGACCAGCGGAGAACCTTAGATGGCTGCTCACAGAATTTTAAGACCCCAGATGCTATTCACCAAAGTAGAATGTAGAACATCTTCTTTATAAACTACATTATGCCATTGAGCTAGATGTTCCCCAAGACCATGGTTCCCACAGCCCTCAGCCCAACAATTTGGTCCCTCAGAGAGTATGGATGTGTCTATGGAGCTTCCGTCACCTTGAAGAGTAAGGTGCACCTGACCCAAGCCATGGTATTTTCAGTCACATCATATCCATGTAAGAGCTGGACACTGTATAAGGAAGACAGAAGAAGAACTGACGCCTTTGAATTGCAGTGTTGGTGAAGAATATTGAATATACCATGGACTGCCAAAAGAACAAACGAATCTGTCTTAGAAGAAGTACAACAAGAATGCTCCTTAGAAGCAACGATGGCGAGACTGCATCTTACATACTTTGGACATATTGTCAGGAGGGATCAGTCCCTGGAGAAGGACATCATGATTGGCAGAGTACAGGGTCAGCGGAAAAGAGGAAGACCTTCAACGAGGTAGACTGACACAGTGGCTGCAACAATGAGCTCAAGCATAACAACAATTATGAGGATGGCTCAGGACCAGGCAGTGAATCATTCTGTTGTTGCTATGAGTCAGAACCGACTCGACAGCACCTAACAACAACAACAACAACATGGAGCTTCCATGATCTTGCCTTGTACAGGTTGTGCTGGCTTCCCCAGTATTGTGTACTGTCTTACTCTTCAGCAAAGTCACCACTTGTCTATTGCCTATTTAGTTTACCCTCCCTAGTAACCATCAAAGACTATTTCTTTTTTGTGTGTAAACCTTTTCATGAGTTTTTATAGTAGTGGCCTCATACAATATTTGTTCTTTTGTGATTGACTTATTTCACTCAGTATAATGCCCTCCAAATTCATCCATGTTGTGAGATGCTTCGCAGATTCACCACTGTTCTTTATCGTTGCATAGTAATCTACTGTGTTATGTACCATAGTCTATCCATTCATCTTTGATGGGCATCTAGGTTGTTTCCATCTTTTTGCTATTGTGAACAATGCTGCAATAAACATGAGCGTACATATGTCTGTCCTTGTGACAACTCTAATCTCTCTAGCACATATTCCTAGGAGTGGGATTGCTGGATCATATGGTATTTCTACGTCTAGCTCTCTAAGGAAGCGCCATGACGTTTTCCAAAATGGTTTTACCATTTTGCATTCCCACCAGCAGTGCATAAGAGTTTCAATTTCCCGGCAACCTCTCCAACATTCGTTATTCCGTTTTTTGGGGTTTTTTTTATTATTATTCATACCAGTAATTCCAGGGTGAGATGGTATCTCATTGGGGTTTTGAGTTGTATTTGCCTAATGGCTAATGATCAAGAGCATTTCCTCATGTGTCAGTTTAGCCGTTCTTCCTTGGTAATGTGTCTGCTCATTTCCTTGGCCCACTTTTTAACTGAATTATTTATCTTTTTGTTGTAGAGGTGTTGGATATTCCTGTACATTTTTGAGATTAGACCAATATCAGATTTGTAATAGCCATTTTTTTTTTTTCCAGTCTGTAGGTTCTCTTTTTACTCTTTTGGGGGAAGTCTTTTGATGAGCATAAGTGCTTAATTTTTAGAAGATCCCAGTCATCTAGCTTTTCTTCTGGAGTTTGTGTGCTTTAGTTATGGTTTCTATACTGTTAATGCTGTGTATTAGGGCCTCTAGCATTGATTCTATTTTTTCTTCTATGAACTTCATAGTTCTTGGCTTTATATTTAGGTCTTGGATCTATTTGAGTTAGTTTTTGTGTATGGTGTGACGTACGGGTCCTGTTTCATTTTTTTGCAGATGAACACCCAGTTTTGCCAGCACCATTTGTTAAAAACACTGTCTTCTCCCCATCTGATGGACTTTGGGTCCTTTTCGAAAATCAGGTGACCGAAGGTGGATGGATTTATATATCCACTGGTCAATGTATCTGTCATTATACCAGTACTAGACTATTCTGACTACCATAGCTGTATAGCAGGTTCTGAGGTCAAGTAGTGCTAGTCCTCCTACTTTATTCTTCTTCTTCAGTAGTACTTTACTTATCCGGGACCTCTTCCCTTTCCATATAATGATTAGTTTTTTCCTGTCTTTAAAGAACGTTGTTGGTATTTAGACTGAGATCGCATCGTATTTGTAAATCGCTTTCGGTAAAATTGTCATTTTCACAATGTTGAGTCTACCTATCCATGAGCATGGTATGTTTTTTTCATTTATGCAGATCTCTTTTGGTTTCTTGCAGTAGCGTTATGTAGTTTTCTTTGTATAGGTCTTTTACATCCCTGGTTAAACTCATTCCTAAGTATTGTATTTTTTTTAGGGACTATTATAAACGGCATTGTTTTCCTGATTTTCTTTCATCATTCTCTTTACTGGTGTATGGGAATCCAACTTGTTTTTGTATGTTTCTCTTGCTACTCTGCTGAATCTTTCTATTATTTCCAGTAGTTTTCTCGTGCAGTCTTTTGGGTTTTCTATGTATATATTATCATATCATCTGCAAATAGGAATAATTTTACTTCTTCATTGCAATTTGTAGGCTCTTTATTTCTTTTTCTTGCCTTACTACTCTAGCTAAGACTTCCTGCACACTGTTAAAAAGGAGTGGTGATAAAGGGCATCCTTGACCTGTTCTTATTCTCCAGGGGAATGTTCTCAGACTCTCTCCATTAAGAATGATGTTGCATGTTGGTTTTGTATACACGCCCTTTACTATGTTGAGAAATTTTCCTTTTACACCTATATTATTGAGAAGTTTTATCATGACTAGCTATTGGACTTTGTCAAATGTCTTTTCTGTGTTGACTGAGAGGATCTTGTGTTTCTTTTATTTATGTGATGGATTACGCTGATTGATTTTCTAATGTTGAACCATTCTTGCATACCTGGTATGTATCCTATTTGGTCATTTTTTTTTTATGATGCTGAATTCTATTGGCTAGAATTTTGTTGAGAATTTTTACATCTATATTCAGGAGAGATATCAGTCTGTAATTTTCTTTTCTTGTGGTGTCATTACCTGACTTTGGTATCAGGGTTATCTTATACTGGCTTCAGAAAATGAATTCGGAAGTATTCCTTCCTTTTCTATGTTCTGAAATAGTCTGAGTAGCGCTGGCATAAGCTCTTCTGTGAATGCTTGGTAGAATTCTCCAGTGAAGCCATCTGGGCCAGGGCATTTTTTTGTTGGGAGTTTTTTAAATTTATGTTTTCAATCTCTTGTCTTGTTATGGGTTTGTTCAGATTTTCAGCATCATTATGTTTTACTTCAGGGAGGTGGTGTGTTTCTAGAAATTTGTCCATTTCCTCTAGGTTTTCAAATTTGTTGGAGCATAATTTTCCATAATACTCTGTTATGATCCTGTTTATTTCAGTTGGGTCTGCTGTAATGTCCCCCATCTCATTTCTTATTCAGGTTATTGGCTTCCTCTCCTGTATTCGTCAATTTGGCCAGTAGTTTGGCGATCTTGTTGATTCTCTCAAAGAACGAACTTTTGGTTTTGTTGATTCTTTCTCTCGGTTTTCTATTCTCTACTTCATTTATTTCTGCTCTGATCTTTATTACTTCCTTTCTTCTGGTGGCTATGGGCTTCTTTTGCTTTTTTTCTATTTGTTCAAGTTGTGTAGCTAATGTTTTGATTTTGTCCCTTTCTTCTTTCTTGATGTGTGCAACTATTGCTATAAATTGACCTCTGAGCACTGCCTTTGCTGTGTCCCAAAGGTTTTGGTATGATATGTTTTCATTCTCCTTTGATTCTAGGAATTTCTTTATTTCATCTTTGATTTCTTCTATTACCCAGTGGTTTTTAAGCAAGGTGTTATTCAGTTTCCATGTAACTGTTTTTTTCCTTGCTTTTCCTGTTGTTAATTTCTACTTTGATGGCATTGTGATCAGACAAGATACTTTGTATTATCTCAGTGTTTTGGATTTAGCTGAAGGTTGTTTTGCGGCCTAAGATGTAGTCTATTCTCGAGAACATTCCATGGGCACTGGAAAAGAATGCGTACTTTGCAACTGCTGGGTAGAGTGTTCTATACATGTCTATGAGGTCAAGTTGGCTGACTGTGGCCTTTAGATCTTCTATATCTTTACTAAGTTTATTTCTAGATGTTCTGTCCTTTACCGAGAGTGGTGTGTTGAAGTCTCCTACTATTATTCTGGAACTGTCAGTTTCTCTTTTCAGTGCTGTTAGAGTATGTTTTACATATTTTGGAGCCCTGTCATTGGGTGCATACATATTTAGTACGCTTATGTCTTCATGAGTGGATCATCCCTTTAATCATTATATAGTGCCCTTCTTTGTCTTTTATGGTGGATATTATTTTCAAGTCTATTTTATCTGAGATTAGTATTGCCACTCCTGCTCTTTTTTGGTAGCTGTTTGCTTGACATATATATATATATATATATATATATATATATATATATATATATTTTATCCTTTAATTTTTAATAAATTTATGTCTTTGTTTCTAAGGTGTGTCTCTTGTAGATAGCATATTGATAGATCCTGTGTTTTTTGTTTTGTTTTTTATCCATTTTGTCCCTCTCTGTGTCTTTATGGGTGCATTTAGCCAATTTACATTCAGTGTAATCATTCACAGGTGTGAGTTTATTGCTGTCATTTTATAGTGCCTTTTTTTTTTTGTGTGATGCTGACATATTCTTTGTTCCTCTTATTCTCCTGTGCTGAATTCCCCTTGTTTGTGGATTTTTTTTTTCCATTTCTTTTATTTTTGTAGATTTTGTTTTTACTGAGACTTTATGTTTTTCTTCTTTATTTTGATGAGTAGGTTTGTTAACTTTCTTTGTGGTTACCCTGAAATTTACCCTTATCTTCTTAAGTCTGAACCTGTCTATTTTACTTGGTATCACCTTGCCTTCCTCTTCATTAGAAAGTTCTATACCTACACCATTTATTCCCTCTTTTATTGTTCTGACGTTTTTGTCAGTTACAGATTAACCTCTCTGGTTCCCTGTTGTAAATCTTCTGGCTTTCAATAGTCCTTGAGAGTTCATTTCATAGGTTAGTATCTGGTTGGTATGATCTTGCATCCTAGATTCAGGCTGTCATCTGATGTTGTTTGTTCTCAAACTGAAGGACTCCCTTTAATAATTCTTGTAAGTTTGGCTTGGTTTTTACATATTCCCTTAATTTCTGTTCATCTGGAAATGTCCTAATTTTGCCATCATATTTGAACAAGAGTTTTGCAGGATGTATTAATCTTGGTTGGCAACTTTTTTCTTTCAAAGTTTTATATATGTCATATACCATTGCTTTCTTGCCTGAATGGTTTCAGCCAAATAATCAGAGCTTAGTCTTATTGTTTCCCCTTCATATGTGACTTTTTGTTTTTCTCATGCTGCTTTCATGATTCTTTGTCTTTGGTTTTAGTGAGGATGATTCTGATATGCCTTGGTGATTTTCTTTTGGGGTCTATCCTATGTGGGGTTCGTTGAACTTCTTAGATGGTCAGCTCTTCATCTTTCTAGATATTAGGAAGTTTTCTGTCAGCAATTCAATTCTATAATCAACAAATGAAGAAAATAAACGTACCAAAGACAGCAGACAATATCAAAACATATTGAAAAACAGAACAGGATGGTTTCAGTAGATGTCCAACCCGATGACTTCCCAGTAGCAGAAAAGCCACTGGAACTACCTGATAGGAAATTCAAATCTCTAATATTCCAACAAAAATGAGGAAAAAGTAGATCCTCTCTGTGTTTTCCATTTTCTCCCCATTTTGGAGCTCTGGTCATTCACCAATTTTTGCTTTTGGTTGTATCTCACACAATTCTCAGGGTTTCTTCATTTTTCTTCATTCTTTTTTCTGATTTGTCTTCAAACAACATGGTATCCAAGTATTTTTCTTCAGTTTCACTGATCCTGTTTTCCATTGTTTCAAACCTATTCCTCAGACCTTCTATTACACTGTCCATTTCTTATATCTTGTTGTTTATCTTTTGGATTTCTAATTGTTGTTTTTGTATGATTTCTAGTTGTGCATTTATTTTTACATTTTGTTCCTGTATTATTTTCTTGAATTCTTCCACTGCTTTATCTGTATTTTGCATGTTATTTGTCTACTTTTTCCTCATTTTTGTCAGAATATTAGAGATTTGAATTTTCTATCAGGTAGTTCCAGTGGTTTTTCTTCTACTGGGAAGTCATCTGGTATTTTATGTTGGATGTCTACTGAAACCATCCTGTTCTGTTTTTCAATATGTTTTGATATTGTCTGCTGTCTTTGAGACATTCAGTAGTTATTTTCTTCATTTATTGATTGTAGATTTGTTTCGTCTTGCTTTTTTGTTGCATTTGGTTGTACCTGAGCAGGTGGACTGTGCCTTCTTTGTTGTTTGCTCATCTGTGGGCATGATACTTTTCACCTCCTTGTCCAGCACACAGGGCCAGTCACTCAACTTTGGTGCAGCAAGGCAGGTATAGTGGGTGCTCTGTCTCTTTCTGAGAGCTCTGTGAAGCTGCTTTCCCATACTCCCTGTCCACCAATCTCTGACAGGAGTCCAAGATGGCGTATCTGTGCTGCGTTAGCTGATAGGGGACCTCTGTTTGTATCTCTCCTTGATCTCTGTTTTCAGTCAGTTTCTTATTCTATTCGGTGCTTGGTTTAGCTCTTTATCTCTTCATTTGACACTTAGGGTTTAGGATTGGCATTTGTCTCTATGTTACTTAGCTTTTCAGATCTTTACTTTGGAGGGACGGCATGGTACTTCTGTCTGTAGCGCCATAATGGCTCTGCCTTAACAATTAATCATTTTAAAGTGTACAATTCAGTGGTATTTAGTACATTCATAAAGCTGTTCAACGACTATCTCTGTTTAGTTCCAAGGTGGATATTTTTTCTTATATGAACAATTTAAAAATTACCAGATGGATCACCTCTTGATAATTGAGCAAGGGGAGGCCAACATAGGCTACACAATTTGGACACAGTATTCACCAAACCAGATGAGATTTTTCATCTCAGTCACATGCCTTATCTCACCATATACCTTCAGGAATATTAGCAGGAAATATACTAAAACATTAACAGAATCCATAGACACTGACAGTTAAAATTATAACACTTTCAACATTCTTTAATTTATTACATGTCAAGTCCACCTGTTATGGATTGAATTGTGTCCCTCAGTAAGATATGTTGACGTCCTAAGCCCTCTGAATGTGACCTTGTTTGGAAATAGGGTCTTTGAAGATGTTATCAGTGAACTTAACATGAGATCATACTGGAATAGGATGGGTCTTAATCCAATTAGAGTGGTGTCCTTATAAAAGAGGAGGAGATACACACAGAAAGGTCAGCCATGTGAAGATGCACCTACAAGACAAGGAACACCTGAGGCTACCAAAACTGAGGAATACAAGGAAGGATCTTCCCCTAGAAATGTCAGAGGTAATACGGCCCAGTCAACACACTGATGTAGACTTGTATCCTCCAGAACTGTGAGATAATAAATTTCTGTTCTTATAAGCCACACAGTCTGTGTTACTTTATTTTGGCAGTCCTGGAAAACTAACACACCATGGTGAAAAGAAAATGTACCATTGAATGTGTCATTCTGAAATTCCTTCCACCTTAGCAATTTAAAGCAATTATGCCACTTTTCCCAATGTTAGAAACAGATATCATCTGTGAACTAAAACGTGTTTCTTCTCTAGGAAATGATGTAAAGGGTACAATGTGCTGACGCACACTTTAAATTATGGATAAATGCTCAACCTACCATCAGCAGGTCCCAGGTCTTTATACACTACTAGTTTTTGGTGTTGTGTTTAGAAATTACTGAATCATGGTAGATGAATTGCTCGGAATTCATTGAATGCAATGGTTAGAGAACAGGAGGGAAGAGTGAAGATCGACAACTAGCAGAAGAGGGTGAGAAGAATGACAGCAAGAAGAAGAAAGGGCTTTCTGATTCCACAAATGCCTTTTTAAGCAATGTTTTCATTCCCACCACCTAGCTGCATCCTTATATGGCTCGAGTCCTTTATTTATAATGCAGTCAGCTCTCTGACAGGTAGTTTTACACATTGCAGCACTGAGAACCAAACGCCCTTTAGTAACAGTTTTGAAGATGACAAGTCACTTAGACGCTAATTGCCACAGCACGGTTTTAAGAGAAATGACAAACAAACGAGTGTTCTGAATGGGGAAGCTTTCTCGTCTGATGAGCACCATTCTGACTCAATGAAATGGGTGCAGAAGAAGTGACATCTGAAATTGAAGCTTTACAAAAAAGACCAGGACTCATTACCGAAAACAGTTTTGACTTGGATGACGTCTGCTTTTGCTGGTGAAGGGAACAAATGATGTTTCAGGCGGGAGCTGCCAAGTGACATTAAAGTACTCCTGGTAAAATGTATGATCTCAGAGCCCGTACATGTTAATTTACAGTACAGTCTAGATTCAAGTGATGAACGTGTATCTGGCATACATTTAAATGACATTTTAAAAGAAAACCAAGTTGGGGTCTGCTACTCCACACGCCACTGCAGATTCTGTGAGCTGCAGAGGTATGCCTCAAGGAACCATGGCTGTCTCCACTGGTAAAGTTCATTATCTAATACTGTAAGTGCAGTTATAAGAATATACTTGACAGGCAAGAGCTGTCAGAAGGTCTTGTCAAACATCAAATAGAGGAAAAGATAAGATGAACCAAACTCATTGCAATCAAGTCAATTCCAAATCAGGGTGACCCTATGTGTGTCAGAGTAGAGCAACTCCATGGGGTTTTCTCAATTGTAATCTTTTCGGAAGCAGATTGTAGGTTAGCAGTCAAGCACAAACCACTTGTACCACCCAGGGACCTTTTGCCTTTAATACAAGGATTTAAAAAAAAAAAAAAAAAAAAAAAACTGGCACTCAAAATACCAACCTCAGGTTTGCAAATATTCTTTTTTCCTCTAAAGTTTAAAAAGTCTTAATAAGTCCCAGTGTTTTCTCATCTGTCCACCATCCTCTTCATTTTTTTAATGCCTAAATTAGCTCCAAAGCCCTGTTAAGTGATATGGCTGCTAATCAAAGGGTCAGCAGTTCAAATCCACCAGCTGCTCCTTGGAAGCCTATGGGGCAGCTCTACTCTGTCCTATAGGGTCACTATGGGTTGGAATCGACTCAACGGCAGTGGGTTTTAAATTAGCCTCCAGAATAGTTACCACTCATTACAGCTGTTCAGTTCATAGAGTCCTAACCATGGGCTAAGAGGTTTTAACATTTGTTATCTCACATGACTCCTCAGAACAGTTCTGGGAAGATGATACAGTTATCCCCAATTTCCAGGTGATGAACCTGAGAAGAAATTAAACTACCCAAAGTAATAGAGCTGGGAAGTGGCGGAGTCATGACTCAAACCTGGACCTTCTAACTCCACCAAACCTTAAGCAAGGCACTGGTTAGATATCTCTGAATTCATCCCATTCCAGCATCCCCAAAAGTCTTAACCCATTTCAGTGTCAACTTTAAGTCCAAAATATCATCTAAATCACCCCAGCTTTACCGAATGGATTCCAGACAGTTTTCTGATTTCCACAATTAAGCTCTGACCAGTTGAACTTGATCACTTGGCACTTTAAGTATAGAATCACAGACCGTCACTGCTGTATAAGAGCCTTCTAAGGCAAAGACCCACTACCCACCTGTCAGTTTGTCGTGTTGTGATGGCTTGCATGTTGGTATCATGTTAGAAGCTGTGCCACTGGTATTTCAAATGCCAACAGGGCCACCCATTGTAGACAGGCTTCAGGGGAGCTTCTAGACTAAGACAGACTAGGAAGAAAGACCTCACGGTCAACTTCCAAAAATAAGCCAATGAAAACCCTACAGATCACAACAGAACACTGTCCCATATACTACTGGAAGATGAGTCCCCTAGGTTGGAAGGTACTCAAAATACACAGTGCCTCAATAATGGATTCAAGCGTGCCAATGATCATGAAGATGACACAGAAGTAGGCAAGGTTTTATTCTGATATAAGTTTTGTTTTATTTTGTTCACCACGAGCTGGGGCCAAGTGGACAGCAGCTAACAATAACAACAAAGTAAGGATATGGGTCCAAACCAAACTGTTCATTGTTTTGAAACAAATAATGCAAAGCCAGCACTCTGATATCCCTAAACTCCAATAGGAAGAACACCAAATAACCTTTGCAGTTTAGCAAGGTCATTAAATCTCTCTCATAAAACCTCTCCATAACCTCTGAGAGAGGTAGGGCTGGTAATAATATCCCTCTTCTACAAGTGACAAGGCTGAGCTGCAGAAAAGTAAGGGGACCAACTTCAGAGCAAACCAACAAGGAAATAAAAGTCCTGGGTTTTGAACCAGGTCTGGGACTACGACAGAACATTTTTCTTTTACACATTTATGAGGAGAAGGTACCATGCCCATCAATTTTTTCCTATGCCTATGCTTCTACATAAACAAAACCACACCAGAAAGAACAGTTGAGCAAAGCAATCCTTAAATCTGAAAAAGTCTGAACTCAAAGTGCTTTTCTCAGACCCATGCTTAATGTGCATGGGGAATATCAGAGATTCCATGGGACCAATGGGGCTGTAGTTACCTTTCAGAAAAACAGAACTCACAACTCTTAACCATACTGAACCATACGTAATAGCACCCTCACTTGTTCCAGTACGCTAACCATGTGAGGCTAATTAGCACCACATGAGGTCACCAGGACCCAGGTAATGAATGTACACCCACTTCTTAATTCAGGACAGGGGCTTGGGTGCTTCATAACATGAGCATAAAGGCCATGTAGATTATAATTGAACATGAGCCTCTTTCCTGCATTAAAGCACAAAATCAAGCACAACAATAGAATGGATAAAGAATTCACCCAACTTCCATGATCCCCAGGTTTCCCCTCTAAAAACACTGAGGGACCATTTCTCCTAAAACGTCACCACGGCACTAGTTTGGCAGTGTCTCTTACAATCAGTAGAGATCTACTAAATATCTCTGAAAAGGCTGGTTTTAACAACCATCCCAGAGTGACACAGGGGCCCGAATTTGAATTCTCAATAATAGGAACAGAAGCATGTGAACTCACAGCAACATTAAGTGCAAATGACAGGAGGCAGTCCAAGATGGCAGCATACTCAGATGACTCATAACGTCCCTCTTACAACAAAGACCCAAGAAAACATGTGAATGGAATATAGATGACAACCTTGGAACCCTGAGCATCAAAGGCTAGGCTGAAGACTCAGACAGAAAGCCAAGTGGAAGGAGAGATTATACAGAAACAGCAGACATGGAGAATTATGGATTGCCTGCGCTCTGCCAGCCAAACCTGCACAGGGCGTGGCCATACTGAGACAAACAAGCAGAATTCTCAGCTGAAGCCCCCATCACCTGGTGTAGCCAAGCAGGATCAACTCTGCACCCATGACCAAAACCAGGCAGGACTGCTTCCTGCCCTGTGAACATCAAGTACACTCACCTCATCCACTGTGCTTCCCTCAGCCCCCCATGCCAGAGGCCCACAGACCTGAGGTGCCCCCCCACCCCTGTCATTCACTCTACCCCCACATGGATCGTGGTCTGGTGGCACCCACCACCACCCACCCATTTATCTGGAAGCCCACTGACCAGTGGCACCCAGCCCTTTGCTCAGCCACTCAAGCCAGAGACCCACTGAATGGCGCCCACTTCTCTACCTAGGCACCAGCACTGGGGGTGCCTGTGAACCAACAGTAACTTCTCTTTCACCAGTGATCTGGTGGTGCCCACTTCTCCACCCAGCCACCCACACCAGGAGCCTGTGGAAAGGCAGTGCCCCCTCTTCTGCCCACCAGCTCATGCTAGGAGTGCATGGTTTGGTAGCAACCCCTCCTCTAACAAGCCACCCACAACTCGGGCGTACGGATCAGTGGCACCCACTCCTAAGCCCAACCACCTGAGCCAGGAACCACAGGATGGCCGGATCTGATTCTCCACCTGGCCACCAGCACTGGACGCCCAGGGATCGGCGGCATCCGTTCTTCCACCCAGGCAACTGCACAGGGGCTCAAGGACTGGAAGCACCAGCTTTTAAGCCCAGCTACCCTCACCAGGGGGCCCACAGACTGGTGGCACCTGCTGCTCCACCCAGCCACTGGTGCCAGGAGCATATGAATAGGAGGCATCTGCTCCTATGCCTAACCACCCATGCCAGAGGCCCAGAGACAAGTGGTACCCCCTATTCTCTCCAGCCACCTGTGCCAGGGGCCCTAGGATCAGAGGCACACCCTCCCCCATGTTGCACTCTAGCGGGCAGGGGGACACCCTCATAGAGGATACCCGTGAACTGGCAGCATGCCCCGTCTTGCTCCCCACACAACAACTGTAGGCTTCTGCCTGCTCATAACACCCTCATGCAGCCCTGCCTGCCTGGGACCAACAGTGAGAGTTTCTGTACCACCCACCCAGTGACCGATGACTTGGGCACCCTTGCCCCAGCTATCCAAAAAATGGCAATGAACACACACAACACACAACCCAGGAACCAGTTGGGATGCTCCCTGCACCAACTCCCAGGTGATGGTCCAGAAAGACACACCACCTTACCAGCAACGCCAGCTACATCCTCGACCATCCCGCAAGACCAGTGAACAGAGACTTGCTCTCACATACCTGGAGACAGGTGTGAGAGCTCAAATGCAACCAGACTAGTGACAAGAATAACATGAATGCGCTGCCTACTCAAATACATCAAAACAAAATAAAACAAAAAATCAGAATGCAGCAAACATACAATAAATAAACATAATGACACCTTAATGACCTGGAGACAAAAGACAATATCAAATCACGTAAAGAAACAGAACAAAATGGCTCCAGCTAGTGACCAAAATAAAGAACCAGAAAACCTTCCAAAGGAAGAAATGGAAATGGAATTATCTGATAAGGAATGCAAAAGACTAATCTTTAGGGTTCTCCAAGAGATCAAGGAAAACAGACAAAACAAAGAAAACAGCCAAAGTGATAGAAGGATTCAGAAAACAAGAGGAAAAAATATACAATTTGAAACTATACATAAACAGCAATTAGAAATCCAAAAGATTAACAGTACAATTTCAGAAATATACAACTCAATAGAAGGAGAGAAGAGCAGAGTTAAATCAGTGGAAAACAGTATCACTGAAATAGAGGACATACCCCTTGACACCACTCTGTCTGGGGAAAAATCAGAAAAAAGAACGAAGAAAGCCTAAGAACTATGTGGGACAATATCAACAGGAAAAATTTGTGTGTGATTGGAATTCCAGAACAGGTGGAGGAAAAAAAAAAAACCAGAAAGAAGTGTTGCAGATTTGTTGGCAGAAAACTTACCTACTATTAATGAAAGAAGAGAAAATATCCATCCAAGAAGTTCAACAAACCCTATAAAGGACAGACCCCAAAAGAAAGCCACCAAGGCATACCATAATCAAACTTGCCAAAACCAAAGACAAAGAATCTTGAGAGCAGCTAGGGAAAAACAAAAGTCACCTAAAAAGGGGAACCAGTAAGACAAATCTCGGATTACTCAGCAGAAACCGTGCAGGCAAAAAAGCAATGGGATAACATATACAACCTTGAAAGGAAAAAAAACTACCAACCAAGAATTAAATACCTGGCAAAACCAGGACATTTCCACATAAACATAAATTAAGGGAGTTTGTAAAAAAGCAGACCAATCTTACAAGAAATATTAAAGGTTGTCTTTCAGACAGAAAACTACCAACATCAGAAAACAACCTGAGATTAGGACACTGGGCAGCATTAACCAGATAGCAACCCAGATAAAGACTTCTCATAAAATAAAGCTAAAAGACCAAAAACAGGGAACCGGAGACATCAATTTGTAAATGATGACAACGTCACAACAAAAGGAAGAATAAATGGTGTGGTTATAGAACCTTCATATGGAAAGGAAGTCAAGGTGATATCAAGATATAAAAGACTGCTTTAAACTTAGGAAGATAAAGGTAAATTTAAGGTAACCTAAAAGAAAGTTAATAAGCCTACATGTCAAAATGTAAAAGAAGAAAAACATAAAGACTCATGTTATGCATTGAATTGTGTCCCCCCAAAATATGTGTCCAACTCACTAGGCCATGATCCCAGGTATTGTGTGGCTGTCTTCCATTTTGTGATCTGATGTAATTGCTCTCTGTGTTGTAAATCTTAATCTCTGCTTGTGGTTAATGAGGTAAGATTAGGTTATACTTAAGATCAGGGCAGGATGCAAACCCTTACCCAGGTCATAACCCATATCCAGTGTAAGAGGAATTTCTGTGAGATGTGGCCTGCATCACCTTTTATATTACAAGAGATAAAAGGAGAGAAAAACAAGAAGGGGGGTGGGACCTCGTTACCAGCAGGAAAGAAGAGTCAGGAGCAGAGCACATCTTTGCATTGAGAGCTCCTACACTAAGGGAAGATTGATTACCAGGACCTTCCACCAGAGCTGACAGAGACAGAAAGCCTTCCATTTCAGCTAGCATCCTGAATTAGAACTTCCAGCCTCCTAAACTGTGAGAGAACAAATTTCTGTTTATTAGAGCCATCCACTTGCAGTATTTCTGTTGTAACAGCACTATACAACTAAGACAACTCAGTAAACACAAAATCAACGACAATGAAAGAAATGAAAAGAAAATCTACAAACAAAAAGAACTCAGCACAGAAACTTAAGCAAAACAAAGAAACCATCAACACCACACAAACACACACACACAAAAGCACAACGAAATGAAAAACAGTACACTCATACCTATCAATAATTACACTGAATGTAAAGGCTTAAAGGCACCAAAAAGAGACAGAGAGTGGACAAATGGATTTAAAAAAAAGCACAGACCATCAATATGTTGTCTATAGGAGACGTGCTTTACACAAAGACATAAATAAACTACTGAAAGGATGGAAAATAATATCAAGCAGACGATAACAAAAAAGGAGCATGAATGTCAATAACAATCTCTGATAAAATAGACTTTAAGGCAAAACCCACCATAAAAAGAAAAACGTTATATAACGATTAGAGTCAATTCACCAAGTGGACATAACCATAATAAATACATATGCACTCAATGACAGGGTTCCAAAATATGAAAAGCAAACTCTAACAGCAATGAAAAAAAGAAGGACAGTTCAAAATGATACTAAAAGACTTCACACATCACTTTTGGTGAAGGACAGAATGATGAGAAAGAAACTTAACCAAGATACAGAAGATCTAAATGCCCAAACAACAAGCTTGACCTTGTAGACATATACAGAACACTCCACCAAACAGCAGCAAAGTATACATTCTTTTCAACACACATTGATAATTCTCCAGAATAGACCATATTTTAGGCCACAAAGCAAGCCTCAATAAAATCCAAAATATCGAAAAATACAAAACATTTTCTCTGATCACAACACTATTAACGCAGAAATCAATAACAGAGCAAGAAAAAAAAATCAAATACATGGAAACTGAATAACACCTTTCTTAAAAACCATTTGGTAACAGAAGAAATCAAAGATGAAATTTTTAAAAATCCTATAATCAAATAAGAATGAAAACACAACACACCAAAATCTTTGGGACCAGCAAAACCAATGCTCAGAGTTCAATTTATATCAATGAACATACACATCAAAAAAAAAAAAAAGGGCCAAAATCAAAATAGTAACCTTACAACTCAAACAAATAAAAAGAGAGCAGCAGAAGAAGCCCAGTAATGAGAAGAAAGGAAATAGTAAAGATTAGAGCAGAAATAAATGAGACAGAGAACAAAAAACAAGACAAAGAATCAGCAAGACCAGACTGGCCAAACTGACAAAAGAAAACCCAAAGAAGAAGCAAATAACCCAAATAAGAAATGAAATAGGTGACATTATAACAGAACCTACTAAAACAAAAAGGATCATAACAGAAAACTATGAAAAATTGTACTCCAACCAATTTGAAAACATAGAGGAAAGGAACAAATTTCTAGAAACAAACTACCTACCTAAACTAATACAAACTGAGGTAGAAAAACTGAACAGACACATAAGAGGAGATTGAAAACAAGGCTCGAGAAATTGACAGAATACCAACTGAGATGTTTCAACAACTGAAGCACTCACTCATCATACCAAGAAGTCTGGAGGACAGTTACCTGGCCAACAAACTGGGAGAGATTTATAGTTGTGCCCATTCCAAAGAAAGGTAATCTAACAGAATGTGGAAATTATCAAACACTACTATTAATATCATATCCAAGTAAAATTTTACTGAAGCTAATTCCAAAAACAGTTGCAGCAGTACACCGACAAGGAACTGCCAGAAATTCAAGCCTGAGCCAGGTGAGGACATGGAATGAGGGATATCACTACTGATATCAGATGTGTCTTGGCTGAAAGCAGAGAATACCACAAAGATGTTCTTATTACAATGCAAAGACATTCGACTGTGTGGATCATAACAAAACAAAACTTCCACCAACAACAAAAAAAGACTTGGCCTGGACGGTTTCCCCTGAGAATTCTACTGCACATTAAGAGAAGAGTTCACACCAATACTACTATTTCAGAACATAGAAAAAGAAGGGATATTCCTGAATTCATTCTACGAAGCCAGCATAACGCTGACACCAAAACCAGGCAAAGACACCACAAAAAAAAGAAAATTATAGATCAATATCCCTCATGAATATAGTTGCAAAAGTAGTCAACACAATTCTAGCCAACAGAATTCAACAGCATATCGGAAAAAATGGGGGATTCATACCAGGTATGCAAGGATGATTCATTAGAAAATCAATCAATGTAATCTATCACATAAATAAAACAAAAGAATCACATTATCATCTCAATCGTCACAGAAAAGGCACCTGGTAAAGTGCAATGCCCATTCCTGATAAACACTCTCGGAAAAATAGGAATAGAAGGGAAATTCCTCAACATAAAAAAGTTTATTTATAATGACAGACAATATCATTATAACAGACAATATAATTTTACCAGACAATATCATTCTCAATGAAAGCATTCCCCTTGAGAATGGGAACCAGACAAGGATGCCCTATATCACCACTCTTCTTTAACATTGTACTGGAAGTACTAGCTAGAGCAATAAGGCAAGAAAAGGAAATAAAAGGACATTCAAATTGGTTAAGGGAAATCCTATACATGGAAAATCCCGAAGATTCTACAACAAAGCTAGTGGAACTAACAGAAATATTCAGCAAAGTAGCAGGATACAAGATCAATATACAAAAAGTAGTTGGATTCTTCTACACCAACAAACAGAACTTTAGAAAGGAAGTGAGGAAAACAAAATCATTTACAATAGTCCCCCCAAAGACAAAATACTCAGGAATGAATCTAACCAGGGATATAAAACACCTATACAAAGAAAACCATAAAACACTACTACAAGAAACCAGAAGAGAACTACATAAACGGAAAAACGTACCATGCTCACGGACAGGAAGGCTTCACATTGTGAAAATGTCAATACTATCCAAAGCAATCTTCAGAAATAATGCAATCCTGATCCACATTCCAACACCATTCTTTAACAAGATGGAAAAAGTAATCACCAACTTGATATAGAAAGGAAAGAGGGCCAGGATAAATAAAGTATTACTGAAGAAGAAGGACAAAGTAGGAGGCCTCACACTACCTGATCTCAGAACCTACTATACAGCCTTCACAGTCAAAACTGCCTGGTATTTGTACACCACCAGAAACGTAGACCAAAGGAACAGAATTGGGAACCCAGACATAAATCCATTCACCTATGGACAACTGATCTTTGACAAAGGGACAAAGTCCATTAAATGGAGAAGAGACAGTCTCTTTAACAAATGGTACTGGCAAAACTAGATGTCTATCTGTAGAAAATCAAAACAGGACCCATACCTCACAGCATACACAAAATTTAACTCAAAATGGATCAAGAAACTAAATATAAAATCTGTAACTATAAAAGATTATGGAGGAAAAAAAAGGGACAACACTAGAGGTCCTAACATATGGCATAAATAGAATACCAAATATGACTAAAAATGCATAAAGAGCAGAAGATGTATTAGATAAATGGGACCTCCTAAAAATTAAACGTTTATGCTCATCCAAAGTCTTCTCCAAAGAGTAAAAAGAAAACCTACAGACTGGGGCAAAAATTTGGGCTAAAACATAGCAGACAAGGATCTGATCTCTAAAATTTAGAGAAAACTTCAACACCTCAGCAATAAAAAGACAATCCAATTAAAAAACCAGCAAAGGACACGAACAGATACTTCACCAAAGAAGACATTCAGGCTACTAACAAACACATGAAGAAATGTTCACAATCCAATCAAAACTACAAAATGAGATACTATATCTCACCCCAACAATAACTGCACTAATCAAAAAAGAAAAAAAAAATGCTGGCAAGGTTGTGGGGAGACTGGAACTCTTACACACTGCTGGTGGGAATGTAAAATGGTACAACCACGATGGAAAATGGTATGGCACTTTCTCAGAAAGTTAGAAATAGATATAACGTATGATCCAGCAATCCCACTCCTAGATACATACCCTAAAAAAATAAGAGCCATGACATGAACTGACATGTGACCACCCATGTTTATTGCAGCATTATTCACAATAGCAAAAACAGGGAAACAAGCTAAGATGAATCAGTAAACAAACTGTGCTACAACCACACAATGGAACAGTACTAAATGATTAAAGAATTAATGATGACTCCACAAAACACATGGATGAATTTGAAGGACATTATGCTCAGTGAAATAAGGACAAATATTGTATGAGACCACTATTATAAAAAACAAGAAAAGGTTTACACACAGAGAACAAAACCATTATTTGATGGTTACCAGGGATGGGAGCAGAAGGGAGGGAAAATTACTAACTATATAGAAGACACATGTTAATGGAAGGCACTGAGAGGAACACAAGAATAAAGGGCAACTACAGTAATTACTATAGCACAGACAATCATACAACAATAGTATTCACAAACAATAATTTACAAGTGGATACCCAGGTAGAGAGGTATGCTAAAGAGGTGTGGGAGAGTGTAAGGGAGCACACCCACCTGCAGAGATAGGTTTGGTTGTGGATATTTCTACATACATAATTGTGGGTGCTTCGTGTATATTAATACAGACTATAGCGGCCCCCCCCTTTTTTTTTTTTTTATAGAGCAGGTAAGGGCACAGTCATGGAAACTTCTTAAACATAACCAAATACCTCGAGGTACTAAGTTGGTAGGCTTGAAGGTCAAAGACTATAGACTCGGGGGACATGTATATTACTTTGCACAACATAATTCCTAAAGACAATGTTCTGTAACCAACTTTGGTGAGTACCATCTAGGGTCCTTGCAAGTGGCCATCTAACTATGGTCTCTTCCCTTCCAGAGCAAAGGTGAGAAAAAGAAATCAAAGATTCAAGGGAGCAGTTAGTCCAAAGGACTAATGGACCACATGAACCACAGCCTACAAGACCCCAAGACCAGAATAACTAGGTGGTGCCCAGCTACCGCTACTGACTGCTCTTACTAGAGTCACTACAGTGGGGCCTGGACAGAATGGGACAAAAAAAAAAAAAAGAAGAAAAAATCACACTCACAAAAAACACCAGGCTTACTGGTCTAACAGAGACTGTAGGAAACCCCAAGACTACGGCCCTAAGACACCCTTCTGACTTGGAACTGGAGACACTCCACCTTTCAGCCAAACAATAGACAGGCCCATAAAACAAAAAATACCACCCGAGAGGAAAGTGTTCTTTAGAACAATCAATTATACCAGATCAAAAAGATACAATTTCCCCAAACCAAAGATGAGAAGGCAGGAAGAGGTAGAAAATCTAGATGAAAGGGAACAGGGAACCCAAGGCGGAAATGGGGAGAGCACTGACACATTGTGGGGAATGAAACCAACTTTATGGAACACTTTATGTACAAACTATCAAAAGGGAAACTAATGTGCTCTGTAAACTTCCACCTAAAGTACAATAAAACAATTTTTTTTAAATATTAAGCACAATAACTTTCCATCCTCTTTTTGGTTCCTAAAATGAACTTTGCTGAAATAAAAACTGACAGTCCCAAGCTCCCTGGGATGTCTTCCAGATGAATCGAGTCATCCACACACAGGCACACGCAGAGACATGCTTGCACAGGCTCCCTGGGACCCACACATGTGCAGGAGATGTTTCTGTGTCTGACAACCTATTACAATGGGCCTGTAAGCAGAGGACTGCTTATGAATGCAACTTTAAGTTTAATTTGGGGGGATGCTAATTGCAGAGCAGTGGGCAAACGCCGTCGACATTTTGACTTCAACAGCCACACTGCCCCGATTAAAAAATATCAGCTTTACATCTGCAAGACATTTCTAAGGTGGACGCTTTACAAATTGTTAAGGTGCAATTTGTGCACAGTTAGTTCTTTGTTTAATCGAGAAATCTGCCCAAACTCTGATTGGGCTGATTTCCCTAAGGCTGGGAGTGAAGGTTATTTCATTATGCCTTTTGGGAGCAGCAATCTATCTAATACGTTTTTGAATTATTCCAGACGGTGCTGAAGCTGAGCATGAGAACAAAGCCCTGGTCCACAGCAGAAAGACTAACCGAACTCCCAGCTGGGAAGGTTTAGGCAGAGATTTATAAGTACAAACACTGAAGAAATTTGCAAGTAATTGCTTGTAGTATTTGCTTTCTGTTGTGGGATGCAGGAAGCCAGTATTTATTAAAATGCATCGGCAAGGTGCTGCTTATTACCACCTCTTCTTGATGCCTGGTGCAGCGGAGTAAAGAGTTTGGCTCTTAGTCATTTCTTTAAACTAAGAGGCCAAAATAGTATTTCCAAGAATGTAAGGAGGAAGCTGAAATTAGGACACATACTCTGAAGGGCTAGGGCCTCTTATTTAAACTGGGGTCGAAGCGTCAACAGAACTCTGGATCTGCTGTTCCCTGATTTCATTTTGGAAAGCCTAACTTTTTTTTTTTTATTTTTTTAATCCATAAGTTTCCCTGAATCCATTATTTGGGTATCGAAAATTACTGTTTTTCCTATGTAATTTCTGTTATTGTTCTTGGAGAAGCCTGGTGGCGCAGTGGTGAAAGTGCTCAGCTGCTAATCAAAAGGTCGGTGGTTTGAATCCACAGGCAGCTCTGAGGGAGAAATATGTAGCAGTTTGCTTCCCTAAAGATTTACAGCCTTGGAAACCTTATGGGGTCGCTATGAGTCAGGATCAAGTCAACAGCCGCAGGTCTGGGTTTTTGCTCTTGCAGTGCAGGCTGCAAACTCAAGCGCTAAAGAAGTACATGTTCAAAGGATATGACAGGCTCAGAAGTTACAGGCTAAGATGGGAGCCACTTATACAAACAACAGAATAAGAGATACTATGTTCATAGGTTTCCATTTCTGAACCTCCCTGCCATGAATTACTCTGGATTCTAATTTGGCAGTGAGAGGTCAGTGGAAACCAGACAGGTAGCACTCCTTCCCTCTCCCGCCTTTGATCACAGCTCTTCATCTGTTTCCGAGTCCCCATTCTAGTGAAGGACCTAGACCATCTTTCACCAAACTCTAGCACAGTGCTTCTCAAACTTTAGCCACATCAGCCTCCCCTGGTTGTCGTTGTTAGGAACTGTGGAGTTGGTTCCGACTCACAGCAGCCCTATGCACAACAGAACGAAACACTGCCTGGTCCTGCACCATCCTCAAAATTGTTGTTATGCTTGAGCCCACTGTTGCAGCTACTGTGTCAATCCATCTCGTTGAGGGTCTTCCTCTTTTTTGCTCACCCTCTACCAAGTATGACGTCCTTCTCCAAGGACTGATCCCTCCTGATAACATGTCCCAAGTACGTATGACGAAGTCTTGCCCTCCTTGTTTCTAAGGGGCACTCTGGCTGTACTTCTTCCAAGTCAGGTTTGATTGTTCTTCTGGCAGTCCATGGTAGATTCCGTATTCTTCACTAACATCATAATTCAAAGGCATCAAGTCTTCTTCGGTCCTCTTTATTCATTGCCCAGCTTTTGCACGTGAATGAGGCAACTGGAAACACTATGGCTTGCGTCAGGTGTACCTTAGTTCTCAAACTGACATCTTTCCTTTTCAACAGTCTAAAGAGGGCTTGTTAAAATGCAGATTGCTGGCCCCCAATCTACAGTTTCTGATTCAATAAGCCTGGGTGGAGGCTGAGAATTTTGTCCAAGATTCCAGGTGATAGTCCAGGAACCACAGTTTGAGAGCTACTGGTCTAGCAGGTGGCTGGGTGAAACTTCAGAGTAGTGAAGGCAGAAGGTAAGAAAAAAGAGCAAATAATGACAACCAGATTGTACTTTTTCCTCTTTCCTCACACAGAAATGAAATCCCAGTATGTGTTATTTTAGCCAATAAATGTCAATTGCCACCCACTTAAACATGTGTTTGACAACACTAAGTCCATCCAGATAACCAAGCCACGTCCTCCGCATTGGTCCCTGCACTATTTTTCCTTTGGTCTGATGCAACCTAAACATTTAGATGGGAGGACTGAACTAGATAGAGAGTAAGAGTTTCCAGTTGGTCCCTTTGCTCTTTTAAGGACTGTACTATCCTCCCTGCCTTCCCCACTTCCTCCTTCACAACTAGATGGGTGTGAGCATTACACACACAGCACCCAGTGCACCTAGAACACAGCAGGCACTCACTCGATATCAGCTGCTCCTGTTCTAAAATTATAATCATGAGAGCCAAATCAGATGACAATGCTAGAGGCTGGTGAGTGCCTCTTCTTCTCCCTGAAGGCTGAAACTCAGCACGGCATCTCCGATTTATTAATTTTTGCATTTGTAATAAATAAGTCCCAGATCTAATGCACGGTTGCTGAGACCGGTAACAGAGATGGTGGCCAGTCCCACTGTCCCCTCTGCTCTTGGGCCTGCATCTTGCACCTGCATCTTCAGAACACAGAAGAGACCACCAAGTTATCTCCCAAGGTCTGCAACATGAAGACACATGAATTAGTGACCATGGAGGGATACTGAAAACATGCTATTAAATAAAAAGCAAACCCTGGTGGTATGGTGGTTAAGAGCTATGGCTCCTAACCAAAAGGCTGGCAGTTCGAATTCACCAGGCGCTCCTTGGAAACCACATGGGACAGTTCTACTCTGTCCTACAGTGTCACTGTGAGTCAGAATCGACTCCATGGCAACAGGTTTTTTTTTTTTTTTTTTTTTGGTTTATTAGATAAAAAATAAGCCAGGCAAGAAAATCAGAGAGGCTTTTCTCTTTTTCTTTTTTAACTTAGAACATTTTATGGAGAAAGTCCTGGGTTTTATGTAGTTTTTCCAATCATAAAACCATCACCTCCTGGTCACATAAAATCAGATTTTCTACATTTTTTTTTTTAATGGAAAAACCACGAGGTTTGTATGTATGACCACAAATTGGCCAAAAGTGATACTTCTAGGGCAGGAAACTAGATTTTTCTGTGCCTCCAGTACTCTAGATGCCAGAAATGGTTAAGCACTCTGCTGCTAACTGAAAGGCCGGTAGTTTGAACCCACCCAAGGGTGCGGCAGAAGAGGAGCCTACAGATCTGCTTCTAAAAAATTAGCCTGGAAAACCCTATGGAGCACAAGTCTACTCTGACACACATGGGGATGGCATAAATTGAAATCGACTTGATGGAAACTGGTAGACAGTAAGCACAGGACTCTAGGGGTCCCTATGTAGTGCAAAGGGTTGATGTGCTCAGCTGCTAACTTAAAGATTGGTGGTTCAAGTTCACCCAGAAGCACCTTGGAAGAAGGTGTGACAATCTACTTCCAAAAGATCAGCCATTGAAAAGCCTATAGAGCACGGTTCTACTCTGACATTCGTGGGGCCACAGTGGGTCGTAGTCGACTCCACAGTATCTGGTTCAGAATACTCTAACTTAAATCATTCAAGAGAGGTAGGTGCTTCAAACCACCATGGCTCTCATGACCAAGCTCCTACTGTGTGCCCTCCTCTTTGCCAAGTGCTTTACAGACCTGCTCTATTCCTCACAACAAGACTGCTGAAGCAGGCACCTGGTGGCAGTAAGGAAACCGACTTTACAAGATATCACAGCAAGCACATGGCTGAGATTCAAATCCTGTTCTTTCTGATTCCAAAAGTACACCCAATTATCTCTGAGGAACCAAGTCATCAGTCGCCATTTTTTCTTTATTATCAGCATGCATAAAACCGGTATATTGTAAAAGACCATCATCAGTTCAGCTGTAAAGAGAAATAACGTTCTGATGCACGGTATGACACAGACGAGCCTGGAACACATTATGCTAAGTGAAAGAAGGCAGACAGAAAAGGATAAATATTGTCTGATTTCACATATACAAAATATCTAGAACAGGTAAATGCATAAAGACCAAAGTTCACTGGCTGCCCAGGCTGGGGAAGGGGAGAATGGGGAGTTACTGCTTATGGGGTACAGAGCTTCTTTCTGTCTGGAACGATGGAAAGGTTTTGAAAATAGGCAATGCTGATGGTAGCACATGGTAAATGTAATTAACATCCCTGAATTGTGTTTAGAAATGGGTAAAATGGAAAATTTTATGGGCCATATATTTTGCAATAATAAAATTTAAAAAAAGAAAAGAAAAAAGGATGATTAGCTATTAAAATTGATTGAGAAGACCCTGGCTTACTAATCCTTTATATGCCTACTGACAACACTTGGAAGTCATCACACTTTTGGATGATCAGATTTTTCTAGAACCTGCAGCAGGATGGGAATATTTTTACTAAATAGAGTATCTCTTAAACCTTACATGCAAAATGAACAAAAAGATAAATTTCGATATAAATACTGACCTTGTACTACCCCAAACATTTTGTTTCATACCTCTACTGTTTTGGTCATCTCACAACTCATCTGTTTTTTGGTCATTAGTGTTCAATGCATCAAATCTGTTCTTAAAATGGTCTCTAAATTCAGGTGGGATATACTCAAAGAATATATCCCCGGAAGAAAGCAGATCATTAAAAAGACAGGATAGAAAGAAAAGACCAAAATGGATGTCAGAAGAGACTCTGAAACTTGCCCTTGAACCTAGAGTAGCTAAAGCAAACGGAAAAAATGATGGAGCAAGAGGGCCGAACAGAAGATTTCAAAGTGCAGCTCAAGCAGAATGACACGTGCGAAGACCTAGAGTTAGAAAAACAAAAGTGGAGAACATGCCTGTCAGTTCTCAAGCTCAAAGAACTGAAGAAAAAATTCAAGCCTTCAGTTTCAATACTGAAGGATTCTACGGGCAAAATATTGAATGCAGGAAGCATCAAAAGATGGAAGGAATACACAGTCACTGTACCAAAAAGAATGGGTTGACATTCAACCATTTCAGGAGGTGGCATACGATCGAGAACCGATAGTACTGAAGGAAGAAGTCCAAGCGGCACCGAAGGCACTGGCGAAAAACAAGGCTCCTGGAATTGACAGGATACCAACTGAGATGTTTCAACAAACAGATACAGTGCTGGAGCCCCTCATTTGTTTATGCCAATAAATTTAGAAGACAGCTACCTGGCCAACCAACCAGAAGCGACTGACATTTGTACCCATTTCAAATAAAAGTGATTCAACAGAATATGGAAATTATCAAACTATATCATTAATATCACACTCAAGTAAGATTTTGCTGAAGAAAATTCAAAAGCAGTTATAGTGGTACGTCAACAGCGAAATGCCAGAAATACAAGCCAAATTTAAAAGAGAACATGGAATGGGGGATATCACTGCTGACGCCAGATGAATCTTGGCTGAAAGCAGAGACAACCAGAAAGATGTTTACCTGTGTTTTACTGACTGTGCAAGGGCATTCAACTGTGTGGATCATAACAAATTATGGATAACATTTCAAAGAATGGAATTCCAGAACACTTAATTGTGCTCCTGAGGAACCTGCACATAGACCAAGAGGAGGTCATTTGAACAGAACAAGAGGATACTGCTTGGTTTAAAATCAGGAAAGGTGTGCATCCGTGCTGCATCCTTTCACCGTACTTATTCAATCTACATGCTGAGCGAATAATCGGAGAAGTTGGACTGTATGAGGAACTCGGCATCAGGATCGGAGAAAGACTCATTAACGTGTGATACGCAGGTGACACAACCGTGTTTTCAGAAAGTGAAAAGGGCTTGAAGCACTTACTGATGAGGATCAAAGACGATAGCCTTCAGTACGGATTAAATCTCAACATAAAGAACACAAAAATCCTCACAACTGGACCAATAACCAACATTATGATAAAGGGAGAAAAGACTGAAATTGTCGAGGGTTTCATTTTAGTTGGATTCACAGTGAACATTCATGGAAGCAGTAGTCAAGAAATCAAATGAAATATTGCACTGGGCAAATCCTCTTCAAGTATTAAAAGGCAAATGTGTCACTTTGAGGACTAAAATACACCTGACACATGCCATGGTACTTTCAATTGCCTCACGTGCACGTGAAAGCTGGAGAATGAATAATGAAGATTGAAAAAGAATTGATGCCTTTGAATTACGGTTTTGGCAAAGAATACTGAAAATCCATGGGCTGCTAGAAGAACAAACAAATCTGTCCTGGAAGTATAGCCAAAATGCTCCTTAGAAGCGAGGATGGGGAGACTTCATCTCACATACTTTGGACATGTTATCAGGAAGGCCCAGCTCCCAGAGAAGGACATTAAGCTTGGTAAAATAGAGGGTCTGCAAAAGAAAGGAAGACCCTCCTCAAGATGGACTGACACAGTGGCTACAGGGATGGGTTCAAACATAGCAATGACTGTGAGAATGGCACAGGGCCAGGCAGTGTTTCATTCTGTTGTATATAGGGTTGCTTTGAGTCGTAAGTGATTCGATGGCACCTAACAACAACACTTTTGTCATTAAGTGTTATTAGAAATGGTTATTATGTTATAAAACGTTAGCATTCATAGTAAGGAAAAACAATTGACAAAGCCATCATTGGCTTTTATTTTATATGTGTAGGTCTAAAGTTTGTGTTAATCGTCTCTTTAATTAAGAGCTTCCGCTTAGATAAGGTCATTGGACAAGCCAGGTCAAAACTTTTTTCACCAATCACGCCTATGGGAATCATACTCGATCAGCATTTCTATATCCTGAGTCTGCTAATTACAGCATTGGGACTTACTCTACAGTGGATATAGTCTTGGCAAAAGAAGTAACAGAAAAATAATTCATAAATTTTCTGATTGCTCTGGCAAATGGCAGCATTTTCATATCTAGTAAGGTCTACGTTTTTGATACGTTCTCATGTGGTGCAACAATTTGCAGTGGTCTACTGACCTAATGGTTGGCAGCTCAAACCCTCCCAGTGGTGCTACGGAAGAAAGGCCTGGCAATCTTCTTTTGTTAAGATTACAGCCTGAAAATCCAATGGAGCGATTTTATTTTATAACACATGGGATCTCCGTAAGTCAGAATCAACTTGATGACAACAGGTTTTTGGGTTTTTTGTTGACACCACACATCTAAAATACACATGCATTAAAATGCATGGATGTATGTATATTTCTGAGTCAGAATCAACTCGACAGCAACAGATTTGGTTTTGGTTTGGTTTAAACAGAAATCCAGACATACAAAAACATAATTGTACAAATGATCCTTGCTCCCTACCACAAATTCAGTTTAGGTACAATACTTGGGAAACAATAGAAACTCCCCATAGCATTACATGATTTGGTCTCCAGTCGTCATTACCAAGTAAGTAGGGAAAGTAAATAAATGTCATCAAATGTATTGAAATTTCTACTTAAGCAACTATCGAAGAAAAGTATAATTTAAATAGGAATATGTGGTATAGCTGGAGCCCTGGTGGCAATAGTGGTTAAGAGTTCGACTGCTAACCTAGAGGTCAGCAGTTCGAATCCACCAACTGCCCCTCGAAACACTATGGGGCAGTTCTGCTCTGTCCAACAGGGTTGCTATGAGTCAGAATCAACTTGACAGCAACAGGTTTGGTTTGGTTTTTTGGTTTTATGTTATGTAGCAATTATGTAAGCAAATTTACAAGATCATTTTAAGACAGAAAAATCTAAGTTTTTACCAAATAAGAATTTTAAACAGTTGAGACTGACATCTGACTTTTAACTCTTGAAGAGGTGGTTCTCAAACTCTATTGTATAAAAGCTTGTTTAAAAAAACAAAATCCCAAACCCTGTTTCCAGAAACTGTGATTCAGGAGGTCTGGAAGAAAGCCCAGGATTCAACGCTGTTACGCAACATTCCCAAGGCTGGTCAGATACTAATTTCAAGAGTCATCCTCAGAGTGAAGGCCCCTGAAGCCCACCAAATCATCATTCTGTTCCGTGTGACTCGCTGGCTGCCTCTCCCTACTGTCCTGTCTTCCAATAAACACTCACTTGTGGCGGGTGGGGAGTCACCTTCAGAGAAACGCTTTTTTAGAGGGTAATTTTCCTTCTGATAACTGGGTAAGTCAAACATGTATTTACTTTTAGAATGCCAAGTGGCCAATATGGCTACATCTTTTCCCTTCACTAAAATGACTGTTGGGGCTTAGCTTGCTTCTATTTCATTGCAAAGATTATTTCAAATTTGCAGAGCCTCACCTACACAACATTAACAGTTGGACAATACTTACTCTGGGAGCTGTAACAGTAATGGTGTTGGCTTCCAACATTAAGAGGCTCCCTTCCTAAAGACGAGTCCCTGGGTGGTACAAACAGTCTATGCACTCAGCTCTGCTAACCCAAAGATCAGAGGTTCAAATCCACCCAAAGGCATCTCAGATGAAAGGCCTGGCAATCTACTTCTGGAAAATCAACCAATGAAAACCTTATGGAGCACAGTTCTACTCTGAAACACATGCGGGTCAAGATGAGCTGGGAGTTGACTCGACAGCATCTGGTTTTGTTTTTTCTTGTAAAGAGCCAGGCTAAGACCAGAGAAGGTGGATAAAAAAGGTAGTTAGTTGAATGTTAATTACCTTCTGCTCACTGACATCTAAACTTCCTTGAAACTAGTTACTGAAGGATAAAGAGTCAGCAGGTCCCATTATTAATTCCTAGAACTATCCCTGTCGTCAGGCGCAGTACTGAGTGGGGTATCACTGAGCTGAAATGCACTCCTCCACTTGCTCCCATTCAAACACGTTTTAAAGTTCCCAATTTGCCTACCTTCAAGTGCCAGTCGAGGGCTTTCTAATGACAATGAAATGCATTGTTCAAGCAAGAGTCCAAAGTGTCAGGACAAAGCTGATTTCTGAAACTCAGGAGAGTATTTTGCTTTAGTTGCTGTCGTTGTTGTTCTCATGTGTGTCCAACAAACCAGAAAGATAACCTGCAGGTTCTCTTTGCGTATCTACAGGTATTATTCAAAATAGTAAATCTAATGAAGCGTGGTTCACTCATTAAAGGAAAGTATTTTTTTAATTAAGTGTGCCTCAAATATATACGCGATTAATGCAAATATGTTTTCCTTCGTGCACCTATAGAAACTGTCTAACAAGCAGCCTGTTTTAAAGGGCAAGGGGTCAAAAAAACTCAACAACCCATTCTAGAGCCAAGCCGAACGTCATTTCTTTCTGAAAAGGGATAGAGTAGATGGGAAAAGAGTGAAAATATATACATTAAAAATTCTAAAGTGTTTACATTTTGAATGAGAAACTGATTTGCACTATAAATTTTCATCTACAGCCTCAGAAAAAAATTAAAAAAAAAAATCCTAATGACAGAATGATGAGTGAGTAGAAGCTGACAGTTTAGAGCTGATGGCTCAGTGTTTCCAAAGAACTGCTGGTGAGGAGAACTCAGCAACTGCCAGAAAGGGAAGCAAAGGGCGCTGAGTGTTTCTGCCATTCCCGCTCTGTGAAGCGCTGTTAAGTATCAACGACTTGGAGAGGGCAGATGCAATGAAAAGGCTGCACGGGTGCCTTATACAGGTGGAGCCAACGTCCCCGGCTGGGCCTCTGGACAAAAACATCCTATGTAAACCTTAAAGAGGATTAATCCTCCAGGAACGCTGTAATGAGACCTTAAAAGACTGAACAACAGCAGCTGATCACGGAGGAAGGCAGTCGCCGGCTCCCCAAAGTCTTGCTAGCAGAGTTACATCAAAGCAAACGGGCACCAGATAGCAGGCTTCTGCAGGAATCCCTTATCTCAGTTCTGGCGGACGTCGCTGCTGTGATTGTCTTGAACTGCCACCTGTCCCAGGCATCTTTGAAGACAACACTAAGCCTCTGATGGATCTGACCTCCTTGAGCTGAGATCCTTTTATGTCTTTCTTCATTTTCTGCCCTGCTACATTCTTCCCCTGCCACGCACACGACGTGAAACAAAGGGAGTTCTCACTCCTGACTCACTGTCCCCAGCTATTTGAAAGCAAGGAAAAACAACGTTAAGGATTATACTCCACCCGTAATATGGAGCTGTCCTCAGGAGACAAGCCTCTTATTTTTGAGTCTAACTAGATGGCTTTTACGTGGAGGAGCTTCACAATGGGGTTCAATGAAGCTGGGAGCCAAGATACCAAAGCTGCATATTTGAGATAACTTGAAAACACCAGGCATGATAATACAGAACTCTATTAATAAATGTATTTTTTTAACAGTTGGAATCCAAATACTAAAATACTAAAACAAGCTTACTAATTCACTGCACACTGGGACTAGAAAGGAGGATGTGACAAGCAAATGTCCCTAGACCTGACTCAGTTTGAAAAGATTGAAAAAAAAGGGGGGGGTAGAAAGGTGCGGAAGGGAGAGAGAAATATTAAAAAGTGCATATATTGCAGGTGAGAAAGTTTAAAATCGGAAATAGTGCCCCCCGGGGCTTTTCTGAGAGACTGGAAGTATCTGACATTTTCAGATCAGAACAGGAGGAAGGGCAGTCGCTGTGTTTCTCTGAAATTTAAGGGGAGGGAAAACTGCTATTACAGCCCTGATTCATTCAACACAAGATTTTTCAACATCCTACTTATGCTGTCACAAAGTCTGTCCCCACATACTGTTCTAATAATACTATTAAATAATACTCACTATTTCTTACATATAGTGAAATTCTAACAATCCTTATTGACTAGGAGTGACATCATTTTAATACTTTGCCTCATTTCTCTAAAGATTTCAGGCAACAAACAAGAATTTATACAATATGGTAAAAATGCTAACTAAATAAAAGCCCAGACGGAGAGCAGTCTAGATGGTCAGAACCTAGAGAAAGTTAAACAGAAAATATGGAGGCCATAATCCCAATAGAGACTGAACAGCTAAACAGCAAATTAAAATCTGAGTTCCCTGGTAGCCAAAGGGAAAAGGGAAAAAAAATCAGTCATGTTATATGTGTGTGTGAGTGTGAGTGTATGTATATTTTACAGGATGTCATGTACCCTGTCATGTATCTGGTATTACATCATAGTTTTGTATTCTGCTCTGAACAACATTTAATAACTTCAGAAAAATGTGTCCCTTATTACAGCCTTCTGTTGGGATTGGCTCCTAAACCTACTCTTTCAGAATAGGATGATCAGCATGAAGGGCTAGGAACCCATGGCCTCCTTGGTTTTGGTATGTAAGACTGTCTCTAGCTCAAAAGAATGAGGATCCCACAGAAAAACCCAATGTCAGTGACAGACCTGGAGTCGACCCTCAACTTACCTACTGCCTTACACTGGCTGCACCTAGTTTGGCCTCACCAACTCAGGGCCTGTTCCCACTCTTTCAATTTGGATTTTTAGCTTTTCAATTTTTCACCAGCTTTCAACCAAATGGTGCTGCTCCCTGATTGACAGACTGTCTTCCCACTTCTGACATGGCTCTCAGCTGCAGGCAGCCCTTTAATAACCAGCCTTTTCAACTTGGGCCTGAGGGGCTTTGTAAGAGGTGGACTGCTGCTCTCCAGGCTCGGAGCAAACTGCCTTACGCTCTTCTGTCCAAGCTGGGGTAAAAGGATATTTTTTTGCTGACACTACAGCCTATTACACGTTCTTCAGGCACACATGATTGAAAAAAAAAAGGTAACACACTGACTTTTACTTCATGGGAGGTGCACTTAAACCTCATAAATCTACTTACCGCCTTCTTCTCAATGAGCTCTGACTTGTGAAACTGTTTGCAGACCCTGGTACTTTCTACAAAGCACAAATGCAGCCCTGCCTTGACTATGCCGGGCTCTTAAACACGGCCAGGTTCTACCAAGTAACAGCCTATTTTAACACTCATTGCTGTCCAGTAGCACAGTGGTTAAAGCTCTCGGCTACAAACTGAAAAGGTCAACAGTTTGAACCCACCAGCAGCTCCGCAGAAGAAAGATGTGGCAGTCTGCTTCCATAAAAATTACAGCCTTGGAAACCCTATGGGCCAGTTCTACTCTATTCGATAGGGTCACTATGAGTCAGAATTGACTTGAAGACAAGGGGTTATTTTCGCACAGCACCAACTTAAATCTTTAAACCCTAATAATATTTGGGACAGATGGAAAAGAACTTTTCCAAATAAAAAAGCAAAGTAAGTTTTATACAGTGAGGCTTACTGACTTTCCAAGTTTATGATTTTTTTTAACAGCATAGTGGGCATTAAAATGGATCATGCTAAAAAATAAATTTAAAAACGGGCATATTAGCTAACTGGAATCCCTGAGTAGTGCAAATGGTTAATACACTCGGGTGCTAACTGAAAGGCTGGAGGTTCAAGCCCACCCAGACGTACCTCGGAAGAAAGGGCTGGTGACCTACTTCTGAAAACTCAGCCACTGAAAACACTATGGAGTACAGTTCTACTCTGACACACATGCGGGTGCCATGAGGCAGAGTCGAAGCCAACTCAATAGCAACTGCTGCGTGGTGTGTATTAGCCAATTATCTTAAAATATACTAGATATACAAGAAAAGGAAGGAAGGGAGGGAGGGAGGGAAATTAAAGAAAACACATACATATATAGAACCAAGAAATGTTAAGAGCAAAACATTCCTATGCAGCAAATCTGTGGTAAATGAGCATTTAAGACATAATTTAACAGTATCATCCATTTTCACTGTTTGTTATGATGTTCAGCCAGAACTGAACTATTTAAATTTCTACTGAACCACCACATTAGTTATTTTTTCTAAAGTCTATTTGAGTATAAAATAAACAAGGGGACACTTTCCTCAGGAAATGAATGACGAGCCCTTCCATTGAGGAGAATTTATTTTAAAAGACTTTTTGGCTGGGATGGTAGCTGACTTGGGAAGCTGTCTGATTTAACCTCTGTAAATTATTCCATAAAAATATGACACAATTACCAGGCCTAGTTTTTACCAAGGTAGGGCTTTTTCCAGTTCTTAGGGCTCGGTTCTTTTTATTTTCAGGCCTCTCAAATTTGTAAAATCACAAAGTGAATAAAATACATTCTCAAAGCTTAAAGTAAAGAAAATTATAAAGAAGGATTTAATAGCATCAAAAGAGATCCTAAATGTACAGAAAGGACTCTCTAGTACATTCAACTGTCCGTGAGCCACATTACCTCGGCGTGTGACAGTGTCTTCCTTTGGGAGGTACCAGAAAGGTAAAAGTAACAGTGACCAGGGATGGAGTGTCCAGAGAGGAAGTCAACGTGCTGGTGTTTTAGCCATTACTTCTTTTAATCCCTATCACCACTCTATGAGGTAGCCATTGTTGTTGTTAGCTGCCAGCAAGTTGGCCCGACTCATGGGGACTCCCTGTGCAATGAGATTGTTGTGATCCACAGGGTTTTCACTGGCTAATGTTCAGAAAGAGATTGCCAGGCCTTTCTTCCTAGTCTTAGTCTAGAAGCTCCATGGAAACCTGTGCATCATCACAGCAACACGCACGCCTCCAGTGACAGATGGGTGTTGGTTGTGCATGAGGTGCACTGGCCAGGAATCGAACACGGGTCTCCTGCATGGATGATGAGAATTCTACCACTGAACCACCACTGCCCCTAGTTCAAGGTCATCATTACTGCTCCCATTTTAAAGTTGAGAAAGCCAGTATTTAAAAGCTTGTTCAAGGGCATATTGCCAGAGGGTAGCAGAATTGGGACTGGACCTTAAGAGCTGACAGACGTTAGATCTCTTTGCAATATACCAAAATGTAAAACACTCAGTTTATCATCTCCAGTTCAAGATGGCAGGCTAGTCAAACACATTTCTCTCCTGTCCCTCCTAAGATGTCTCTAAAATAAAAAGATGGATGTAGCTGTTGCAGTTAATAATAAAAAAAATACTAATAATAATTTACTGAGCATGTATTTTGTGCTTTATGTATAATAATTAAATCCTCAAAAACAAGCCTATGGAATAGGGGCTACTATTCTCCCCACTGTATAGATGAGAAAACAGAGGCTCAGAAAAGTTGAGTAATTTGTCCATGATCACAGTTAGAAGTGTCAGAACTGGGATTTGAACCCAGGCATTCTGGTTCTAGAACCAGATGCAAAGCGGGTGCAACTCAGATATAAATAAGAAATGCAGAGAAGCAACAACCTAAAATATTCTGTAGGAAGACAAAGCAATAAGGCTACAAGCAGTTCCCCCAAGAAGACCAGGACTTGGCAGGTCTTTCCATGGACACCTGTATCAGGCAGGGTGACCTGCCTCCTGCCCACAGCCCACACACTACAGGTAGCTGGCGTTTCCCCAGCAACAACTTTATGCCTCTTCTTCATAAAGTTGAATGAACCTTCAGTGTGGACTTTGGCACCTTTTCTCACTCCCACGTCTATCACTCAAGCATGCCCACCACAAGACAGAGCCACACACTCTTACCTCCGGGGTTGGCAGTCTGGAAAGCAGATGAGACTATCCGATTAGTGCCTGAGCCATACTGGTTCTAACTTCTCCCCCAGAATCAGGCTCTTCCTGCTAGTCCGAGAACAGCAGCCCACCCTATGCCCGAACACCAGGGCAACCCTCCCTCCACTTGATTGTAACATCAGTGAACACCCAAGGATCACTAGACTTACAATGAGAAGGAACAGCATAAGAATGACCAAGACAAAAAAGAAAAACTGACCCGGGAGGAAACTCGTGGCAGGCTTTGAGAAAATATTACATACAAAAGGCAAGTGCAGGAAACTAAGAAAAAGGAACAACAGTAAGAGAATTTTTAAAAAGCCTCTTAGAAATTATATATATAGATAGATAGACAGACAGACAGACAGACAGACAGATAGATAG
The DNA here is from genome assembly GCF_030014295.1 of Loxodonta africana. Lineage (NCBI taxonomy): Eukaryota > Metazoa > Chordata > Mammalia > Proboscidea > Elephantidae > Loxodonta > Loxodonta africana. Next base: position 104,258,858 of record NC_087349.1, read on the forward strand.
ATAGATAATTGCTGGAATTAAAAATTTCATTAAAAGCACTGAAAGATGAAATCAAGGAAATTCTTCAGAACACGGAACAAAACAGCAAACAGGTAAAGAATATGAGGGAAAAGAAAAGAAATGAGGAGAAGCAATTCAGGAGGTCCAACATTAATCTAAGCGGAGCCCCAGAAAGAAAGAACAGAAAAAATAGGGCAGGTAAAATTATCAATGAAAGAATTCAACTGTGTGGATCATAACCAATTATGAATAACATTGCTAAGCATGGGAATTCCAGAACACTTAATTGTTCTCCTGAGGAACCTGTACATAGACAAAGAGTCAGTTGTTCAAACAGAACAAGGGGAAACTGCATGGTTTAAAATCAGGAAGATTGTGCATCAGGGTTGTATCCTTTAGCCATATTTATTCAATGTGTATGCTGAGCAAATAATCCAAGAAACTGGACTATATGAAGAAGAACGGGGCATCAGGTTTGGAGGAAGACTCATTAACAACATGCGTTATGCAGATGACACAACCTTCCTTGCTGAAAGTGAAGAGGACTTGAAGCACTTACTGATGAAGATCAAAGACCACAGCCTTCAGTACTGATTACACCTCAACATAAAGAAAACAAAAGTCCTCACAACTGGACCAATAACCAACATCATGATAAAGGGAGAAAAGACTGAAGTTGTCAAGGATTTCGTTTTACTTGGATTCACAATCAACACTCATGGAAGCAGCAGTCAAGAAATCAGATGACGTACTGGATTGGGCAAATCTACTTCAAAAGACCTCTTTAAAGTATTAAAAGGACTAAAGTATGCCTAACCCATGCCATGGAATTTTCAATTGACTCCTGCGCATGAGAAAGCTGGAAAATGAATAAGGAAGACTGAAGAATTTATGCCTTTGAATTATGGTGTTGGTGAAGAATACTGAATATACCATAGACTGCCTGAAGAACACGTCTTGGAAGAAGTACAGCCAGAATGCTCCTTAGAAGCCAAGACTTCATCACACATACTTTGGACATGTTATCAGGAGGGATTAGTCCCTGGAGAAGGACATCATGCTTGGTAAATCAGAGGGTCAGCAAAAAAGATGAAGACCCTTGATGAGATGGATTGACACAGCAGGTACAACAATGGGCTCCAGCATAACAACGATTGTGAGGATGGCACAGGACACGGCAGGGTTTCGTTCTGTTGTATATAGGGTCACTATGAGTTGGAACTGACTCCATGGCACCTAATAACAACCACAAAATTATTAGAGATATAAGAGAAATCTCCAGAGATAAAGAATCTGTCTTCAGATTGAAATAATCCACTAAGTGATGAGTAGAATGAATAAAAACAAAAGACAAGACATACCTATAGGCACATGCTTTCAAATCACTAAGGATAAAAAGATCCCAGAGATCTTTCCAAGATTCTAAAGATTTTATCTTTTCCAGAGAGAAAAAAACCAGTCATCTACAAAGGAATGTCAGTCAAACAGGCATCAGACTTCTCATCCACAAGTACGGATGCTAACAGAAAATGTGGCAATACCTTCAAAGGTCTAAAGGGTAACGAATCTTCAGTTAGAAATCTAACTATTAAGCAAGAACTACTACAGAATAAAGATATTTTCACACACCAGCAAGAACTCAGAAAGTGTATCCCTCTTGGGAAGTCACTTAATGTACTCCAGAAAAACAAAGGAATAAAGTTAAGAAAGACAAAGTTGTAAAACCCAGGAAACAGTGGTTCCAACACAGAAGATCAGTGAAGGGATGTCCCCAAGACACCTGGTCCAGCTGGCTCAGAGAATGGAGAACCCCAGAAAAGCAGGGTGTTTTCCCTTAAATGCAAAAAATATATATATAAAGAAGGGTTGGGGGATGGAAAAGCAAATATAAGGATATTAAAAAGGCAAATAATTAAGGAAAAACTAAAGCAACTACAAAAAAGCAATGCAACGGGTCTGTAAGGGATTAACAGACGGTAAGAATAGATAAAACCCTTGTTCTTAATAATAGGCATGTCTCTGTCGGGTAATTTAGGGATTAGAATACCGAACCAACAAGAGAAGTGTGATCCAAAGTGGGAGAGAACTCCCACAGCCGTGAGGCTGTAGACGTTTTGATGATTTATAACTTTTAAAGTCAACGTATGGCCAAAAACACAGCAGGTGTGCTTAAGTTTGTAAAATACCATGGCGATATCAACAACCTTGACTGTCACAGAAAAGCATGGCTCCAGGAGACGGGATGTGGGTAGGGACAGGGGATCCTTACAGCCTCATCATTTGAGTTAGAAAATCAAAAGTTACTATGAAAAACTGATGGAAAAGAAAAGAAAGGGATGTTTAAGATAGTCTTTAAAGTCGTAAAAGTAACCAATAGGCAATAATAACAATACAATAATATCGAGAGGGGAAAACTGGATACAGCGTTAGAAATTTAAAGATTGACTTTCATACTGCAGAGTCGATAAATAGCAGTAAGCAAATATCATCTAGAGCTGATATGTGGAAATAAAGGTATAAGTAACTTCTGCAGTTGCAACAGTTGCCCACCTAAAGAACTAAAATGAAACAGTGGGAAATGGTTGTCCCCTTTGGGACAGGGGCTGGATCAGGAAGAGGGGGGTGGCTGCAGCTTTCCATCCTAAACTCCTCTATCCTTTATGATCTATTAAACTGTCACTTATAAATATAACTTTAACAATAATGCAATAAAAAGCTAAATTATAAAGAGAACTTCAAGGTATCTTTGTGGATCTTTCCTGAGGAAAACAAATTATTATCAGAGTAATCAAATATTTACCATATTTGCAGGAAAAAAAAAAAAAAGGTCAGTTTTTCCAGAACAGTAACAGCACTTCTACCTTACTCAGTACTCCCATTTTTGAGTATCACCCTGAGGGGAATCCTAGGAAAACCCCTCTACAACTCCTAAGGGGGACTGATTGGAGACTCAGCCTCTCAAGTCTCATTCCACTTTGGTATCCTCAGAATATTAGCACTAATTGTTCAGTTGCCTGTGACATCACCTGAGTGTGATGAGCAATCACGAAGCATGTTGGTTTTGTGAAGCACTGAGCAGAGTTTGCTCGTGAGAAGCATTTATTCATGACTGGAAAAAGAACCTAAAAGGCATTTAAATATTAGTCCAGCACTAAGAACACAAGTAATTGATCAAGAACACTTATCAAGAATCAGCTGCTTTCATGCTCTGCCTATAAGCAAACACCACTGTTACTAAATCTATCATCCGGGTGCAATCATCTTTCCTACAGTTTCAGAACACACGAAAAGCAGTCACTTTCAATGCTAATTTCTAACAGAGAAGCTCCTTTTAAAAATACTTACTTTAAAGAATGAAATTTTTAAAAGGCACAAATACAACTTAAACAAAACCATATTACCTACTGTCATCAGACTGTTAGTGTTTTTGTGTGCCGCTGAGTTGATTCCAACTCATAAGGACCCAATATGACAGAGCAGAACTGCCCCATAGGGTTTCCTAGGCTGTAACCTTTACGGGAACAGATTGCCAGGTCTTTTCCTCCCTCAGAGCCACTAGTGGGTTCAAACCGCCGACTTTTCAGCTAGCAGTGGAGTGCTTAACCACTGTGCAACCAGGGCTCCTTGTCATCAGACCTGCTGACAGGGAAAAAATAGTTCTAACTCCTCAGAAAGTTTTGATTTCCACCTTGGCTCTCTGCAAAACTAGGTTTGAACCCAAATGAACAAATAACTCTGAAATAAATACTTCACCTTGGTCACAACTATTACTAACTAACTAAAGAGAAGCAAGGGTATTACACATAGAATCATTAGTATTGCTGAGGCCTCCAAGTTCACCAACTCCAAAAGTGAATCATATAATACAGACTTTGAGCTTTTCACCCAGTTTGATTCAGGGCCTCTTTCTTAACTCCTTTCCCTGGATCCCCTCCACACGCCCATGTTGGGGAATTCAAGTGACAGGGCTCATGCTTTGACACTACATGGTCACCCTGTAGGATCTCAAATCTTCCCGAAAGAGGGGCCAGTCACAGCGTTCAGAGCAACCATCTGCCTGACAGAGCTCTTAATCGGGATCTTCATACTCTAGAGAAAGCAACAGAAAAAAAATGAGCGCCCACGTAGTAGGAACTCTGAAGATTAATAGCAGAAGAGTGGTGTCAGAGAAACAAGGCTATACTGTTACCAAAAATGAAGAATTTTTTCTCATTTAGAGTATCCTAGGTAGATTTCCAAAAAGGACCTATCAGGCGGGTCTCTAAACTCTTCCTGTGGGGGATGGGGCAGGTAATCCCAAGTACGGACACTTGCCTCATCATCACCGTGTGCTGTAGTCATGCACCTGGACAGTAAGGACACTTGGTCAGCAACATGAAATGCTGTGTTCAAATAACCAAAGTTTGAAAATGATTCTTGTTTAAGAAAAATCTCCACCAAAAACAGCACCTGAATCATGCCCCAGAGTCGGTGCCTTGAGTCTGTGAAACATCTGGAGGTGTATACTGTTGCTAGCTGCCGTCGAGTCCATTCCAACTCATGGCAACCCCACGCGTGCAGAGTAGGACTGCTCAATAGGGTTTTCAAGACTGTGGCCCTTTGAAAGTAGATCGCCAGGCCTGTCTTCCAAGACATCTCCGGGTGAGTTCAAACTGCCAACCACTGTCTACTAGTTGAGCGCTTCACCATTTGCGCCACTCAGGGACTCCTAGGAGGTGTTTAAGAGAGGAAAAGAGCATTTTCAGCAGCTTTGATGTTAAAAAGGGAATGCCACATAAAACTCTGATCCACCCTAGATCAGAGGGCCTGCCTATAAATCCCAGGAAACCTGCTACTTAAGAGCTTACTAGATTTTGGGCGGCAGGAAACACATGACAAACTAAGTATGCTGAGGACACTTGGGTCTGATCAATCAGGTGCCAGGCGTGGTAAGATCCGCACTGATAATGACTAACTCTGTGCCGCCCTCAGGACATAACTGAATATGCACAGTCTGAAAAGCCCTCCAAAGGTTATTACAGAAAAAAAAAAAAAAAAAACCACACACAGACCTGTTGCCGTGGAGTCGATTCAGACTCATAAAGACCCTGTAAGACAGAGTAGAACTGCCCCATAGAGTCTCCAAGGAGCGGCTGATGAATTTGGTTAGCAGTGGAAGCTCTTAAACGCTGCGCCACCAGGGCACCCCAAAGGTTATTAGACAACCATAAACTAACATGCTCGGCTGAAATATTAGCAAAGGTCAGGGTGAACTAATGTGTGATTTGCCCCCACAAAGTCTCACATTCAGGGGAGCATTCTAGATTGCAGCTCCGAACTCCTCATAAATTAATGAAAGTCAGACATTAAAGTTAATAACAGCTGGAACGGATCAATCAGGAAGAAAACGCAGCATCGGCATATGTGTTCTGTGAATTTCTTCGAGTCCATAAATTTGATATTTGGGAGGATGGAAGGAAATGTTAATTAGGAGAAATTTCACACTGGATTTAAATTTGCTGTGGAGTCAAACCGCTATTGTGAAACCCTCTTGGAATCAGAAATCACTCTCAGCAGACTGGGGTTGTGCCTTTCATCTTGCTATTTTAGATTGTTGATATGTTACTTAATTGTTTTCACGTGGTACTTCTTGCTTTCGCTCCCCAAAATACAAAATCAAGAGCCAGGGTCATAGCTTTTATTTTGACAGTGTGTGTAGCTCAATGAAAGTGGGGGAACCAATAAATACACAAAAGAAGTCACTCACTCCTTTGCCTTCTCTGAAAGCCTGATAACAATTTCCCACAATTTTTAGACTACTCTAGTTAGAGGGGAAACCCCTGGTGGCGTAGTGGTTAAGTGCTACAGCTGCTAACCAAGGGGTCGGCAGTTCAAATCTGCCAGGTGCTCCTTGGAAACTCTATGGGGCAGTTCTACTCTGTCCTATAGGGTCGCTATGAGTCGGAATCAACTCGATGGCAGTGGTTTCTTTTCTAGTTAGAGGTGAAGAAAGTTCCTGGGTGGCAAAAATGGTTTGAGTTTGACTACTAACCTATAGGTTGGAGGTTCAAACCCACTCAGCAGAGCCATAGAAGAAAAAGGCCTGGTGATCTTCCATAAAGATTGCTGTTCTTGTTAGCTGCTGTGGAGCCGATTCCGACTCATGGCGACTCCATCTGTTACAGAGTAGAACTGCTCCATAGGGTTTTCTTGGCTGTAATCTTAGCAGAAGCAGATCTCCAGGCCTTTTCTTCTTCGGTGACATGGGTGGGTTCAAACCATCAACCATTTGATTAGCAGCTGAGCGCAAACAGAAAACCTGATCAAGCAGTTCAACTCTGTAACATAGGGAGTTGCCGTGAGTTGGAATTGGCTGGACAGCAACAGGTTTGGTTTTCTGGTGCAGTGAAGAAGTACCTCACCGGATAGCAGTCTCTCTTCAAAGTCTCACCCTCCCCTGTCCCGTGCCCCCCCATACAGTGGAAGCATTGGTACAACATGCATCTTTATTACCTGGATCCAGATAGATCTCAGGTCAAATAAAGTCTCCTGAAAAACATAACTTTATCCTGACAGGGTCTGATACAGTCTTTAAAGCCAGCATTCGTCTCCCTCAAGGTTCCAAGACATAAAGGAATTCCACGGGTCTTCTCTGTGTCTGTCTTCCCAGATTTCCTACCACGGCTCCTCACACCCGTCTTGGCCTGCCTTAACACCTATTTCTTTATTCGTTGGGCATTGTCATTTCTTCCTTTAGCTTGCACTGGCCACGTTATCCATATTCAGTCCTTTTCATCTTTCCTCATAAATCATTTCCTCCAGCCCCTTCATCATTCTTCACTGCTTCTCTGAGATTCTTCCAGTTTATCTGAGACATGAAAGTCAGGGGACAAAGAACTATCCATGTTAGTGGGACTGTGATGTCTTTGTGCAAAAAGGTTTCCTCTCCCTCCTTGTATCTTTCCCTCCCTCCCTCTCACTTTGTCCCTTCTCACTCCTTCTCTCCCTGCCCCCCAACTTTTCCCTACCTTTCTCTTCCTCCCTTTCTTTCTCTCCGCCCCCTCTCCATATCTTTCTCACCCAATTTCTCTCCCTCTCCCTCACTCCTACACCCAAGCCACTTCCCCTCAGTGGCTGTCTTTCCCCTGGGTGGGGTGAAGGTGGCTGGCTGCCCTGCGTAAGGGCCTGCACACAGGGACAGGAAAAGGATGCAGGGTGGCTTCTGCACAGCTGGTGGGACTGGCCCCAGAAAAGGCCAGGGTAGGGCCAGATACTGCATTATTCTGCCGACATGTGAAAGCTCCCATCATTCATATAGGCTGTTCTTTCATACTGAGAGTTCAAAAAACGAATCAATGCTTGATTCTGTGCAGACAGCCTGTGTTCCAAAAGCCACCCCTCCATCAAAAGGACCTGGTACCGGGGAAACAGAAACACAGTGGGGAAGAGAAAGTGTAACAAGATAGGGGAAAGGGGCAAGCCCAGGCCTCCCTGTTCTCTCTCTCAGACCCACGGCCTGGGAGGCCGGACTCAAAACAGGCAAGTCACATACTTGCTCCAAAGCTCCGTTAACTCTGCACTAAATGGGTTTGTGTGAGAACTGAATGAGATAATGCAATAGGGCCTTTAGCCCACCTCCTGGAACACAGCAAATACCCCGCAGATGGGCTGCTATTGGAACTGCTACTGCCTGATCCCCCAAAGCAGAGGGTCACAGAGAAGAACAAGGTGCCTCCTCGTAATTCAGCTATAAAACCAAACCAAACCAGTTGCTGTTGAGTCGATTCCAACTCAGGGCAACCCCATGTGTGTCAGAGTAGAGCTGTGCTCCATAGAGTTTTCAGTGACTGATTTTTCAGTAACAGATCACCAGGTCTTTCTTGCAAAGTGTCTCTGGGTGGAGTCAAACCTCTAGCCTTTGGGTTACTAGTCAATTGCTTAACCGTTTGGGCCACCCAGGAAATCTAATTCAGCTGTAAACAAACAAACAAAATTGACATCAGGTCAATTCTGACTTATGGTGGCCCTATAAAAAAAACGAAAAACTAAACCCATTGCCATTGAGTCAATTCAACTCATAGCAACCCTATGGGACAGAGTAGAACTGTCCCATAGGGTCTCCAAGGACCAGCTGGTAGATTCGAACTGCCAACCTCTTGGTTAGCAGCTGTGCTCTTAAAATCACTGCACCACCAAGGCTCCCAGTGACCCTATAGGACAAAGTAATACTGCCGCATAGGGTTTTCAAGGGTGTAGTCTTTACGGAAGCAGACTGCCACAGCTTTCTCCCGTGGAGTGGCTGGTGGGTTGGAACTATCGACTCTTTGGTTAGCACCTGAGCTCTTAACCACTGCACCACCAGGGCTCCGATGCAGCTATTAAAAAAAAAAAAAAAAAACTCACTGCCATCCAGTAGATTCCGACTCATAGCAACCCTACAGGACAGGGTAGAGCTAGTGGCTGGTAAACTGGAACCACCAACCTTTTGGTTAGCAGCCAAGCTCTTAACCAAAATTCTTTAGGGAAGTGTAAATTAAAGATACGTTTCTCATTCTCTGCCACAGAGGCACATGTAGAGCACAGCGAATGCAAAACGGCAATGACCAGCACCAGCCTTTGCTCTCTCACGCCAGGCAAAGCCTGGAGGGCGAGCATGATGGTCAGAACTGCCCTCCACTCCATGCTTCTCCCTCCAATCCCCTGCCTCATTACAATGGCCTGCTGCCACTAGTACTCCCTAACCGACTAGGCCAAACTATTGTCCACCTAGCCTGGCCCTGGCACAGGTCTGGAGGCCAGGACTGATGCTCAAAGGTCCTGCCGGTTCCCGGAGACCAAACGCCATTTCTAAGAGCGCACCCATTTGGTGTGGGGTGCTGGCTAAGAATTTGAGCTCTGGAGCCAAACTTGCTGGGTCCAAACCTGGGTTCTACCACTTTTTCACTACTTACACCCTTATTGTTACAACTAACTTACCCTTATTGTGCCACAGCTTCCTCAACTATAAATGGGAAAATCCCAACTCCTACCTCATCGGGCTGCTATGGGGATGAAATGAGTTCAAGAGCAAAGCCTGGGGCATAACACACGGCTACAGTTTGAAGAGAGAGGGCTCCGTTCTCGACTGGTCCACTGCAGCAGTCTGCTAAGTCACTTCCCTAATTCCACATTCCAACAGCCAGGGATTTCTAAAATATAAATCAAATCACGTTACTCCCTCAGGGGCTTTCCGTTGACCTGTAGGGTCTGGCCTCACCTCCCCAGAACCTCATCTGCCCCCATTGCTTCATGCCCTCACCAGCCCGGCCTACTAGCCTTGTCCCTGCTCCTGGACCTGTGCCCAGCAGACCTCTGTAAGTGGAATGGTTTCCCCTTAGATCTCCCCAGGAGGTGTCAGCTGGGAAGGCACCTCCTAAGTGTGGTCTCCCCTGCACCTGACCACGCAGTCTAAGCGACATTTACCCCCACCTGAGTCCCTCTCCAGCACATCCCCGTTTTATCTTCCTCAGAGCTCCACCTGCCGAGGTGTTTGGTGTGTGTCTCCTTCCATTGGGAGGCTGGCTTCCTGAGAGCAAGGCTCTGATCTCTCTTGGTAAAGCTGTATCCTCAGGGCCAGAACAGTGTCTGACTCATAGCAGGCTCTCAAACAATGCGTGGAATTTTTCTACTGAGTATAAACACCATGAATCTTGTACCCAGGGGAGTAAGACGTGAAAGAGGGCACATCAGGAGTGTGATCAGAAGTGTTTAAAACATCTTATTCCTCTGAGTATTATTATCATTAATGGGGGCAGTGGTGGTTCAGTGATAGAATTCTCACCTCCCATGTGTGAGACCCAGGTTCAATATCTAACCAATGCATTTCATTCGCAGCCCCCACCCATCTATCAGTGGACATTTACAAGTTGCTATGACGCTGAACAGGTTTTAGCAGAGCTTCCACACTAAGACAGATTAGGAAGAAAGGTCTGCTGATTTACTTCTGAAAATCAGCTAACAACAACAAGAAAAGAGAATCTGTTGCTGTTGAGTTGATTTCAACTCACAGCAATCCTGTAGGACAGAGTAGAACTGAACCATACGGTTTCCAAGGAGCAGCTGGTGGATCTGAACTGCTGACTTTTTGGTTAGCAGACATAGCTCTCAACCCCTGCGCCACCAGGGCTCCTATAAAAGATAGAGACTACATAAATAAAAATGCATCCCACAGACATATACACATTAGACAGGAAAGTAAAGTGCACGTTTCAGCAAAAGAGTCAACTCATTTGGTCCTGTTCTTTGAGTCAGCCCGGGATCACAGTCTCCACGTGTCAGATGGAGTCACAGATCTCCAGGCAGGGAGCCAGGTCACAGGAAAACTATACCAAATTCTGTTATGTTCCCGGTGGGAACATGACATTCCTTACTTAAAAATTAGGAACAGGGAAAAGAAATGCAAAATCTTGCCAAATGTGAGAGCAGCCTTATTCAATGAAAGCAAACTGAGAGAAGATGAGGTGTTTCTTAGAGCACACACGACCCCCACTCCCCACACCTCTGGGCTACTCTCTAAATTACCTAGGAAACACGCAGGGCCTCCTTCTATTATTCCACTCACTAGCTCAATCAGGATGCAGACTGGGGTCCCCCAGTGCTCGAGGTAAACACCCCACTTCCTAGAGAGGGCTCCCAGTGATCTGCACAATGCCATTGATTAGCCCTGCAGCTCCCCACGGGGAGGATGCAAGCTTCCTCCCCCTGGTCCCGCCATCTCCTCAGATTCTTCCAGTCCAGGCCGGCCTGGGGGCTTACTCCACCAATGGAAGGCTTTGTTCTTATTTCTCCCTGGTGGTATCAGCTACTGGATTTCCCAGCGGAATTCCACTTTGTTATTTCTGGCCCCTATCTCCAACCTCACCGTGGGCCCCTTTGTACAATTTCTCGAGCTTGACTGATACTAGGGGATTTGGGAGTTTTCCAAAAAAATGAAACTCAAGGATTTTTCCCCCCACTGCGAATATTATCTTTACAAATTAAAATGCGTCTTAAAACAGGATACTCTTAATTCATTTGAAATTAAACTAAATGTATTTCCTGATGTTTGGGATTTATAGTTTGAGATCTAGATACTGTGTTACCTAATACAAAAAAGTTCTGCCCTCTGAGAAAAAATAGAAATGGATTTCGTTGTCTTTGGGGAAAACGTGACTGCTTACGCGAGGAGAGCAGCAGCACATACTTGATGACCAATGAACCAGCAGCTGGAGAGTGCTCAGTGAAGGGGCCATGATGGTAACTGCACGCCAGCAAATCCCAAGGAGAACTGGGAACCACACTCTCTGTGGCAAAGAATATCCCCGTTAGTAAAGGGGAACGTGGTTACCCAAAGGTCTATTACAAAATCTAAACAGCCAGGAAACAAGTCTTGGCTAGCACTGAATGTATCAGAGGAATAACTCCCCGCTGCTCCCAATAGGGAATCCCTGGGCTGCGCGAATGGTTAAGGCACTAGGCTAATGGAAAGGTTAGATGTTCCAGTTCCCCCAGAGGTGCCTGGGAGAAGAAAGGCCTGGCGACCTACTTCTGAAAAACTTCAGCCATTGAAACCGTATTGTTGTACTCTGACACACACACGGGGTCCCCATGAGTCAGAATCAACTAGATCACAGCTGGCTGTGGCTCTCAAATTACAAGAAGCCCTTCTGCCTGGACCCCTTCTTGAAACCTGCCCTTCAACCACAGAGCTTTTTCTCAATTCCTTAGAAGTGTGAGGTTCTCCTACAAGCTCCAGGCCTTTCCAAATGTTCCCCTCAGCCTAGATTACTCTTCCCTCACTTCTCTGAAATAAGTCTTAGTTAGATGTCACTTCTTCCAGGAAGCCTTCTGGCCCCTCTAAGTCTGGGTCAGATATTGTTTGGTCTCTTCAGAGGCTGACTTTGTACTGACCTTTTGGATTGACTTAAACAAACAAACTCATTGCCATCCAGTTGATTCTGACTCCTTGCAACCCTGTAGAACAGAGCAGAACTGCTCATGGGGTTTCCAAGGAGCAGCTGGTTGACTGGAACTGCAGACCTTTTGGTTAACAGCTGAGCTCTTAGCCACTCTAAGTCCCACTAGCCTGAAGCTCAAGAGAGGTAGGACCACACCCATCGTGTTCAACATTGCCTACCACTTAGGAGACGCACAATAAGCACATATTAACAAATGAAAGAATTGACAGAAAAAAAAAATTGAATAACTGAATGAATCCAACGGAATCATTATTAGTTTTATTCTAACAAGAAGAAACTCATCAAAAACTAAGGTTAATGGAAAGCCTAAAAAAAACCCAGTGCCGTTGAGTCGATACCGACTCTAGACCCCCCCAAAAGAAAGAAGACATGAGGAAAAGGAGAATTCATTTCAAGGGAGACCCAAAGGCCACCAAATGTAAAAGCTAAAAGAATCAAGGAAGATGGATACTTTTCAAAGACTTCTACGAGAACCCAAACTATTTCAGAACATAGGAAAGACAGGGCAATAAAATGCCAGATTGGTTACCCTACATTACACCAGACTATGAAAGGCACAAAGAGAGAAAATCAAGCCCTTTCACTAAGGAGAATGAAGACGCAGCACAAATTTATAGGTACAAGATCAAGAAAGCTAAAGCAGGATAGGAGATGCAGCTTTCAAGAGACATCAAAGGTAACATTCTTTAATTATACAAGAAAAAGGAGAAGGGCCAAGGATAACGTTGCCTCTAATAGCAAATGGGACAGAAAGCTGTTAGCTGATGGCTGTGGAATGGTAGGGGTTGCTGGGTTTCTCATGCTTTACTCCAGGGAGGAAAGAAAGAAGAAAGGAAAAACGGAAAGAAGGGGGTGGAGGGGGGAGGGAATAAGCAATTAAAAAATAAGTGCCACTTTTGTTGGCTTGGTGCCAAATTAGAAAAGGAAAATAAGTAAGTGGAATCTAAACAACTGGATTCATGATCCCATACTGAGGTGTAGGTCGGGAATTCCCATTAACATGGGCTATACTAGAGCACTAAAGTTGGGATGTCACCAGAATCATGAATTGCCTGGAGGTTACTGAAGATAAGACGAATCACTGAAATTTGGAAAAGGGCAAACAAATACTAACACACTCACCTCATCTGCAAGAAAAATACCTGCCTGCTGGATTTTAAATGGGTGTCAAAACATGTGAAGAGGTGGATCACCTGTGGTAATCCCACTGTATCTAAACCCAGTATCCTCATCTAATTCTATGAATAAATACATCACCCACTTCTTCCAAAGTACCCCAAGCCATCTCTTACAAGAATCTAGCAATTTTAAAAATGCTGTATGTGAAAGCAAACATTGTGATGTTTCAAAAATATACTACATAAAAATGTCTCCTGTTCCATAAAGACCTTAGAACTTGCCTATTTTCAGAAAGGACTGGGTGGCGAGGTTTGGATCAGAGGTGGCATACAATAAGTAAATGGTAAAATGGAAGCAGACAAATCAAAGTCTCGTCAAATTGCCAAGTAGCCACCCATGATGGAGAGGCTCTGGACAACGGCTGCCTGGAACTTCGTCTCAGGTGTGACTGTAAGCTACCAGCCTACCAGCTCCCTCCTTCTCTGTTCTACCATGGAATCAATGAGCACCCCCACTCCTGCCCCAGGAATTCTGGTGGCAGCTAATTACCTGCCCTGGACAAATTATATTATTCTTAAAAAACCAAACCTGTTGCCACTGGGTCGATTTTGACTCGTAGCGACCCTACAGGACAGAGTAGAACTGCCCCATAGGGTTTCCAAGAAGCACTTGGTGAATTCAAACTGCTGACCTTTTGGTTAGCAGCCGTAGCTCTTAACCACTACACCACCAGGGTTTCCAATTTATTTATTCTAAAGGAGATTGAAAAAAAACAAAAGCCAGTTGCCATCAAGTTGACTGACTCATGGCGACCCCATGTGTGTCAGAATAGAACTTTAGCTCCATAGGGTTTCAATGGTTGACTTTTCAGATGTAGATCCACCAGGCCTTCCTTCCAAGGTGACTCTGGGTGGGCTTGAACCTCCAAACTTAGAGCTAGCAGCTGAGTACATTAACCACAATTTAGGCCAGTAGATACGGATAATACAAGGAAACAGCTGTGACTTGTTTAATAAAGGTGAGAATTATGTGTCTACTGGATATCCAGGGTAGGAAAAGAACCTTTTAAGAAGACTTTCAAAGGAGGTGCCTCTTAGATATGAAGAATAAGCTAAAACTAAAGGCAAGGAGGAAAGCAAAGAACTGTTTCAGGAGGAACGACATTATGAGCAAGGGCCACAAGGGAATGGACACAGCAGCCTGAGCAGGGGGCCAAGGGGAGCCTGACCTGCCTGGAGAAGAGGACTGGGCTGGACAGAAGTGGGAGGAAGGGCCGGGCCGGGGATAGGGCATGCAGAGTGCCAGACAGGCTCATTGATTTTCTCTAGAAAATATGGCCTCCTTTAGCATTTCTATTCCTCACCTCGGTAGTCTTCAAGCTTCAACCTGGTCCCCCTTAAGGAAAATACCCCCAAAATCAAATGGTAAGATCAATAACTAATTTTTCCAAAGACAACAGTGTTTCTCCCACCTTTGGTTCCCAGTTTCACTCGCTGTCCCCCAAAACCAACATGGAGAACCACACGTAGTCACGTCAGATGCCAGGGCAGTCAAGATTCACTGCCAAGAGTCAACTCTGAAACAGTAAGAATTATTCATCCCTAAATTCCTACTGAGGCATTTGTGGTTCAGGGGTAGAATTCTTGCTTTCCATGTGAAAGACCAGGATTTGGTTCCTGGCCAATGCATCTCCCGTACATCCACCACTCCTCTATCAGTGGAGGCCCGGTTGTTGCTACAATGCTGAACAGGTTTCAGCGGAGCTTCCAGACTAAGACGGACTAGGATGAAAGACCTGGTGACCTATTCCTGAAAATTAGCCAGTGAAAACTCTGGGGATCACAAAGGTCTGACCCACAACTGATCACAGGGATGGCGAGTGACCAGGCAGCGTTTGTTCTGTTGTGCGGAGAGTCGCAATTCGATGGCAGCTAACGACAACAAATTTCTACTGCCTTTTTTTTTTTTCCAGTTACCTTGCAATGTAGCTCCTTAAAAGTCTACAAAAGCGGCTCATCGTTTCTGGACTTAAAACATTACCTCTGGATTGCAAAAAAAAAAAACATTTTGCAAAGGTTCAGGGATTGGTTTGGATTCCCTCATTTCAGCTCCCCTTGCCATTCAAGACTTACAGCCAAGGAAGCAAGATACCCAGCCAAGCCCCGTAAGTATAACACAACATCAGCCTTTCTGGTTAAATAACCTAATTTCCTAGCGGGACCAAAAAAAAAATTTTTTTTTTTTTTTATTGGCTCATCAGTTGTCCTCCAAGGCGGTGAAAGACATGCAGGCTGAGGATGGAACTATGTATGCAGGGAACTGTCACTGCCTCTGCGGCTGCGGCTTGGTCAACTCTAAACCACTCATCTGTGCCTCACAGGCATTTTTTTGTCTCTCACAGTCTCAAAATGACACTCCCGCAGTAAGAGAAATATGAGCAGGTGCAACTATTAAATATGTAAAATACTTGTCTTCTTTTCCACCAGCTTAGAAGACGTATTTCCAAGGGGTGCAGAAGTCACCTAATATAAAGACAGACAGGTAAGGAAAAAAAACCTTCCACGCATTCTTTTAGCACACAAGGATGTAAGTGAACTCAGCATAACAGCTTCCCCCAGAAAATAGATGCAAGCCAATTAAAAATTCAGTTTCTTTTCTTTAAGCTAATTCCTCAGGTTTTTGCTAATTAGCAACTAATAGCTCTGTCATCTGAGCTGGGAAACATAAGGAAGAATACCAGTGGTATGTTTTCAATCAAAACATTTGCATGGAGCAATGAATCATATTTTCCATGAGGAATCACTGCCTGGGAGCTGCTGGGGGCAGAAGGAAAGCAGTCTGTACACAACTGCAAAGGAAGCCTAAATTTCAGAAAACGAGGCATCTTTTTAGGCCTTTATAAAGCCAGCAGGGGCTCTGACACAACTAGTAAATCTAGCAACTCCACACAAAAATCCCTGTAGAAATAGTTACGAAAACGAGCCTCTTCACAGAAAGACGGGAGACCACGAAACACATGTTTTGTGTAACAGGGAAGAGAATAAAAGTTAAGTGTCGGCCAGGGTACAGGAATGCTTTAACTATTATGTCACCTGCCTTTGTGACCTTATAAAAGAAGAAATGCAGGACAGTAAATGAAGGTAGGGGTGGGGTGATGGTGGTTTGAAATCACTGCCTACAGATGGAACGGGCAGAATAAAATGGCTGAGAAAGCTTTGGGCAGGAGACACAGGGTTCTTATCCTGACTTGGGTACAACCAGATTAGGCCCCTCAAATCCTGCCCCTCCCACGCTCTGCCAAATTATAAAGTGCTAGTGATCCCATAGCAGCGACCCTGTCAGCACCGCAGCACGTCTGAGCCATGCTGCTCGAACAGCTTCTTTCTTGCCTGGATGTACAACCCATCCACAGCTACCCTCCCTAAGAGAATACCCCCCAGCACCTCCCATGGGGATTGGTTTCCAAACATATGTTGCACATGTTTGAAGTGCCCGCTGCCCCTAGATTTTCTTTTCTTTTTTTTTTTTTAAGTCAAACCCACAAAACCTAAAACACTTGGAATCTTGCCTAACTAAAATTCGTGAAGATGCAACACTGCCTACCTCGGTATCATAAAATCTTCTGCAATAAAAATTTTACAGATGTCCTTCGGAGAGAAAAAAGAACAATTTTCCCCTTTCCAGACTTACTTACAGGAAGCCTGCCCACACTTTTGAAATACAAAGTTAGCATATATAGAAGCACAAATTAGGCACCTTGAAAAGTCAACATTTTCCAACCACAGAGAAACAAAGGGACTGCTGTGTTTCCACACCCAGTGACACTGGATTAGCAGAGTCTTCATTTTTCTCCAGTAGAGCCAGCAAACATCTCAAGGGAAAGGGCCTGCCTACTGAGATGTTTCTAAACCTTGAGCTACTAAAGGCTGGCCGTGAACCTGTGTTATTGGGAGTGTTGCAGGACTTACACAAGCTCGACCCTCAAGGAACAAGTCGGATCAAAATGTTCTATCTCATTTTTTTAAAAAGGGTATTTCTTTTATACACTAAATATTTTTTTTGATCATTTATCAGCTTCAGCATTGAAATCACCATTAGCTTTATCTGGATGATTACATCCACATAAGACAGACAGACTGGATGACAAAGTACCTAAAAAGTACTTGCTATGGGGAACATAATTAATGTCACTGAATTGTACACATAAAAAATGGCAAAACGGTGAATGTTTTGTTATGCATATTTTTACCACAATACATTAAAAAAAAATACTCTCTATAGTGATAGAAAATTAAATAATCTAACAGGGCTCTAAAAAAGGTACAGCCATATTCTATCTGACTCTTTGAAGGTTAGTTTAAAACATCTTTAAATTATTTAATATGAATGAATAATCCTGTGCCTTTTGTTATTAAGCATGTATTAAGCTTGTATTTGAGTTACATAAGATACTTTGTAATAAGAATTTATAATGTTAAGACTACTCAAACTTATTTAAAAGCTTTAAAACTGCTTCACTTACAGAACAGAAAAATTAGTCGATCTACCTCGGTTCAGAGAGAAAGGATTATGTTCAGAAGGTCACAGGACACAGTTCTAACCATGCCAATCCTTTTCCTAAGGTTTACAACCTTCTCATCTCTCATCGGTGTTTACAGATGACAAGGAATGAAGAGGTGAGTGAGTATGGCAGAGAAAAGCCAGTCTACATTGAACCAAACAGCAACAGGCACAAATCTGACTTGGTTTGAACAGTGAACTAATCAGAGACTTTGATGATGATGATGATGATGATGATGATGATGATGATGATGATGGGAGGGAAGGAACAGAAAGATAAGGAGGAACTGGAGGAATACGAGGAGGAGGAGGAAGAGAAAGAAAAAGTAAAAGAAAGGTGGTGGAAGGTGAGGCAAAGAGAAGAACCACCTTAATAATTTTGAGGAGCTTAATTACATGCCAAAGATTTTATTAAATATTTTATTTGCATTGCCTCATTTAACTTTCACTAGAACGTCAGAATCGACTCGAAGGCGCTGGGTTTGGTTTTTTTTGGTTATAACACCATGGAGTAAAAAAAAAAAAAAAAGAGTAGGCAGTAATATTATGACTCCCATTAAACCATTAGGAAATAATTCTCAGAGAGGTCAACATATTAGGCCAAGGTCACACCGCCAGTAAGTGGCAAAGCCACAACTTAAACCCAAATCCTCTGAGACCTAAGCCAATAACCTCTAGGCCTCCCTGTCCATATTATATACATAATGATATCATTTATTTATGACCAATTTAGAGAGTAAGATGGGATGGTGGGTCAAAATGGCATCTGCCATTTCAATATATAGGTTATAAGTTATCACGCAACATTTATGTGATAACATATTATGTGATTTTGAATTTTTACATCAAATAATTTTTATGTGATAACTTTTTATGTGGCTTGAACAACACAGTGAAAAAATCTGCAGGATGACCATCTTATTGGTGATATGTCCCCAAAAACTGAGTGACAGTGAATGAATCCAAGTCCCACTAAGGGCTCTGCAGTGTCCAAGGTTGTTAATACTTCCACTGAGCGTCCAGGAGATGGGTCACACACACGTGGAGGAGAGAAGATGAATGTCCCAGGTGTTGAGAAGCCCAGCCCCTCAAACGGCAGGCAAAGGATTCAATGGGAAAACCGTTAGAAACAAACAAACCAAGAGAACAAGCTGCAAGTTGAATGGCGCAGAGAGAAAGTTAACGGTTAGCTGCCTACTTTCTTCAGCCAAAAAAAAAGTACTCATCAGCTGTCCTGACTAATTAAATACCTCACTAATTGGTGGGCATCTGGGGAAGGAAACAAAACAGAAATATGAGGTGGGACAACTTTGTCTTCACACACAAGGACAAAACAATACAGGGAGTTTATGGCTAATAGTCTAGTTTTTTTGTTTGTTTGTTTTTAAGTAAGCATAGTATTAGGGAGTATAAAGACAGGTAAGAAATACGTAGGATTTCCTCACATTTTCTACACAGATCTTAAATGGAGACCCACAAACAACACAAGGTAGAACACTTGGAAACGTTCTCAGAGAAAAATCCTACCAATACTATTTTAAACCTTCATGCCTAAAAGAAAATAAAACTAAAATGAAATAAACCTTTAACAGGGAAGGAACAGAACGTGCAACTATGTCTCTTCTCCCTTCCTGCATCTGTGACAACAGGACTTTTTAAACAGAGCAATACCCCTTTTCAAAGAGAAGTTGTGGCCTGTTAAAAAAAAAAGCTCAGAAGAATTCATAAAACCTTTTCCTCCATGCTTCTGACCACTTTAAAAAAATGCTCTCTCCCCTTAAACAAATAATGTATGTTCCATCTTTTTCAACAATATAATCTGGCCGGGGAAAAAAGCAGTTGCAGAGACTTAAGGTTGTGTGAGGCTCTTTGATCTGCACCCTGATGAGTGAACATTCCCCCTTGCTGCAAGCCAACTAACGAAGGGACGAAATTAGCTTTTATCCTGGGCACTTTCTTGAGCAAAAAAACATGCGCTAATCAGCTGTCCTCACTAATCAGTCATCTGACTAATGACCTTTTGCCTTCACACACTAAAATTTCTGAATGATGTGGAAAAAGGAAAACACAAACCAGTCCCCCTTTCTGGAGCTCCATGGATCATCTGGAACTGAAGCCTTGAAGGTTAAATGGCAAATCTGTATCCTGGCTAGGTGATAAATCTGTAATCAGGGACTGCAAGCTTCCAGACCTCAGGATGAGCTTCATTACTCCACCACCGAATTATAGTTCTTAAGTAGAAACAGACCAGAGATAAACTCAAATCTTTTATTTTTCTTTCTATTCTGCTTTTGTGGAAAAAAATCATCGTATACTTGAGTTCAGGAGTCCTAGTTAATTTCTTAAGCTGTACTGATGCTGGAGAAAGAGCTTCAGAAGTTTCTTGGATGCTGGTTAGAGACCAGCAGTGCCGAGGAAAATCATCCGCATTGAAGAGTTTAGCACTGATTTGTTCAAAGAGGTTTGTTCCTCCTCAACAATTATGAGAAAGTCGTAATTGGGAATAGCTGCTGTTAAAGACCTCTCTTAGTGCAGCCCACTTGAATAACTCCCCGCCATCAACTGGTTTACCTCCTTCAGCATCTACGTGGGTAGAACAAATCCACCTCTACTTCCCAGGAAAAGTCCGTGTAGAATAGCCACAAATGGACCCCCTTCCCATAGGCTACTCCACTGAGGCCCGACACTGTTTAAGGATTTAAAAAAAGGTCAGGAAGTAGAAAAGTGGAAAGCAAATGAAACCTTTTTATAGATTGTTCTTGTTTAATACAGACCACATAATTCACAAAGCACGTAAGCATGCGCGCGTGTGCACGCAGGCACGCACACACCGTTCCCCGCTGACTAGCGTTGAGCACTTACGGTAGTGAGGCTCCATGTACCCATTCCGGGGGTCCATGGCAAACAGTGTCCCACGGTAAGGTACAGACGGCTCAGCCAGGTGTGGGATGGACCCATGGATCTCCTTCTTGATCAGCGAGGCCCTCTCGTCGCTGGATGTGGAAGGCTCCTCGCTGATTTTGCCGAGCCCCTGGACACTCTGTGGCTGCATGGTGATTGCGTTTCTTCTCTCTCTGTGATAGGTCTGTCCAGGACTTTCATCCTCTAGAGAATGAAGGACAAGACACTGTGATCCACTTTAAGGAGCAACTGAAAACTAGTAATAAATTAGGTCTTCCTCTGTAACACCCCCACCTCCACCACCACCTTAAAAGAAGCCTGTTCTCATTCATGGCAACTTCAAAAACTACACCGTGAAGGGATATTTGTAAGAAAAATTGCTTATGAATAAGGGTCCAAAATACAAATGGGTGGACGAAGGGGAGCAGGAAATGGGACTATTAAGTTGAGATGTAGGGGATGAACAAATTACCATCACCAGCTTCCAGCTGAATTTGCTAGTGAGGCTTTTAACCATGGACTTGCCAGAGTCCCTGCAGGTCCCACGCAGACCTGAACGTTTCTCCAGCCTGAGGCCTGGGAAGGGACGGTCTGGCTTCCCTTTCTGTGCTGGAGGAAAAGGCCTCTGGGTGATGACAAGTCCAGCCACCCGCTGATGCGCTGGGTGGCTCTAGGTGGTGCAGCTTCTTTGTTCCTCAGAGGATGACGTGTTAGATGCGGATTCAGAAGTTAGTGTTTTTGTTAAGTCAGATTTGGTAACCCACTGAGAAATTTCAGAGAGTAAGAAATGGGGCAGAAAACCCACTGGGTACAGGGATAAAGGTGCCAATCATGAAAACCTACAGTCCCCAGTGGAGATGGTTCCTGCTTCTGACCATACCCCAGAGCTGATGCCAAAGGTGAAAAACGTGTGTGGCTGGAAGTCCCAAGTGTGAGAAGGCTCGGTGGGTGAAGAATGTGGCCAGTTATCTTGATATACGGGTATGCTTTGGTAGGACCCAGATTTCTTCAAGTAAGTAAGGAAAAGCACGTCAAAATTCCACCTATATTTGATATTCCAGCTCTCTAGTACTTCAGCTCCTTTTGATCTCTAAGATCTTTCCATCTATCCACTATGATTGTCTGCAACTGTGATTGGATGACCTTTCTGTAATAACAGATCAAAGAACTAATGCATACAATTAAGCCAAACTGGCTATCTGAATCTGCAACAAGTGGATGATTCATTGTTAGTACGGCGCACACGCTAAGCTACGGACTCCCAAACAAGCTCTGCGTGTCATCAACACATTGTGCCCTGGCCGGTAAGTACTGACAGAAACAAAGCTATTTGGTCACTTCTTACACACCTGATTTAAGAACTGCATTCCACTCCTTAGTGGAAAAAAACCATTTGGACCTAAGTAATATTTTAGACAGACAGATTTTGAACACATCATATCCCAAAATATAAACTGATAGCAGATATGTCTAGCTGAAAGACCCATAACCAGGAAAATTATGCTTTAGTAGCTTCATACGTCTTTGTATAAATTCAACAGAAAGTACAGCTATAAACACAAACATGAAAAATATAAACTGAAGTAACAGCTACCGCTTTGTGTTGACCGATGTTTTGAACAACCTAATGCCAGCAGCAACTTTAGTCTTTCTGCCTATGTCTGGAACTTGAAGAAAAAAGCAATGTATTTTTTTTTCAGCCTACCAAATGACTTGCAAAACAGAATAGACAATGAGACATATTTCATCTGAATTTGCTGACTACTACACCAAGTAACTGTGAAACATTATTTTAATATTGTTTTGTGTAGATCCTCACCCCCAAACCTTATAATTAAGGGATAAATTATGAGTTTAATCTATCAAGTAACTACTAAAAAAAAAACTCAGGTGTAACCTTCCATTTTCGCACATGTTGGTCTTTATAAGATCAAGTCAAACCATGCTTTTGGTAATTTAAAAACAAACTACAAAAAAATTTTTTTAAAGCCTGCATTACTTTCCCTTCTGACTAATACTTTTAGGCACTAGTCCATCCTTGGATTTCATTAACAGTGAAGTTGCAGGCTATAGACTAAGGGGTTTTCTGTTATGTAACAGCAAAAACACGTCAAAAACACTAAAACTTATAGTAGCTTTTATAAAAATTCCTATAACCTACAAATGGCTCAAGTCATATTTTCCACTAATTTGCTCTCTGGAGAAAACCCTTCTTTCAAATTTCAACTTCAAGTGAATTCCCAGCACTGAGGTGCAAATTCTGTAGAATGGGACTTTCTATTTGGAAGGCCAAGAAAACCCTTACTGAGAAGAGGGGCTGCCTCTCCCGGCTGTGGCACGTAATTAGCATTCGGTGGGAAAGATGAATACAGTAACCCAAGCTCAACTAATCGGCTCCAGGTTTAAAACAGGATTTCCTTCACTTAATCTTCCTAAAAGAAATTAACTTTTCTTCTCTTAAAACTGTATCCCTATAATAAACTTAGTTTCTTGGAAACTGTGTCTTTATGATGAGCATCCGAATCCAAAATTAGGAATAATTCAATAATTGGCAGGTCTGGCCAGAGAGTTCACCCACACCCTCAGCCTCCTAAGAGAAGGAAGCGTAGTGGGTGGGGGACAAAAGGGGAAGACGAATGGAATGAGGGTGCCTTCTCAGCTATGTGATTTTCCTAATCAGAGTGGACCCAACATGTGTGAATATTAAAGTTACAACAAGAAACAACCAAAGTTCAAATATTTAATATAGAACAAATTAAGCCATTCCCCTAGTAAAGTTAAATGCTGGCAAGAATTTTTTTTTTTTTTAATGTGGAAATTCTCATCCAAGAGACTTATTTTTACTAAAATCGATGCTACCACATTTTTACCTCTCCTCCCCTCAAAACATTCCAGCAGAAAACTAGTTCATGAAGTTTACCTCGTGTGCTGAGTTGCTTTTGATGGGCATTCAGATGAAAACTTGACAGAATACACGCTCCCGAATACAAACAGCTACCAGCTTGAAAGCACTCTCTATGCAGTGAAAGGGAAAACTTTTCCATGCAATATTCCTGCCTGCTCTTATAAATTTAGCAACCCCTTCAGCAAGCCAAAAGACGAAAGCTGTCTAATCTTGTTCAGTTGAGCCGAATGGTTCAATAAAGTTTGAGAGTCAGTGCAGACAGGCTATGCCAGGCCAAATTATTGACAGAAACATACTGTCCACCATGGCAACAAGTAGAAGTCGGCTGCAAAAATGTAAGCAAACAGCCCACTGCTTCAAGAGTATCTGCCAATAGACTTTAACAGCCAAACACAAGACCACTGTTAGAGCTTCTCTATGTTTAACAGCTGCAGGCTCTGGGGTCAAGCTGAAATATCCAATTCACTAAAAAGTTTTGGGGGGAGAATGATTTTAAATACTCTCATAATCCCACTCGGTAGCTCTTTCCTCCTTTATATATGTGCTCAAGTGGAAGTTACAAATTCCTGCCCCCCAACAGAGAGCCCCCCAAAGCATCGTGTTTTAGAAACTGTCCCAGATTTTCCAAACTCATCCAAAAGCAACCGACATGAACTTGGCCGCTCTTAGTGTCATAAGCTCTGAAAAAATCAAACAGTTGCGTCACTGCAAAAACTGCTTAGCAAGTTTACCATAAAGGTTTAAAGAAAGGAATCGTGGTGGTTGACGCAGGACTCAAGGAAACGCTGTCCTGAGCATCTGCTCGCAGACCGGACATCTCGCCTTACCGCAGGGGAAGCACTCCTTTCTCGCCCAGGACTTGAGATAAAAGTTTCACGGGATTCTTCCAATGTACAAAAACGAAACTTTTTTGGCAAGTCATCACTAACTAGGGACACCTCCTGTCACCCTAACAAAATGAGCCGTTCAGGAGCTCACAGTACACGTGTCAAACTCCCCCCTTAACACCCATTTTTAAACTGTTCCCCCTAAATTCCCTTTAAATTCCATTACTGCTCTCTTCCCCCAAGATGTAGAAGACACAGAGCATAAGAGAACCGACAATACTCACAACTCAGTCCCCAGGCTTTGGCTAGCTACTTTCTGCAAACTTCTTCTTGGTGAGCTTTCTCTAGCTGTGTAGACCCTCTAGGAACATTCCTGGTGCCTCTCTGCCTCCCTCTTCCTTTCCCTCTCCTCTCCTCCCTCTCCTCTGCCCTCTCTCCCTCTTCGAGGCAGCGCTGCTCCCATTAGAGGAATTAAAAGTGGTTGGAGCCATGCTAAATTTAACAAGCTCATTAGTATTCTTTCTGTGTGCTTCCTAGGGAACTCTCCCTATTCAAGCCCCTTTCTCCAGCAGAAGGGTCAGGCGGCTAATCATTAAATCAAACTAATGTCACCCTATCACAATCAGCCTGAGAGAAGGAGGGTTTATTATTTCAGTTTATGCTAAATAAACGGTTTTACAAATGGTCTCCAAGCAAGGTCAACAGCAGCTTCAATTACAAGACAAACTTAACAAGAGTTGCTATAAACCAAGTACTCCGTGTTGACTTAAGAACAGGCTCAGCTCCACATATTGCCACTAGCGGGATTGTACAGGAATGCATATTGTAAAATAAAGGAAGGAGTGAGCTTTTTTTTTTTTTCTTTGCCAGAATTTGCCACTGCACAGCGACTCCTCATTCACCTCTCCCCAACCAGCTAGCCGCTCAGCTCAATTCACCCCACACAAAGGCTGGAGCCCAGACCTCAATGGACCGAGTGAAACATGTTCAAAACTAGGCTCTCTATTGTGACTGAATTTCTTAACATCTTTTCAAAAAGCGGAGAATGCCTTGAGGCTAAAGGAAGAAACAGGCTAATGGTGAATTGGGAATTCTGAGCAAATTTCAGAGCCCTTTCCTCCTAGCTTTTGAGGTTGAAAGCAAGCTCTTTCCTTTCAAGTTTCAAAGTCCTTTTTCCTCCCGCAGTGTCACAGAAGGATTTGAAAAGAAGGTAATTGTGCTCGCAGTCTCCCTGATCAGAGCTTACGTCCTATTTCTGGTATTTCGGAATACTTCTTGCAATAATAGTGCATATAGCTCAATCCCTTAACCGGCCTGCACTCTGCAATTGCTCATTAAATGAACAATTGCGGGTATAAAATGCCTTTTATGTTCAAGGTCTGGATATAAGATAAGCATTCTAGGACTCTAAATTTGGTTTACTAAGGAAACTCTCCATCATTAAATTACAAAACTGAAGTCAGAATATCAGGCTTTCCCAGAAAAGTAGCACTCAGGTTGTGGTGAGCCAAAATGAAGGGGGGATGGGGCGGGGGGCAGGACACAATATGTTAAAGGGGGGAAAAAAAGACTGGATGTACGAATTTCTAGCAGAATGGAATTCTAACAAGAAAATAATATTTCCATACTTAAGAAGGTCTGAGTATGCGAAACCTCATCATTTCTGTATTGAATGACATAATAAAGTCATCTTCAAATGAATTAAAACACAGGATTGAGTCTCAATAAATATGTAGATCGCTACTGCTAACTCCTTAGCAGCAAACATCTCCCCCTGCCTTAAGAAAAAAAAATAATCCTTTACCTTGACAGGATGCTTTATAATTTATACCATCTCATTTGATCCTCACAGCAATCCAATCATGGACATAGAACAAGGCATGATGCCCAGCGCCCTGATCAGAAAGAGGCCCCGTGCCCCACAGCGAGTAAGTGATGGAGTGAGAACTCCAGCTCCTCTTTGCTGAATCCACATTGCCCTATAAGCAGGTCCAGAGGTCTATTACTAGGTAAGTTTTTATTATGATACCTGGAGTCTGTATCACCCTCCCATGCCAACAGAAAGGCAGAAAAAGTAATTAAATTTCTCTGCACCAAAATTTTCAGAACTCAGATACCCTCCTATGGAGTTTTTGTCCACACAAACCGATTCTTGGAAAACACTGAAAAGGGCATCAACGTCCATTATAGGGTGCTCTCTAGGGGAACTCAGGCGAGACATTAGTGGTTCACCGGTAGAATTCTCACCTTCCATGCTAGAGACCCAGGTTGGATTCCTGGCCAATGCACCTCAAGTATTACCACTTATCTGTCAATAGAGGCTTGCATGTTGCTATGATGCTGAATAGGTTTCAACAGAGTTTCCTGACTGAGTGGAAACAGAGGCCTGGGGATCTACTTCTGAAAATCAGCCAATGAAAACCCTGTGGATCACAATACTTTGATCAGCAACCAATCACAGCCATGGTGCAGGACCAAGTAGTATTTCGTTTCATCATACATGGGACCGCCCCAAGTCACGGGCAAACTCTAAAGCAACTAACATTGGGACTCAGCATATTAGCCCCACGGACTACCCATAAAACCTTGATTCTTTCCGTCGCAGGCTTGAAGATACGTGCATTCCTTATAGAGCACTGCCGATCCAGCCCATCGTATTCTCAGGCTCAGCCAATGGCTTTGTGCCTTACTGGATGTTTTAATATGCTTCCAGAAGCCTGAGGTCCCACCTTACTCTTCCAACCAAGAAACAGAGCATCGTTTTATGCTTGCCTCCCTACGTTTGGAAAGGGCCTTATTTGATTTTTTCCTATTATGCGTGTGTTACATCTTGTCAGCTTTTATTTCTTGGACTTATTTACATTTTGATGTTCTTTGAACGAAAAACAATGGAACCCAAGTCCTCGCCTCCCTGTTTCAGAATTCATCCCAAGACCTGGACCAAAGGGAGATCAGAAATGAAAAAGAGAAGCAGGTAAGTATATTCAGGAGCATTGTCGAATTATGCTAGGCAGAGAAAATAAAGTTCCCATCGCTTCTAAGAGCTGAATATTCCCTCTCTCCATCTAGACTGCAGTTATGCCTAGGCTCCCTTAGAATGTCTAGAACTGGGCTTCAAAAGGGAGTGAGCAAACAATGCCTTCTCTAAGAACACTGCCAATACCCCTGGGGTCAGCCACTGCCCTTATGCAGCTACACATACATCTCCCAGTGACAATGACTGATGACAGAAGGAGTGCCCAGATGGATCAGGAGCGAGTGCTCCGCTTTGTGTGCAACCTTTAAATGGCGCTGCCAGGCCTGCAACACGAGAGGGCTACAACAGAAGTGGAAGCTATGGAGAAATCCAAGTGACAACCCTCCCTCATCTGCGCAGCTCTCTCTTCCTGAAATGCAATCATCAACCAGAAGGTTGCAGGGTGAAATAAGCCAACACAGTAAATATCCTCCATGGGAGTCGTGAGTATCTTAATTATTTTAACATTTCTAGTGTTCTTTTTGCCAAAGAAGAAAACGCAGACTGGACTGACAACATGCCCCTGGTCCTTCACTGGAACCTCTTGGCTCCAAAGGGCAACAGGGCAGCAATGGACGAGTGCTTAATCCAAGGTGAAATACTTGCCAGACTCCCCAACTGCTCAGTTTAGAGAGCTCCATTCAACTTCAAAAGAGGTTCCAGGGAGAGAAGAGAGTGGGCAGAAAAGGCAAGATGGGAATTTAGATAAACTAAAATGCAAAACCTGAAATGGCTGTCTCGCCCTCTGCAGCAGAGAAGGCGATGATGATGGTATGCAGAGCAAGCAGCCTCCTGCCTTTTTTAAAGATAATAACGAGGATGAGGCACTGCCTATCTGGTGAATCAGGCCTGATAACACTATCAGCCTGTCTGAGGCCTGCCAAGGATGCCTGGGGCCTGCAGGGTTTCCATTCATTCTCCTTCATGCCTGCCTCTAAGCCATCACAAATAAGGAGTCTACCACTCTAGCTCTGCACCTGAGAGGTTGCTTCTGAGTGTTGATGACAGGGACTTGGTTGAGGACCTGGGACTTTGTGGACTATTACCCTAAGCATGCTGGGGCATTTATGTCCAAGCATAAATCAACTGGACTAACTAACTTTCAAAATTCTAGACAGAAAGCCCTAGCCAAACCCTGCATGCACCTGGGAAGAGGGGGGAAAAAAACAAGCAGGTCCCTGAGTGACTCAAACAGTTTGTGCCCAATTACTAACCTAAAGATTGGCAGTTCGAATCTACTGAGCAGTGCCACAAAATGAAGGCCTGGTGATCTGCGTCCATAAAGATTTTTTTAAAAAACTGCCATCAAGTCGACTCTAACTCGTGGCAACCCTACGTGTTACACGGTTGAACTGCTACATCGAGTTTTCTTGGCTATAATCTTTATGGAAGAAGTTCACCAGCCCTTTCTTCGGCAGTACCGATGGGTGGGTTCAAACTACCAATCTTTAGGTTAGGGGCTGATCGAAAACCACATGTGCCACCCAGGCTCCTTATTCCATAAAGATTACAGCCAAGAAAACTTTATGGAGCAGTTCTACTCTGTAGCACGTGGGATGCCGCATCTATTTGATGCCAACAGGTTTTTTGTTTTACCCTTGAGAACCCCTGTGAGCTCTCATTTAAAAGAAAGGAAGAAATCCTCATTTTCTGTGAGTGTGCCAGAACCCTTCCTTGAATTAAGAATTCTGAAATTTCATGAAGCTTCTTCTATTAGGCTGCTATTAGTTGCTAGTTGCTGCTTACACTGAGTGAGTTAATTAGTTACATCAAAGGCAGTACAATAAATTCCCAGGAGGGCCACGTTTTTTGTTTTTTTTTTTTTCCCTTCTGCTTAATAGTGCGTTTATGCCTATCTGTGATTAACAGTCTCATGAACATTTATGTATTAGGGATTTCTTTGAGAACTTGGTTTTTAGTCTTTTATAAGCAACAAATTAAGAGCCTTTCTTTCTTACTTTGCACATCCAGACCTGAGCAGTTAAGATTCAATAATTGGATCCACAGCCAACACTTTAGCAGAAACAATGAAACGCCTGTTTGCAAGGCCGGAGTGTCCAGGCTGCTGCCACTTCAGCCCGCATCCTCCCAAAAGAACGATCCTATCACTCTGGAGATCTACCCCAGCCCCCATTTGGCGGGAGGGCTCAGAGCCTGGTTTTCTTATAAAGGCACAGAGGAATAAACCACTCTGTAACAGCTTCCTCTGGCTGCACTTTGAAATTGTGGTTCCCGGGTCGGTTCCCCTCCACCCCCCAGCAGAAAGGTTCCGTTTCCTAACCTTTCTACTATCTTTTACGCTGCAGGAGTGAACGCAGATTTCTCTGCTTTCATCTGGTGTGGTGTGTGGATGCTGCATGTTTCTGTTTTTAGAAAACCATGTAATGAGAAAGCTTGAGCATATGGCAGTATTGTATTTTTAATAAAATTTACGGACCATGCTTACTCCTGTGCAGAAATCAGCCCCTCCTGGAGAGCACATTTAAATATCAAGATAATACTATTATTAACTGAAATGAGCTGGAGGCTCTGCCTCCAGCATGACACCAAGGAGGGGCTATATAGCAAAGGCCACGTACCCCCTCCCCCGTAAGATTTCTGCAACAGAAATTCCCCCAAGCTATCGCTAACTTTGACGTCATGAAATGTGCATAGCTGAGTCAGTCAATAAAATAGCTAACTTAAAACTCCTCAACCCTGCCTTTGTAGAGCGAAAGCAGCCATAAATCCGTTGCCTTCAAGTCTATTCCAACTCATAGCGACCCTACAGCACAGAGTAGAACTGCCCCACAGGGTTTCCGAGGAGCAGCTGGTGGATTCAAACCACTGACGTTTTCGTTAGCAGCCAACCTCTTAGCCACTACACCACCAGCAGCCACAGGCAGTACTTAACTAATGAGTTAACCAGCGAGTGCTGTTATTTGCCCTTGACTTGATTACCATCCACAGAAACCCTATATGACAGAGTAAAACTGCCCCATACAGTTTCCTAGACTGTAATCTTTATGGGAGCTGATTTCCAGGTCTTTTCTCCCACGGAGCCACTGGTGGTTTTGAACCTCCGACCTTTCAGTTAGCAGCAGAGTGCTTAACCATTGCGCAACCAGGGCTCCGTAACCAATGAGTAACCAATGAGAAGTAAAAATGCCATCTTTTGATTCCTGACAGCTTTACCACAGGTAAGGCCTGAATTTGCCTAGGCACCTGCATCTGGTTATTTAGCCAAAAAGACTGCAACTATTCACTGGTGGGAATGCAAAATGGTACAGCCATTCTGGAAAACTATCAAAAAACTAGACGTAGAGCTGCCGTATGACCCAGCAATTCCACTCCTACATATATACCCCAGAGACCTAAGAGAAGCGACACAGACAGCCATATGCACACCAATGTTCACTGCAGCACTATTCACGATGACAAGAAGATGGAAACAACCTAAGTGCCCACCAAGAGATGAATGGATAAGTAAAATGGAGTACATACATACAATTAAAAACTACTCAGCAATAAAGAAAAATAAGCTCCTGAAACATCTTGGATGAACCTGGAGGACACACGTTGAGTGAAATAAGTCAATCACAAAAAATAAATATTTTATGTCTCATGTTTATAAAATGACACAAATGAGTAAATATACAGAAACTAGTGTTCAGGAGTGGTTACCAGAGATGGGGGGAGGGGGCTCACTCACTAAATAGTAGACACTTCTTATTTTCGGTGATGGGAAAGGTAACACTGAATGAAGGTGAATTCTACATAGCTTGAGAAAGGCAAAAGATATCGCTAAAAAGTACACAAGAAAAATGACCTGTTAGTAATTGCTATAGCATATATAATTTTGAAACAATGGCAGAAACAACCAAAAAAATGTATGTGCAGGTATATATGTATATATGTAAGCATATCTGTGTTTAAGTATGTATATATTTATGTGTGTGTGCATATATGTGTATGCATATGTATATGCATCTATGTGACTATGCACATATATTCATATATATAATAAAACACATAAGGGACACAGTTACACATATTTCTTAGACATAACCAAACACTTGGCAGGATTAGACTTCTGGGTTTGAAGGTTTAGGACTATAGTCTCATGGGGCATCTCGGTCAACTGGCATGATATAGTTCATGAAGTTATGTTCTACATTCTAGTTTGGTGAGTAGCGTCTGGGGTCTTAAAAGCTTACGAGCAGCACCTAAGATAGAACTATTGTTCTCTACGGTAGAAGAGAAAGAAGGAAGCCAAAGACTCCAAGAAGAAACTGGTCCACTGGACTAATAGTCTACACAAACTATAGCCTCTTCTACCCCGAGACCAGAAGGACTAAATGGTACCCAGCTACCACTGCCGACCGTTCTAATCAAGGTCACAACAGATGGACCCTAATAAAACAAGAGAAGAATGTGGAACAGAATCTCAAATACCTAAGAAAAAAAAAAAAAAGCAGACCATTGGACTAGTTGTGACTGGAGGAGTCCCTAAGACTATTACCCTGAGACACTCTTCAAATCTTGAACTAAAACTAACCCTTAAGGTCACCTCGTACCTAATAACAAATTGGATCAAAAAATAATGTACCTAAGTACCATGCTCCTTTAAAAAAGTCGCCTATATGAAACAAAAGGTTTAAAAATTACTTTAAAACAAAGATGAGAATGTAAGGGGGTAAGGAAACCAGATTAATGGAAATGGAACAACCAGAATGGAAATAATGAGAATGTTCACACATTGTGAAGAACATACCAATGTCACTGAACAACTTGTATGGGAATTATTGAACATGAACCTAAACTGCTGTGTAAACCTTCACCAAAAAAACAATGATATTTGTTTCAAAAAACAAAAAGAAGTCTGCAACTTTGTAAACACTTTGAGATAATGGCTCAGATACTGTCTTTGAGTGAAGAAGGAAGAGCCACAAAATCTAATCTCCCCTTAAACACATCCTCATGGCCACAAGCCAAGACAGGTGGCTTTGGTACCCCAGCAGGTCTCTGGTCCTCAGGCAACTGGGCCAGGTGACACCAGCCCATAGCCTCCCCTCCATTGTGACAGGTAGGTATGACACAGGCCAGATCTTTCTTTTGGTCTCATTTCAACTTCCCAGACACATTCAGGAAAACTTAATGTTCCAATGCCAGGGGGAATGTATTTTTATTTTAAAGTACCAGTAAGAGTGATTAAGGAAATACATAGAAGACCAAATTCATGGACCTTTCTAAAATACAAATAATTTTAGCCTGACTCATTCTTCCTATCCTTTTCTTTAAAAGCCTACCAACTAAAATCTATTAACCATGCACCAATTAATAATGACAGCTAACATCTACTTAGGAGTCCCTGAGTGACAAAACGGCTAAGCGCTTGGCTACTAACTGAAAGACTGGTGGTTTGAATCTACCCAGAGGTGCCTCTGAGAAAGGCCTGGTGATCTACGTCCAAAAGTTCACAGCCACTGAAAACCCTAAGGAACACAGTTCCACTCTAAAACACATGAGATCTGGATGAGTCAGAATTGACTTGATGCCAATTGGTTTGGAGTCCCTGGGTGGTGCAAATGGCTAAGCGTTCAGCTACTAACCAAACAGTTGGTTTAAATCCACCCAGAGGTACTTTGGAAAAAAGTCCTGGTGATATAATTTTGAAAGATCAAAGCCAGTGAAAACCCTATGGAGTACACTTCTACTCTGAAACACTTGGGGTCGCCATGACTCTGAATTGACTCGATGGCAACAAGTTTGTTTGATTTTTTAAACGCCTACTTACTATGGGGCCTGGTGGCACAGTAGTTGAGAGCTATGGCGTACTACGGCTGCTAACCAAAAGGTCAGCAGTTCAAATCCACCAGCCACTCCTTGAAAACCCTGTGGAGCAGTTCTGCTGTCCTGTAGCGTCACTATGAGTCGGAATTGACTCGACAGCAATGGTTTGTTTTGTTTGTTTGTTTTGGTACTCACTATGAGGTAGGAAGGGCCTCCTGGCTTAGTTTTCACTGAAACTTTATCAGGAAGGTGCTGTCACTATGCTCATTTGACAGTTGAGAAAACTATGGTACAGGAAGGAAAATTATCTTCCCAGGTCACACCGCTAGTTAGCAGGCCAGGCTGGGAACGCGGCGGTCGATTCTAAAGCCGATGTTCTGAAGTTAGGCTATCCAACCTCCCTACTCAGTGCTAAGAAATATAAAATAACTTCCATCTCAATTTTGGTCAATGCCTTAAAGGATAAGTCTGAAAACGTTTTCCGCCAAGGACCTACTAGTAAAATATTTCTGCTTAGTAGGCCAAATGATCTGTCATAACTCTGTAGTGCAAAAGCAGCCATAGACGGTACGTAATCAGTGAGTGTGGCCACATTTCAATAAGATGTTATTTATGGAAAATGATATATGAATTTCATATCATTTGCACATTTCATGAGATAGTACTCTTTTTAATGATTTTTGTTAACAATTGAGAAGTCTAGGAGACATTCTCAGCTTGTGGGCTATATAAAAACAGGCGGTGGGCTGGACTTGGCCCACACTTGAGACTGTAGTTTGCCTGTCCTACCCTAAAGGAACATACGCATTTTAGATATAAAGCTAGCCCGCAGAAAGCAATTACGAGCAATACAATAAAACTGAAAAAATAATAACACTGAGTGTTAGGGAGGATGTAGTGAGATGGGTCCTTTCATACACCATTAAGAGTATAACTGGCCAAGTATATCACTTCTAGGATGTATCTTAAGTATGAAAAGCAGGCAGTGTTTTATATTCAGAAATGTTCATCACAGTGTTATTTATAATAGTGAAAGTAAGTTAACAAAGTAAATGTCCATTACATTATAATATGATGGAATATTATGTCATTATAGTGCTTTCAAGGATTTTAATGAACGCAGAAAAGTGATATTGTCTTTAGTTGCCACCAAGTCAATTCCTACTCATGGTGACCCCACGTGTGCAGAGTAGAACTGTTCCATAGGGTTTTCAAGGCCGTGGTCTTTCAGAAGCAGATCTTCCAAGGCACCTCTGCATGAGTTTGAACCTCCAACCTGTTGGCTAGTGTTCAAGCTCTTAACCATCTGCACCATCCAGGGACTCCAGGAAGTAATGGCTAACATTTACTATACACAGCTTTACTATGTGCCAGGTACTGTCATAAATACCTTACATGGCAACCTTATGTGCTAAGTACAATTATGATCCCCATTACACAGATATGAAAACTGAGCCATCTGTCCAAGAAAACACAGCCACAAAGTGACAGACCCTGCAAGAGAATTTGATCTACTAGTTTATCCACCAGGCTACAATGCCTCTTAAGTTTTTTAAAGACCCAAGTTTTGGGAAGAAAGTAAGGTGGGATGAAGAGAAATATGTAATTACTTCTATATCATAAAAACCCGTTGCTGTCGAGTCAATTCCAATTCACAGCAGCCCTAGAGTTTCCAAGGAGCGCCTGGTGGATTCGAACTACCGACCTTTTGGTTAGCAGCTGTAGCACTTAACCACTATACCACCAGAGTTTCCTATTTCTATACAGGATTCCTAAACTAAAAAAAAAAAAAAAAAGGTTTAAGGGATAGCATGAACATATTTATATAGATTACTTTTTCTTTGTGTTTCTATTTTGCCCAATCTTTTTAGAGTACAAAAAAAATTTTTTTTTTTTAGAGTACAGAAAAAGCTGATTTGTTTGACTTTTATTTTAACTCTATTGTAAGTATAACCTTTACAATAATTCTCAAGAGAAGTCCAAATTAAGCACACATAAATCAAGAAAATTACCCCACAAATACATCTTCTAAAGAGTTGTGTTAAACTATTTATTCCATCTATTAAAACTACAAGTGCCCTGTAGGCTATTTCTACACATAATAATAGCACCTTATAATGGTACAGGGCTTTATAGAGAGCTCAATAAATTAGCTGATTTAAAATTATGTGATCATTTTAATTATTTTGTAGCTATGCACAGGCACCTCCTATACAAGCACCAAAAAATGCCTAACCTCCCCCATCCAAAAATCTGTTAACCCAACTTTCACCTGGCTACCCCCTTAAAAGGTATTTAAAAAGGGAAAGAAAATGCATCAGAAACCATAATTACTACCATACTGTTGCTCACATTTATTGACCACTTACTAGGCGCCAGGCCGAGTACTAAATGCTACCTGTGCTTTAATCCCATTTAATCCTCACAGGCCTGTCAGGTATGTAGTATCATCACCCTAGTCATTCAAGGGAAAATCCTGAGGCTTAAGCCACCTGCTTCAAATCATCCTTCTGGTAAGTGACCAGATCTGTCTAACTTTCGCATGTATTGCAAATTGCTATTAACCCCTACAAAGTGTCTTTGAAACCATGCGGAGCATTGATTTGCCTGCCATTTTTCTATCTGTATACATGGAAATAATTTTCATTATTAAAATTATTCTACCTCTTCCTGGTAGAGCTATCAGGAAAACGTACAGCAGACATTCATCAAACCAACCTAACTGTAAACTTCAAGCCAGAGTCCTGAAACATAGTTCTCTTCTTCAGCTTTGGTGGCTCTCGTTGTTGCTGTGATCACTACTACTGCCAAGTTTGTGTCTTGGCACGTTTAGTATCTTGCAGTGGGAAGCACACCTCTCATGCTCGGGTTGAATAAGTTCCTCGTCACCGCATTTCTCCCCACCCTTCCCGTACACCCTTCTCTGGTGCAACCCGTTATCTTTAGATAGTGTTTGTAGGTTCTGAACAACTATTTTACAAGGGCATATTTAACACTGTCTTCTGGGGCATTGCGTTGCAGGCTTAGACTCAAGGAGCAGTCTGAGTATTTGGTTTGTGTTTAACTTAACAATAGCTCCAACAGTTCAGGCTGCACATCGCGTCTTGAAAGGGGCATATGTCCAATAGTTAAAGAAGCATATGGTTTATAGAGAAAGGGTGACAACTTGCACTTGGAAGCAGCTTTGCTTGGATTATTTACCAACAAATGAAAGGCCCTGCATGCTACCCAAGAGTATAATCCACTCCCACAGACTGAAAAGGAATGTGGAATGAGTCAATAAAAATCAGAGTCGTTCTCAGCAAAGACATTCCCCCCAACGAAAAGATGATTATCGAATTATAGCAAATTTAAGAAAGCTTTCTCTTTTTATAATCAAGAACCGAACCAGACTACTTCTTAAAATGCACTATTAGGAATTGTAACTGTTCCTTAAAGTGCCAGATACACTTCCATCCATGCAATATGAAAACTAACAAGCGTCTTCACAATTTCTTTTGATGATGGGGCACACCATAAAAATACAGCAGTGCCTCATTTAACCCAAGGAGCTGAAGCAGAAAGAAGCAAAATAAATAAATAAAAAACTTACACGGGCCACTTACCAAAAAATAAAATCATCTCATTCAACCTTTTACAGGAGGTGCATGCAGCATTTTGAAAGCAAAAATTTTCATAACAGGAGCCTCCATTTAAAACTCACTGCCAGGGACTGGAACCACGCAGGATGTTATTTCTTTTTCAGTATATTTTTTAATGTTTGGGTATTAATGACATCAGCTTCCATACAGTATAATAAGGCAGCATGGTATAATAAACGGAGTAAGAAAACCCAGGCCCCAGACGTGCCTCTAGCACTTCATCAGTGTGCGACCCAGAGTAAATTAAAATGTATCAGGTTGTCAGCTGCCTCA
Source organism: Loxodonta africana (assembly GCF_030014295.1). Lineage (NCBI taxonomy): Eukaryota > Metazoa > Chordata > Mammalia > Proboscidea > Elephantidae > Loxodonta > Loxodonta africana. Next base: position 104,295,847 of record NC_087349.1, read on the forward strand.
TCTGTAAATAAGTACCAGATAATAAAACTTGTCCCTCTTACTTCACGGGGTTTGCTGAGGCCTTAATGAAATACCCTATGAAAAGCATCTCTATAAAAGGTAACATTTATGAATGCCAGGTGCTAGCACTAATCTCATTAATACTGTCTGATAATATGGAAACCCTGGCGGTGTAGTGGTTAAGTGCTACGGCTGCTAACCAAAAGGTCGGCAGTTCGAATCTGCTAGGCGCTCCTTGGAAACTCTGTGGGACAGCTCTACTCTGTCCTATAGGGTCGCTATGAGTCGGAATCGACTCAACGGCACTGGGTTTGGTTTTTTGGTTTGATAATAAAGCAGGATGGTGCTGTGGGAAGTGTCCTGGGCCAGGAGTTAGGAAACTGAGCTTCCAGGCCAGATTCCACGGCTGAGCTGGTTTAACCTCAGGCAAGTCACAGAGTTTATCTGGGTTGCTCCTTCGTGCTACATAAAATGGGGACATCACTGATCTGTTCCATTTAACTTCTCTGGAAGTCCTACGAAAAAAATGGGATGATGTATCCAAGTGTTCCATAACTTCCAAGGGACTAACCCAGTATAAGCCTTCACCAAGGACCAGGCCAGACAGCTTGGCAGAGAATAATCGCTGTTTCATAATCAGAAAAAGATCCAAGTTGATGATTTATAATTACAACTGGTCATCCCTTTCATCTGTTTCTTTGGCAGCTCTTGGATCAGGCTCATCATCAACATTTACCAGGCACATACACCTAGCTTCTTCGAATCTTTATTGAAAAAATATCAATTGTTTCTCCACTTGGTTTTCTACCGTGACTCAAGACACTCGACTTTTCCTGAGACGATCATTTTATGTGTCTCCATAAACCATATTTACTAAAAACAGATCCCGCCAATTCTCTCAGGGAGGGTGATGGCAACCCACAGCCCACTGCTTGTTTTTGAACGGCCCACGTGCTAAGAATGGTTTTTACATTCTTAAATGCTGGGGGGAAAAAAATCAAAAGGAGAATAATTTGTGACATATGAAAATTAAATGAAATTCAAATTTCAGTGTTCATAAATAAAGTTTTACTGGACACACCCAGGCTTGTTCGTTCAGGTATAGTCCTGTGGCTGTTTTCTCCCTACAACGGCAGAGATGAGTAGTTGTGAGAAAGACAGAATGGCCCATGGAGCCAGAAGTATTTACTAACTGCCCTTTACAGAAAAGAAGTGCCGACCCCTGATCTACCCATCTCAGAACATGCTAAGAGCAGCTATTAGTAAAACTATCAAGCACACCTGGGAAATATATACCAAAAACAAGGCAACTACCATTTTCTAAGTACTTGCTTGATAAGTACTAGAGCCGTGGTGGCGCAGTAGTTAAGAGCTACAGCTGCTAACCAAAAGGTCATTCCTTGGAAATGAATTCGAATCCACCAGCCATTCCTTGGAAACCCTACAGGCAGTTCTACTCTGTCCTATGGGGATGCTTTGAGTAGGAATCCACTCAAAGGCAAAAGGGTTTGGGTAGGTGGTACTTGATGAATTACTAGTTGGTGTAGCTGAACCTCAAAATAACTGAGGTAGATACTAACTTTACCCCACTTCACAGATAAGGGAAACAGGCTTATAAGTAGAGGCAGGGGCCTAACTACTGAATATAACGCTGTGTTAAATTACTGAATGATCTCTCACAGCTGATCACGGAAACTGTGACGGGCAATAGAAACTGCTAATTGGCATCCCGCTTCAAGTGACACCCAGGGCACAGTACCCTACCTACCCTCCCTCCAGTTAGGCCTCTGAGTAGAGGGTTCAAATCAATTCCCTGCTGTCTTAGTTATCTTAGTGCTGCTGTAACAGAAATACCACAAGTGGATGGCTTTAACAAACGGAAATTTATTTCCTCACAATTCAGGAGGCCAGAAGTCTGAATTCAGGGTGCTAGCTCCAGGGGACGGCTTTCTCTTTCTGATGGCTTGGAGCGAGGTCCTTGTCTTTTTGAGTTTCTGCTCCTGAGTGATCTTCATGTAGCTTGGCATCTCTCTTGCCCCATCTCTGCTTCTCTTGCTTGCTTGTTTAATCTCTTTTATATCTCGGAAGAGACTGACTCAAGATACACCCTACAGTAATTCTGCCTCATTAACATAACAAAGACGACTGATTCCTAAATGTGATTATAACCACAGGTGTAGAGGCTAGGGGTTAAAACATATTTAGCGTATTTTGGTAGGAGGAACATAATTCAATCCCTAACACCTGTGGTTCTAAACCTGCTTAGTTTATGGTGGGGAGGGGAGGGTTCCAACTTTCCTCATAAACCTGAGAGTAGAAAACATTTCCTGACCATTTCCTCTCTGGATATTCTAAGCACTGGGACAAATCAATAAATTTTCAACATATAATCTGTGTTGTGTGTAATCAAAGGTCTGTTTTATAATTCAGTTTAGGATGTGTTTGTAGATGTTTTCTATTTGTTTAAGAATAGCCACAAAATAAGTTTATATTTATGTCAAAGGCACCACATTCACCTTACAAGTTGAAGTTGATACGGGACATACCACAGATCAAGCGATTCACTGTACCTTCTTTTTAAGTACGGTTAAGTCCCCGGATTACAATCATCTGATTTACAGAGTACCTGTCCTTTAATATTATGTAAATTTGTCCTCATTTTGAAACAACTGAACCAATCCCTCCAATCCACCAAACCCACTGCCACGGAGTTAATTCCAACTCATAGAGACCCACTAGGGTTTCCAAGGCTGTAAATCTCTCTGAAAGCTGCCTGCCACATCTTTCTCCCGGGGAGCCGCTGGTGGTTTCGAACCACCAACCTTTGGTTAGCAGGGAATCATTTTAACCACCGTGCCACTAGGGCTCCTTAAACCAATCCCTACTCACAACGAATACTTCATTACAATCACCTTCGCTTGTTGCACATGCAGCTTTCAAATCACTGAAAAGGCTTTGAGCCTTTTCTTGCACTAAAAAGTAAGGCTAAACAAGAACCGCATGCACCCGGTCAAACCTACCCACAAATTCCATTTAAAAGGCACACTTAGACGCCGATCTTGTTCATAACCCGAGGACTGCCTGTACAAGGGAGGGTGCCCTCTATTAAGCCAGATGCATGTCCTAATGATCTCATTTGAAGGCAGGCTGACCCAGATTGGCATGCATTTTTGTTAATAGGGATGGGGGAAGCACATGCCATGATAGGGTTTTGAGACTTCCTGTTCCCACTAAAAGGAGCCCTGGTGGCATAGTGGTAAAAGTGCTTGGCTGCTAACCAAAAGGTCAGCAGTTCGAACTCACCAGCCGCTTTGTGGGAGAATGATGTGGCAGTCTGCTTCCACGGAGATTACAGCCTTGAAAACCTATGGGGCAGTTATACTCTGTCCTATAGGGTCACTATGCATTGGAATTGACTCGAAGGCAATGGGCTTGGCTTGGTTTTGATTGGTTCCCAATAAAATGAGAATTTCCTGACCAAACGCAGAAGCAAAATGTTCTAACAGAGTTCCGAAACAGTGTTTCTGCAAAGTGTGTGAAAAATTGGGCCCCTTGGGCTTAGGGCAGGCTGAGTCAACACACATCATACAAACCGGCTCCTGCTGGGGCTTATGACTACCACTTGGAAGCCTTTCTCCACCCTCACAAAGACCACGTACCTGCATTCACTGCCGCAAGCACTCAGTATGGGTATGTCTCAGCATGAAAACTGACCTTCTAGAGAAGTAAAAATAAAATGGCAGCTGCCCTTGATGCCCTTGTGACTGCGATTTCTCTAGACATGAAACCACCAGAGAAAAGAAGCACAGGTTGCAGAGTTAGTGCAGTGAAGGGGTTAGACAGTAAAGCAAGAGTCAGGAAAAGACGATAAGAAAGGCAACAGACACTTGTGATGCTACGTGTGGGAGTGGAGACCAGGTGGACCTTCTTAGGCCAAATTCTGAGAAGATCTGGTTTGGGCAAGTGTTAGGTGTGTCTCTTCTAATTCAGATTTTCAATGAGGCTGACCAATCTCAACCTAACCCTCAGAGATACATTCACTGAACCACACAGTATTAATAATTACTGATACTAATATTACAACTTTGAGCAACTGTAATTTTTTTTTATTCTTTTATTCTCATTTTGCTGACACAAGTGGAAATGCACATTTCTTGGCAGAAAAGCTTTAAGTGTGGAGGAACCATAATACACATACGTATTTCACACCATGCTGCCAAGCCATTCAGATAAGAATTCTTTCATCCTAATCTCATCGTCTTGTCTAGTTCTACCAAAGTCCTCAAGAAGAGCTGACGAAGACAGCAACCAAAACACATATACCCCGGGCTGTTTTATTATGCTTGACGATTTCTCGATTCTACTGGTTCCCGCTATTCAATAGTATGACTTGTAGACTAAAAAACAAAAACCCTAGCATGGTTCTGCTAACAAATGTGACAGCCCCTCCCTATAAAATAAATGCATTGTGCAGTTCATTCCGCAGAATATTAGCAACCCACGCAACCTCAATCCCTGCTCTGTCAGAGGAAAGCTGCCTCTCCTTGGCACTGAAGTAGCTCAGCTCCTGCCCTCCCAGTAAGCAGTGAGTAAAGGCAGCTCATTTTTATTTGTTTTCCTTCCTGTGCACATTGGCTCTGGAGTCCTGGGGGAGAAGTGGTCCAGGAGAGGAAGAAGGAAAACACTTTTAGATATATTTTCAACCTAATCTTCACATCTACACTATAAAACCTGTCTTTCCCTGTCAAGTGACAACTGTATTCACAAATTACAGATCTGCCATGCAAACACTGATCCTCTGCAATACTGACCTCTTTCTGTAACATTCGGGCCATAGTCCTCCTTGTCAAGGGCCTCATAAATTACTCAGAATAAAACCAAGACAGTCATTTATCTCTATGCACCTGCCTTTCCTTTCATTCTTCTCCTCCTCTGCCCTGACATTAAAGACAGCTCTTCAAGCTCACCTTCCACCATCACGCCCCTCAAACACCGTCAAAGGCTCACCCCCAACACCAACTCGCCTTTGCCGTGTAGCCCCCCTCTCTGATTTGTCTTTTCTCCAACTGCAGTTGTCTCTACCTCTTCATTCTAAGTCTCTGTTGGACCCAACACAGCCTCCATCCAATACACCATCTTTCTTCTTTCTACATCAGAATCACTGAGCAGATCATAAGAGCGCATGCCCCCCTGTCTCTTCTTACCTTCAGGGCTTGCACTTGGCCTCTGAAGTTGTCCTATAATGTTTCTAGATCATTGTTTGGTCAATTTCACAGTCTCCTGACTGTGCTGATACTTCAAAATAACCTTCCACCCACTCCATTCAAGTAATCTCTTGTTTACTCATCTTCTTCTAGCATTTAAATGTGAATAACCGTAAAACGTAAATATCCAGGTCTTTGTAAATTCTTGTTTTACCTTTGGCGGCGCAGTGGTTAAGAGCTTTAGCTGCTCACCAAAAGGTTGACAGTTTGAATCCAACGGCCACTCCTTGGAAACCCTATGGGGCAGTTCTACTCTGTCCTACAGCGTCACTATAAGTTAGAATCGACTTGATGGCATCGGGTTTAGGTTTTTTTTTAATGTATTTTTGAAATTCATCGTGGGATTAAAAAAACAAACAACAAAGTGTGTGCAAAAAAATGTAAGTTCTAACTTAATGGTATGAACAGAAAAAGCAAACAAACAAAAAACACTGAAAACACCATATATAGCCCTATACCACACACTTAAGTTTTGAATGTGGTGTTTTAATATGGCTGTATATTCCCATATTTTAATCAATTTAAAGAATCTAAAAAGAGCTTTAGATGCTACGTAATGAAGCTCTTCATTCTAAGAACAGTTGCATTATTACGAGACAAAGCTACAAGAGAAAGATGAAGGAAACGAGGCTTTTAAAGCACTATCCAATAGGTTGCAATCCCTGGCAGGTATAGCAAATCTACTGATAATCTTTGCCTTGAAAGTATCCCTATTAAGGCAACCACAGACCTTCGAAAGTGTTGGTAAAATATTTCCCCATCCAACTGGGACAGTCTCACTATTCTCCTACTTGAAGGTTTGAAGAGCTTAACTGTTCAAAAGCTAGCATTTTCATGGAGACTGGGGAATTTTTTTTTTTTTTTTTTTTTTTCGGAATAGACTCGGCGGCACTGGGTCTGGTTTTTTTTTTAGGGAATTTTTATTTAATTACATTTTTAAACATTCTCCTCAGAAATATGTATTACAGAAGCCCAAATATGGAGCCACTTTTCCATGTGAACACTGAAAAATGAGAAAACAGAAGTACCAAATTATCTTAAATTCACTGATCAGGCCCTGAAGGTATGAATGTACCGTAAAATTTATCATGTCATTCAATCAAAATGTAGTGCTGGTGCATACTGGGGTCTCATTCCCTACTGTTTTCATTCCTAGGCCTTGTCATATTGAAACCTAGTTGCTGGTGACATCAGGTCTTGACCTTCTTTTTTGTCCTGCTGGGCTGACCACAGAAAAAAAAAATGGAACACCTAAAAGGCCCTTAAGAGCAAACAAGTGGATTCTGTAAAATCACTGAGCACGCTAAAACATACCGAAAAATCCAATACAAAATATACAGCCCAATCTTGCAAAGAAGGTTGAAACCACTGAAGAAAATCCAGAACACTAGAAAAAGATACCTTGAGAATCCTAAAATTAAACACTTATTCAATCTTACTTTCCAAAGTGCAAAAGCATACTCTCCACAGAGCACTGAAAACGGAAGCAGTGTTAAAAATTATGGTGTTGCTTACACTCATTGCCAACGAATCTTCTAGAAACACATGTCACTTCTCTGCTCAAAACCTTCAATGCAGCCCCTGAGTCTACAAGACAAAGTCCAAACTCCTTAACCTGAAGGAAGGCTCTGAGTGAGAGGGTCCATCTCCCTTTCTGCCATCCTCTTGCTGCTCCGTTCCTCACCCAGTCCCTAACAAAGCATTTCTCACTCGGTTTGGTAATGAACTGTTTACTTGTACGTCTCCACCACTAGAATCTAGGCTCCTTGAGGGCAGGGGCTAGATCTTGTTAGCTGCGGTATTTCTCCTGCCTAGCACAGGCACTAGGTAATTACTCTGTGGATGAATAAATAATGGTATGAAGACAGCAGGACTTCCCTGGGGTTACAAACGAGATCCATTCCTGAGTGTGTCTTTAAGAATGTGTAATTAAGTTGAAACAGGTGCTTACAGTTCTTATTTAGCCCTACTTTAGAGCAAGAGAGGAGCCTTGGTGGCACAGTGGTTAAAGTGTTCGGCTGCTAAACCCAAAGGTTGGGGGTTTGAATCCACCAGTCACTCCATGGGAGAAAGATACGGCAGTCTGCTTCCGTCAGGATTTATAGACTTGGTAACCCTATGGGGCAGTTCTACCCTGTCCTGTAGGGTCGCTATGAGTCAGAATCAACTCGACCGCAATGGGTTTTTTGGTTTTAGCACAAGAAAAGGCTAGAAGCCTTTTCAGTGATTTAAAAGCTTCATATGCAGCAAGTGAAGGTGATTGCGATGAAGAATACATTGCGAGTAGGGGTTGGTTCAATCACTTCTGAGTGAGGGCAGATTTACACAGCATTAAAGGACACGTACAAGTTGTCAATAAGCCTGATGTTCCTAACTGGAGACTGTCTATACTGACAGTGACTGGGCAAATCTGTTGTTGCTATTTTCCAGTGGTAGCTACTAACCAAAAGGTTAGCAATTCAAATCCACCAAGAAGCACCTCTGAAGAAAAGTCCGTAGATCTACTTCTGAAAAATCAGCTACTGAAAACCCTTTGGAGCACAGGTCTACTCTGACACAGTTAGGGTCTCCGTAAGTTGGAAACCGACTTGATAATCAACCGATTAAAAGCGGCAGCAACAAACAGGGTCTGATCAGGATCAGGCCCCAGCAGAAAAGAAAATGGGATGTCCGTGTAAGCCCTGGCCATGGGGGGTCCAAGGAACAAGACGCCAAAATTAAGAGCACAGCTCCTAAAGGGCAGAGACAGCAAACACGGGAGGCAAGTACACAGGGAAGTCTCCTGTAGGAGCATTTTGCCAGGGATTGATGTCCCAGTGAACTGTTGTCACGTATTTCTTTCAAGAGTTGTCCGTGTCATAGCATGTATCAGAATTTCATTTTTCTTTATCTCCACTGTATGTATGTACCATACTTTACCTGTCCACTCCTCTGTTGATGGATACTTGGTTGTTATTCTGAGCAAAATAAGTCAGACACAAAAGGACAAACACTGCATGATCCCACTTATACGAAATATCTAGAACAAGCAAGTGCACAGAGACCAAAGTTTATTAGTGGTTACAAGGCAGGTGGGAGGGGAAAGGGGGGTTTTGCTTATGGGATACTAAGTTTCTGGCAAGTGTGATGGAAAAATTTGGAAACGGACAGTGGTAATAGTTGTACAACATGGTGAATGTAATTAATGTCACCGAACTGCAACATAAAAATGGTTGAAGTGGAAAATGTTTTGTTATATCTATATTTCACAACAACAAAATTTTTTTTAATTTTATTGTTATTCATCAACTTAAGGCTAGTGTCCTTCAATGGCAGATGAAATATCAAGGACATTAAAGCCACGAAAATGAAAATGAACAGATAAAGGGCAAGAAACATGGGCAGGAACTACTTACTATCCTCACTCTTGGCAGCAATTTCTCATCTGTTCAGCAGGTAGAGCAATACTTAACTCAAAGAAGTTGCCGTGGAGATTAATATTTAGCCTATGTATATAAGAGAAGTACAAAATGATTCATAGTTTACAAAGATACCCATAAAATTGGAAATACGCCAGCAAATATTTCGCCCTTCTTGAATCATTAAATCAGCTTAGATGTGTCTGGGGGAGGCACTGATGACCTTTAAAGAGATGCACACACACTTGATGAATTGAAGAACAGAAATTTAAGAATTCCACCTTTTCCTAATGCAGGGAAGGAGAGAGAAATAAAGGTAACCCTGGCAATTCCTTAAAAGGGTAGGGCATTTTTATGTAGCACATGGATTTTTCTTTTTTTTTTTTTTTAAACTATAAGCCTTTCATCTTAACCCTGGTGAGGACTGCATTTGCCAGAGGCTGATAAGTGAATATGGCAGGACTTCAAAACTCATGTCAGCCAAAGAATCTAGAGAGAGAGAGAAAAAAAAAAAAAACACAGATATAAAGCTGGTAAAAGGCAGCTGTAAATTTTTTCATGCCTTTTATTTAATTCTACCAAAAGATCACACAGTAGTGTGATACAGAGTGGGTACATCACCCAACCTCAAGTCATGCATGCACATGGCCCATGTCCAACTTCTTACCCCAAAGATGTGTTTTTCGTTAAACTAGTAAACCTAGGAAGTTGCCTGTGAGACCTGTAAGTTAATAAACTCCTTCCTCTTAGACAACTGGAACCTTCAGTTGACTAGGGTGAATCAAGAAGAAGTGATGAAGAAGGAAACAACAGGAAATTCTTCAGTGAGAGATGAGAGCCCAGCTTAAAGCCAACAGTCATTATCTACAATTTAAATCAGAACTTAGTACCTTGTTAAGAGATCGTCATTACTCTCACTCCTCCTAAAAGCAATGCCAAGCAAGGAGTGACCAAACAAAAACACTGTGCTGTGCAAGTCTGTGCTGTTCTTTACTTTGCTCAAGAGGTTCTGGCGGAGAGGAGAGAAGAAGGATATAGGGGTTCATGAAAGTTTGTTAAAATGTCAGTTCTGCTCCCTAAACCACAAAAAAAAACAAAAAAGTTGCTGTCAAGTGGATTCTGTCTCATGTGACCCCATGTGTGTCAAAGTAGAACTGTGCTCCATAGGGTTTTCAACGGTTTAGATCTTTTGGAAGTACATCTCCAGTCGTTTCTTCCGAGGCACTAAGTTTGTTATCAAAAGATCTGTACAAGGACATTCATAGCAGCACTAATTGTAACCAAAAATTTGAAACAAGCTGAATGCCTATCAACAATGGAACGGACTGAAAATTGCAGTGTATTCGCACAACGGAATACTATACAGCAAGCAGATGGAACATCTGCGACTACACACAATGTGGTCGAATCTCGTAAACGTAACAGCGCAAAAGAGAAGAAGCCAGATACAGAGAACAGATTCTCAAAATACAAAAACAGACACAACTAATCTATGCTGTCAGAAGTCCGGGATCAAGGGAGGGTCTGGGCTTCTAGTGATACTCTGTGTTTTGAGCTTCCAGCTGGTTTCACGAATGTGTTTGGTTTGTAAAAATTCATCTAACTGTACAATCGTGATGTGTGTACTTTCCTACATGTATACTTCCTTCAATAAAAAGTCTTACGTGTCAGTTCTAAAACCTTTAAGACAGCTCCTAAATGTCCGTTTCTTCAGATTTATCCATTGTACTTTTGTACTTCCTTTCACGAGTGCCATTATCTGTCTTAAATATGAAACTTATAGCTATGTATTTTAGATAGCCCAGTAAAAGTTATCTTTAAGTGTCTGTGACAAATAATAACATGTTACTCCATACCAAAAAGAACCCCAGAGAAGAAAACGGGAGCAGGACACATGAACTGGCAATTTACTGAAGAAAAAAATGAAATGTCCAATAACAAAATGTAAACTATTTTACTTCATTATATAATAATTATATATAATAAGAAATAAAAATTGAACAATACTATTGTTTTTGGCCTTAATATCAAATTAAGATAAATAATTCTTTATCAAATAAAGATTGAGTAAAGGAGCATGCATTCTTCCTAGCAGGGTAAAACTATACATTTTGTATATTTATGTATTTATATACCAATGTAGTGATATGTACAAGAAGTCTTAAATTTATAGACTAGTTACTCAGTACTCCCCTTGCTGGGTACTTACCCAAAGGAGTAATTTAAGCTCTATACAAAGATTTAGCTACAAGAATGTTCACTGAATCATTTTTAATAGAGGGGATAAAAACAGCCAACAACAGGAAATTAATAATATCCACAAAGTAGGTTAACAAAACACTGTACTAGCCATGGTCTTGTAACTCCCACCAAATGATTAGATGGGACTATGCAAATAATGTGCTTATGGCTCACCAAGAGGATTGGACAGCTTGCTAATAATACAAATAAGGTACGTGGCATCCTTGTGGGGATGGGACCATGCAAATAAGGTATACAGAACCCTAACGAGGGGAGGGGTTAGTTTTGCCATCCACTAAGCTTAAAACAGAGCCAATCCTAGAGTAGAAGGGGAACTTCACTACCACTAAGAAGGAGGTGAGAGCAGACAGCATCCTTTAAACCCAGGGTCCCTGCGCTGAGAACCTCCTAGACTCAAGAGACAGAGAGAAAGAGCTGTAAAACCAGAGATGCTGAGAGTCAGCGAGAAGCAGCAGCAGAGGCAGCAGAACCAGGAGAAGGAACAGTGGGCTTCCTGGCCCACGGAGTGAAAAAGCTGAGAACCCTTGGACGGGAGGCTTGCTGGTGCACTGGGGTGCCTCCCTGGCACTTGTCAATGAAGCTAGGCTCATCAACCCACAGAGCAACAGAGCTGAGCACCTTTGGGCCGAGGCTTACTGGTGGAGAAAAAGCCTTGTAACACTTGCCCGAGCAGGGCAGAGGCAAGGTCAAGGGGCTGAGGGCCAGAAAGCGGCATGCTTGCGGGCATGGCTGAGAAGAAGCCGCCTTGATCAAAGAACTGTATCCTGAGTCATTTCTGACCCTGAATTGTAACCTGTTACTTCCCTAATAAAACCCATAATCGTTGAGTATCGTCTGTGAGTTCTGTGTGGTCATTGCAATGAACTACCAGACTCAGCAGAGAAGTAGAGAGTGCCATGGGAGGGACAGCTGGTGTCAGAACTGGTGAAAAGTTTGGAGGTGGAGGTATGTCTGACCTCTGCCACATGGGAATCAAGCTTGCACTGTTGATGCTGAAAATGATCCCCCCCCTTCGTGAAGGTGGAGGTCAGATGCCCCGTCACGCCATTTTTACAACTGTGTAAAGTGTGGTGTAATTACTGAAAAGAGAGAAGAAGAGAAGGGAAAAGAGAAAGAAAAGGGAAAGTGAAGAGGGGAGGGGAAGGACAAGAGAAAGAAGAGAGAGGGAAGGATGGGAGGCGTGGGGAGGGGAGAGGAAAGCCAGGAGAGAAAAGGACAGGAAGCACATAGCAACGTGTTCACAGTGGTGATTACCTCTGAGAGGGTGATTGTTTTTTAATGTCTTATCCTTGCTGCATTTTCTAATATTTTTCTAAAATTAAAAAAATGCTTAATTCAGAAATAACTGTTTTTTTCAGAGCTATTTCAGGCTTAAATACAGCAGTTCTGATAGATAACTGATTGACTTTTTAAGGAAGCTCTTGGCCTTTTTCAGAAATATGAGTTAATGGCAAATAAAACAGATGCTGGCACTCTTACCGCAATTGCCCTGATCAAGTATTTGCTTGAGCAATTTTTTGTCTTTGCTAAATCCTCTGCAGGGGTGGGAAGGAGGCATTAGACACTCTGTGAGCTCATGCCCAGTTTAACCCTAATTCCCCAGACAACATACAGCCCATGAGGATTCATTTGTTTCTCTTCCCTGCAGCAACAACCCAGTTGACTCAGTACACAGTTATTTATTAATCATTCCATGTGCAATTACATGGCGCTATAAAAATTGCGCAATGTCTTCCATTGCAAACTCATCCCATTTTCCAGCTCTTCTGGCCTCTGTTGCTCCAGGAATTGTATTATCAGTTCACCCTGTCCTGCTTCTCGCCTTGACTTCTAGTAAGTGTTAGATTCAAAAGCGGCCTTGATTGCAAAATTTTCGAGGTTGTTCAGAAGTCTGGATGAGGAGTGATTTCACAGCCTTTTCTATCAGATAAGTCATTGTATCTCAGGTTTCACTAAATGGCACATTTTTGCCTCCTGTAAGGGGCAGAACCTTCTTGCTAAGTGAAAACTCCAAGATTCTGAAAAACTTTTGCCCATGAAAAGAACTGAGAAGGAGATAATGAATGTAAGTGTATAGAGAAGAAGGAAAAGGAGAATTTCCAATTCCAATGTCACTGTGTTTAGGCAATATGAATACATACATGTGTAGAAAAAAGACTAGAAGGAAATGCACTGAAGTATTAACAATTTCATCCATGCATGAGAAGTGGAATAAAGGTGATTTTTATTTTCTTTTGCTGTGTTTTTCAATATTTTTCAAATTTTCTACATTGACTTGTTTTTTATCAAAAAACCATAATCAAATGCTACAGACATAGAAAGTATGGCAAGGCGGAGGTGGATGAGGAATCCAGTTTGGGTTTCCCACAACCTGCTCAAGTTTATACAGGTTCCACAACTTCCTTCCAAATGTCTATTAAAGCTAAGGCACTTGAGTCTCCTAAGAATTCTCTTTGTCACTACAGAAAGCCATTTGGCATTTGTTGTCCATAATGGAGGAAAGAAGAAAGACTAAAGGAAGGACCCAAGATTGAGACAAGATCTGTTTTTCTTCCTTACATTTTAATGTTTTTGTTTTTTGGGGCGGGGGGCTACCCTCAAAAGCTGAACAGAGCTGTTAGATTACACTGACTCTAAAAATAAAACAGTGTTAAGGGGAGGGGAGTAGAATCTTAGGATTTACACATTCACATGTTACTCAAGTTCAAGGTCAAATGTCTCATTTGTTTTCCAGCTAGATACCTTACTAGTAGTTTTGCATAGAAAAAGGAAATTCTACATGTCTTAAGTGCCCAACCCCAAACCTAAGGTGGCAGAATTGAAGAAGAATCGTGGTTGGTCACCATGAAATATTTCCAGAGTTGGACGGTTTCAGCAATTGGCATTCCCACCAACCAGCAGAATGAGGCTGTAAAATGATAAAGTATGAACATTTAATGGGCTAAATGGATGAAATGGTCTCAAAATTATCCAAAAGAATGGTCAATGTATGGGTTTGTACATATTATTTGGTGCTGTCCTTCCTTCATCATAGCCTGTCTGTTATGGGTTGATTTTTTTTCCCAAAAAATATCTGCTGAAGTCCTAAACCTTGGTCCCTATTAACTTGACCTTGTTTGGAAATAGGGTCTTTGAATATGTTATCAGTTAACAAGAGGTCATTCAGGAGTAGGGTGGGTCTTGATCCAATCTGAGTGTTGTCCTTATAAAAGAGAAGAGACACAGAGAAATATAGACACAGAGGGAAGACCTCCGCCATGTGACTACGGAGTTAAGCTTCAGCTGCAAGCACAGGAACGCCTGGGGCTACTAGAAGCTGGGAGAGACAAGGAAAGCTCTTCCCCCAGTGCCTTCTAAGAGATCATGGCCCTCCCAACTCGCACCACCCTGAATTGGGACTTCCAGTCTCCAGAACTGTGAGACAAATTTCTGTTGTTTGAAGCCCCCCACTTTGTGGCACTCATTGCAGCAGTCCTAGAAAAAAAACACAGCCCCTAATAGGCTGTGTGGCTCAGTGTGTGTGTGCAACAGGGGTGATGGGCAGGTCTGAGGCATCTCAACTCTCTTGGTCTGCCCTCTGACCTGTGCCTCCAAAAGGGCTTTCTCAGAGTAGAGGAAGAGTCTTCCACAGTGGACTTAGTTGGGATTTTTCCTTGAGTAAAGTTAACGCAACTGACCATTTACTGTGGCACAAAGGTTAAGAGATCGGCTGCTAACCAAAAGGTCAGCAGTTCAAACCCACCAGCGCTCCTTGGAAACCTTATGAGGCAATTCCACTCTGTCCTATTGGGTCGCTATGAGTCAGAATCGACTGGTTGGCAACGGGTTTTTTTGTTTTTGATCTTATATTTAATGGGGAACTTAACTAGCTAATTTCCAAAGAGTTTAGCATTCACCTACTATACTATCTAATTTAATTCTTTTTAATTGACAGTTGTGGAAGCTGGGCTCAGAGAGATGAAGCATCTTACTGTAAGTCCCATCACAGGGAGCAGCCATCGGAACTAGACAGACAACTAGTCAATAAGCAGCATCTCCAGCCCTCTTGCCCAGACAGGCTCACCCACAACATGACACTGCTGTAAAGATGGTTCTATCTTTGCTCTACATCCTGCTGCAGGCAGAAGCACTCTAACTGCTCAGGAAATATTTGAGTCCAGTTAGTTTGGAGAGATGGGGCTTTCATCTGCTAACACCAAGCTGGGTTTGCAGATACATGGGCAAGAATGCCGAACGCATGCTGAGATCTCTTCTCTTTGTCTTCGCTCACATCCCAAGCAACTTAAATTTACTTATAAGGCCCAAGTCTGGCCCTAATTTCTAAAAAGGGATTTCAGAAATTGCATTAATATTATTTCCCCAGCCTCTGCAAAAAATCTCCCTAACAGCATGAATCGGTGAGTGTCCTGCATGGGGCTGGGTAATGAGTCTGCCATCTATTTTCACTGCTGTAGAAAGCTGCCTATTTATTCTGATTGAGAAGCAAATAGATATCAAAGATAGTCTCCAGCCATTATTTTCTGTACCTTCCTACTCTCCCTGCCTTTCCTCACTTGCACCCAAAACAGACCCGCCAGAAGAGTGACTAGAACATTCCAAACCAGGCTCCTTTCATAAGCAGAAACAGTTTTCTGAATCACTAATTCCCCCAAAGCAGAAAAAAACTCAGATAATACTTTAGAAATGTTATCAGTAGAAATATAACCATTGGCCCTCAGGAAGGGTCCATGTTCCTCCAATAGGGAAGTGACTAAAGGGAAGAAAAGGAAAAAAGCAAAAGTGCTCCATATGGTTTTCAAGATCTGATTTTTTGGAAGTAGATTGCCAGGCTTTCCTTCTGAGGCACCTGTGGGCAGATTTGAACCTCCAACCTTTCAGTTACCCATTTGCACCACCCAGAGACTCCTTATTTTACTTTATATTTTCAGTCATTACATCCTGGGCACACACTTCACAGCTGCCACATGGCTTCTGGCGTTGAGAAGTTGCTGAGAGATTATAAGACTCTTAGCCCACTATGTTAATTCTACAAAAATATTCTAATTTTGTATTTCTTCCGAAGTACCAAAAAGGCAACGAAAAGCAGATTCCTAATGGTAAGCATTTATTTGACGGGGGAAAAAAAAAATGCAGTATGGTTTTACATATTCTGTGGAATAAAACATGCACAAATATGCACAAGGCATTAGCAGTTAAAATATAAAATATAAACGTTCTAATTTTTTGAAAATTCAAGTCAATTTCATAAAACTTAAAACCAATTAAGGATGCTTAGCACCTATTTATATCTAGGCAACTGATTCCTCTTTTCCACATGACTTATCCAACTTAAATAAGGAGTTGTGGTGGTGCAGTGGTTAAGCACTCGGCTGCTAACTGAAAGGTCAGCAGTTTGAACTCACCAGCTGCTCCCTGGGAGAAAGATGTGGCAGTCTGCTTCTGTAAACAGCCTTGAAGACCACATGGGGCAGTTCCACTCTGTCCTATGAGGTCGCTATGAGTCGGATTCAACTCCGTGGCAACAGGTATTCAACCTAAACCAGGTAAATTTCTCCTCCCAATAATATAAATAAAGATGTCTCTTGACAATCCTTATCTACATGAAATGGGACACTAACCTTCAAATTTTCATTTCCTGACTCTTCTTCACTGGGAACACCAGTTCAAAGCTGGGTGTCTGCACTGTATGTCAAAACTTCTTTCAACTGATTTCACCTGTTAGCCGGTCCCTTGAACTTGGCCTGCCTCATCCCAAACGCCTGTTTATTCATTTCCGCCCTCGGAATGTTAAAAGCTCTGTGTCGTTCATCAGCTGGTTAGCGCTCAGCAAATCCTCATAAATCAGCCCTTTGCCAGACGAGCTGGGAGTTCACAGTGGCTCTTCCCTGACACACAGAGAAAACAACTGAAGCACGTTTCGGTTCACAAAAGAACAGTCACATGTTCACAGACCTCTTCTTTCATCTGTCTGATCACAGCTCGTTTTTGATGAACTCTGCTCCTCAGCCATCCCCCAGGGCCGCACAGAGGGTGACGCCACAGGCTCAGAGGCTGGCTGCCAGGGTTCAGGCCCCAGCCCCATCACCACACTCAGCACAGGCACTTACTGACTAAGCTCCTCTCCCCCCCGCCACCCGCCATCTGTAAAAGGTGGGAAATAGCAGTGGGTCTGCCGTGGGATGAAATGAGGACACACAAGAGAAGCCTTCTATCGAGGTTCGGTCTCGGGAAAACTTCTGAATCCTCGCTGACAGAATGGATAACTAGAAAGCTATGGGATTCTCTTTCCTACCATAACTGACATGATGATAAATGTTTTTGTTTAATTACTATTTTGGTGTTATATATATATATATACAAAGATTTTCAAATTCAACATGTTTACATGTACAATCCAGCGACCCTGTTTATGTTCATCACATGCTGCTGCCACCACCACTATCCACTTCTCAATTATTCCATCACCATTAACAGAAACCCAGCAGCCTCAAGCAATGATTCTCCCTTCTCCCCTCCCTTCCACCCCTAAAAACAAAACCAAAGCAAACCCGTTGCCATCGAGTCGATTCCAACTCATAGCGACCCAACAGGACAGCATAGAACTGCCCCCATAGTTTCCAAGGAGCACCTGGTGGATTCGAACTGCTGACCTTTTGGTTAGCAGCAATAGCACAGCCCATAGCACACAAGCATGACACCACCAAGGTCTCCCTTCTACCACTAGTAACCATTAATAAACTTTATTCTTCATGTATTTATTTATCCTTTTATGACTGACTTATTTCTCAGCGTGTTTTCAAGGTTCATCCACACTGTAGCCTGTCTCAGGACTTCATTTCTCTTTCTGGCTAAGTAATACTCCATTGTATACACGTACCACATCTTGTTTATCCATTCATCTGCTGATGGACATTTAGGCTGTTTCCACCTTTTGGCTGTTGTAAATAGTGCTGCAACAAATAAATGGCACCTACTTGTGTTCCTGCTTTCAATCCTTTGGGGTATAAACCTAGAAGTGGAATGGCTGGGTCATACACTAACTCTATGTTGAACTTCTGCGAAGCTCCAAACTTTTTTCCACAGCAGCTGTACCATTTTACAATCCCACCATCAAAGAATGAGGGTTGCCATTTCTCCAAATCCTGCCAACACTTACCGTTTTTCATTTTGTTGATCACAGCCATCCTAATGGGGATAAAGGGTACCTCATTGTGGTTTCAACATGCATCACCCTAGTGATTAATGACATTGGGCATCTTTTGATAAATACTTTTTTAAATGTTGCCATTTACCAGCGATGCAGTCATGAATAAAGTGCACTGGACCAATTACCCCAAACTGCTCGGTTTGCACATTTCAGTCCAGTTGTGTGAGCTGAGGAAAGAATTTTCACCCTCAGAATCTTTGCGGGGAGAAATTAGTTTTATTAGACAACCTTACATAGAAAAGCATAAACCTCTTTTCAAGAGTAATCACATTCCAATTTGCATGCTACTGTGTATACTACAGAAACCCTGGTGGCATAGCGGTTAAGTGCTACATCTGCTAACCAAAAGATAGGCAGTTCAAATCCACCTGGTGCTCCCTGGAAACTCTATGACTCAGTTCTACTCTGCCCTATAAGGTCGGAAGTGACTTGACAGCAACGAGTCTGATTTTGGTTTATGTATACTACTATTACTACTGACAACAGTAACAAGTATTAAATGTCAGAAACGGTTCTAAAGCTCTTTTATATCTTTGATTTCCTTAAATCCTCACCACAATCTTATGGTTCCCATCTTACCAATGGGAACACCAAAGCACAGTGAGGATAAGCAACCTCCCCAAGGTCACACTCAAAAACCAAAACCAAACCCGCTACCGTCAAGTCAATTCCAACTCACACCAACCCTACAGGGCAGAGTAAAAGTGCCCCATAGGGCTTCCAAGGAGTAGCTAGTGGATTTGAACTGCCAACCTTTTAATTAGCAGCCAAGCTCTTAACCACTGCACTACCAAGGTCAGAAATTAAACCTGGTTCTACCTGATCCCACAGCACATGCATTTAACCCTGGGCAGTATGGGCCCCAGAACCTCACTTGTGGCAAGACTGAACTTGTCAACTAAGCTCCAGGTCGCAGACAGAAAGATGGAGGTGGACCTAGCCAGCTAGATAGTCCAATCAGATGTAGTGACCAACAAGGGGACTGATGTACCACCAGTCTGTCTTCCAATCCTATTTCAATCTGATTTAACATTTACTCACAACCCATTATTTGTACCCTACCTACATGATGCAGACACAGAGGTATCATCAACAATCTAACCACCAAGGTGCCAGGGGGAAACTGGGTTCCATGCAAAGGCAAAGAGAACACTCTCCCCCCAGTTCTGCGTGGTACTTCCTCCCCAGATCCTGGCAAATCCTGTTTAGGCCCATGTTGTTGTTAGCTGCCATTGAGTCAGCTCCAACGTATGGCAACCTTATGTACAACAGAACGAGACGCTGACCATTCTTGCATCATCCTCACAACTACCAGCATGTTGTAGTCCATCGTTGCCACTATCTACAAGGTTTTCATTGGCTAATTTTTGGAAGTAGATAGCCAGGCCTTTATTCCTAGTCTGTTTAGTCTGGAAGCTCCACTGAAACCTGTCCACAATGGGTGACCATGCTGGTATTTGAAATGCCAGTGATACAGCTTCCAAGATCATAGTAACACACAAGTCACCATAGACAACGAACCGACAGGTGGTGGCTGAAGGCTCATAGGTCATAACAAAATCCTTCATAAAAACAGATCCTCAACACTGGTTTCTAAACCTTCTCCACCACTCCCCTAGGCTCAAAACCAGTCTATGAGGCCAAGAGTACTGAGGGCATGGTTTCTCCCCCTGCTCCCCCAAACACATATATACTTGACGATCTCATTCCTCTCTCTCCCTCTGACACACTCTCCCTTTCGCTCCAGGTGCCAGGCCCAGAAAAACTCCTGGCTCCATCAGAAGAAATAGAACAAGACATGAATGCATCCAAACAGGTGCCTGGTGCGACACAAGCCCATCTGTTGTACAAATAGCCAGACTCCCAGCCCCCACCTGAACTCAGCTGGGACAATCTGCTTCCTCACCTTTTTTCCATCTAAGACGATCTGCTTCTTCAGCCCTAGGCTATTCAGAAAAAACAAAAGGTCCAAAACTTAATTCAGTGAGCATTTCTTCAAAGGAACTTCTTCCTGATTCATCAACTAGTTTTGCTGCTCTCTTTTGGACTAAAGTTGAAGGTTGAATATTGATCTCTGGATTCTGTGAACCAGCCCCTCCACCCACCACCCCCCAAAACTCCACCCATTCACCTGCACACCACACCTTCAGTAGGTCAGAGGCTACTGGGAAAGCAGGGGTCTTAGTCATGTAGTGCTGCTACAACAGAAATACCACAGTTGGATGGCTTTAACAAACAGAAATTTATTCTCTCACAGTGTAGGAGGCTAGAAGTCCAAATTCAGGGTGCCAGCTCCAGGGAAAGGCATTCTCTCTCTGTCGACTCTGGAGGAAGGTCTTTGTATTAATCTTCCCTGGTCTAGGAGCTTCTCAGCACAGACACCCCGGATCCAAAGGACGTGTTCTACTTCCGGCGTTGCTTTCTTGGTGGTATGAGGTCCCCCTGTCTCTCTGCTTGCTTCTCTCTTTTATATCTCAAAAAAAAAATTGACTTAAAACACAACCTAATCTTATAGATTGAGTCCTGCCTCATTAAAATAACTGCCTCCAATTCTGCCTCATTAACATCATACAGGTAGGATTTACGACACATGGGAAAATCATATCCAATGACAAAATGTTAGACAACCACACTATACTGGGAATTATGGCCTAGCCAATTTGACACACATTTTGGGGGGACACAATTCAATCCATGACAGCAGGCAATGCCTGGGACCCCAGGAAGAGCTCCCACACCTCCTGGACTTGGTTCGCCCCGTAAGATAATACTAGAGCGTCAAATCTAGGAGGGTGCTGTATTAGGCTCTTAGGAATGCTATAACAAAACACCACAAAGTATTGGACTTTAAACAATGGAAATTTATTATATCAGTTCCGGAGACTAATAGTCTGAATTCAGGGTGTCAACAGGGCTGTGCTCTATCTGAAGGCTCTAGGGGAACATCCTTTCTTGTTTCTGCCAGCTTCTGGTAGCCCCAGGAGCTCCCTGGCCTGTACATGCAGCTTCACGTGGCCATCTTCCCACTTGTTTCTCTATATGTCTCTTTTCTTCTTTTGCAAGGACACTACCCAGGTTGGATCAGGATCCACCCTACTTCAGTACAAACTCTGTTAACTCATAACGTCTTCAAAGGCCCTACTTCCAAACAAGGTGATATCCATAGGTAGTAGGGGTTAGGATTTCAACACATCTTTTTGGGGACACAATTCAATCAGTAACAGATCCTAATGGATAACTTCTGATGACGTTTGCTTCAGGCTATATCCTTGACTCGAGAACAACAAAAAAGGTTGCTGTGGAGTCAATTCTGACTCATAGCAACTCTATAGGATAGAGCAGAACTGGTTCCCAAGGAGCAGCTGGTAGATTCAAACTGCTGACCTTTTGGTTAGCAGTTGAGCTCTTAACCACTGCACCACCAGGGCTCCTATCCTTCACTACTCCATAAATACTTCTTAAACTCCACTATGTACCAGGACTGGGCTGGCTGCCCACACTCCAAGGCAATAGGACATATCTCTGCCTTCAATGGGCTTAGAAACTACTAGCAGAAACAGTTGTCAACATGTGCTATCAAGTCAATTCCGACTTACAGCAACCCTATATGACAAAGAAGAACTGCCCTCTAGGGTTTCCTAGGCTGTACTCTTTACAGGAGTAGATCACCTGGTCTTTTCTCCCACAGAGCAGTTGGTGGGTTCGAATCGCTGACCTTTCAGTTAGCAGCCAAGAACTTAGCCACTGCACCATCAGGGCTCCTTAGCAGAACCAGACACATAAGCAAATAAGTGCTAAAAGAGATTTCAGGTGCTGCACAATTGAGAAACCAAGTGGACAGCGGATGCCCCACCTCTGGGGCCACAGCAACAAGAGCCCAGCTATCTCCCAGCTGAGGGGATGCTGCCCAAAGGCAGTATGCAACTGTCACCATGGAGCAGACACCACCCACACAACTTCTACCCTCAGGACATACAGTTCTGGGAGAAGACAATCAGGGCAAGAATGTGCACTGCCCAAAAAAGCTCTGACAGAGTTTAAAAAATTAACTCTGTGGTTCTGGAATACAGCTTCTGCTGGGATCCTAATATACTCCCCTGTTGATAACTATAAACTGCAGGTCACCAAGATGCTTAATTCCACTGTCACTTCTAAAAGTCCCTTCGCCACTCCCAAGACTGCAGAAGCCACAGTGGTGGCCACACTGAAATATGTGCCTTTGAACAGATAGCCCAGCCATCATGCAAGGAAAAGCAAAATAAAACAAAAAGACCTTGCCCTTGATCTTTAGGGTGCTTATCACCCCTTCTCAAGAAGGAAGGAGACAAGAGTACATGGAACGGCTCGATCAAATTGAATCAGGGCCCCTTCATTCATTCAACAAATGCCTCTTCAGCTCCTACTACGTAAGGAGTCTAGTAACTACATACACCCTGTTCCAGGCACTTGGGCTAAATCAGAAAACAAAATATGACACGGATCTCCACCCTCAGAACTTAAGAGTTTAGCAGGGGGACACAGGCAGTATTTGTTTGAGGTTGGCGAATGCTGCAGAAAAATAACGAGTAGAGTGGTAGCACAACAGAGAGTCCCTGAGAGAGCAGGAGAGCAGTGGGATGCAGGCTTCAAATTCTCATAAAAAGACCAGACTTAATGGTCTGACTGAGACTAGAAGGACCCTGGATGTCATGGTCCCCAGATCTTCTGTTAGCTCAAGGCTGGAACGATTCCCAAAGCCAACTCTTCAGACAGAGATTGGACTGGACTACAAGATAGAAAATGCAACTGGTGAGGAGTGAGCTTCTTGGCTCAAGTAGACACATGAGACTATGTGGGCAGCTCCTGTCTGGAGGGGAGATGAGAAGGCAGACAGGGACAGGAGCTGGCTGAATGGACACGGGGAATACAGGGTGGAGAGAGGGAATGTGCTGTCTCATTACGGGGAGAGCATCTAGGAGTACATAGCAAGATGTGTATAAGTTTCTGTACAAGAGACTGACTTGATTTGTAAATCTTTCGTTTAAAGCACAATAAATATTAAAAAAAAAAAAAAAGTTCTTGGCAAGTACCAAGCACTCAGTTAAGGCTTGTTGAATAAATGTGTGTTAAGGTCCTAAAAAAAAAAAAGAATAGAGCGGTGGAAGCAGATCAGGCAATCTGGGCAGGAGGGGCCAGAGGGGGGTGGGAGGCAAGCAGGAGACAAGAAGGTGATCCTGGTGGCCTCGCTGAGAAATCTGCATTTCAGCAAAGGCCTGAAGGAGATGACAGAGTAGGCAGAATGGATATCCAGGGGAGGAGCATTCTAGAAAGAAGGAACAGCTAGCACAAGAGGCCCTATGAGAAAAGCTTTCCTGGTATGTTTAAAGAAACAGCTAGAAGGCAGCAACAAGGAGTAGGGCCACCAGTGAGTTTTGAGTGGAAGAGTGACATGATTGACTTTTATTTTTAAAGGCTCATTCTGTGTTGACAAGAGACTGTGGGGAAGCAAGCATGAAGTGGGAGACAGGAGACTCTTGGTGTAACCTAGAGAGAGCATATGGTTGCTCACAGGAAGTGGTGAGCAGGGGTCAGATTCTGGGGGCTTATGAAGGTAGAGCTGACAATTTTCTAATGAATTGGATTTGGTGTGTATGTGTGTGTGTGTCTCTGAGAGAAAGAAGATGGACGGACATACAGACGGATGGATGAACTGATCAGTCAAGTGAGAGATGGGTAGCTAGACAGACAGGCAGAAAGGGCTGCAACACTTTGGGCTTCAGTAACTGGAAGGATGGCCTTGCCATCAACTGGGGGAGAAAAGGTGGAGGAGCAGACTGGACAGCTGAGAACCCTTCAGTTCCGTAAGGTCATGTTTAAGATTTCTATTAGATACTGTCTGAATTTCCTAGCACTACCGTAACAGACATACCACAAGTGTGTGGCATTAAAGAACAGAAATTTGTTTTCTCACAGTTCAGGACACTAAAACACAAATCAAGGATTCCTTCTGTGAGCCCCTCTTCTAGTTTCTGGTGTCAGCAGGCAATCCTTGGTGTTCCTTGGCATCTGTTCTCCCCCATGTGTGTCTTCGTGTCTATTCTGCTCTTTATATAACTGAGAAGTGATTAGGTTTAGGGCCCGCCCTACTTGGGTCCTGTCTTAACATAATAAAGACAGACCTATTTCCAAACAAGATCATATCCAGAGGTATGGGGAGAGAACTTCAATACATATTTTTGGGAAACACAAATCAATCCATAACAGATATCGGGCAGCAGAATGTGTGAGTCTAGAGTTTTGGGGAGTGAAGTCTGGGCTGGAAGAATAAATTTGGGAGTTATGAACAAATCAGTAGTATTTCAATCCATAAGGCTACTTGATATCACCCAAGGAATGAGTATTGATAGAGAAAAGAACCCAGGTCTGAACTCTGGGGTACTTGAACATTAAGAGATTGGGAAAAAGAGAAGCCAGGAAAGGAGACTGACAAACAGTGGAAGGAAAGCAGGAGGGAAACCAGGGGAGAGAGATGACTGGAAGTCAAGTAAAGAAGGTATGCTGAGGAGGAAGAACAGCCTGGTCAAATGCTGCTGATGGGTCAGGTACGGTGATCACTGAAAACTAACCATTGGGGTTAGCAATGTGGGGCGGTCACTGGTGGCCTTGACAAAGTAGTTTCCCTGGAGTAAATGGTTAGGGCAAAAGCAAGAGTGGGATTAAGGGAAAAGCTGAGAGAAGACGGAAGACAGTGAATATAAATGACTCTTGGAAGGAGATTTGCTGCAAAGAGGAGCAAAGATAACCAAAAAAACCAAACCCATTGCCATTAAGTTGATTCAGGCTCATAGCAACCCTACAGGAAAGAGGAGACCTGCCTCACAAGGTTTCCAAGGATGTCATCTTTACAGAAGTAGACTGCCACATTTTCCTCCCATGGAGTGGCTGGTGAATTGGAACCATTGACCTTTCAGTTAGCAGCCAAGCACTTAACCCCTGTGCCACCAAGGCTCCTTGAAGCAAAGTTAAGGGGTAGTTATTGGTGGGGATGAGCAGAGCAAAGGAATGTTGTTTGTCTCTTTTTAAGAAGACAGAATGTTCATATGCTGACACCAGAAAGACAAAAAAAAAGACAGTGTAGATAAAAGTCAGAGAGGGAAATCGCTAGAGTAATGACCCGGAAAAGGTGAGGGAATGGGATCCAGGATACATATGGAGAAACTAGCTTTAAATGGGAGCCTGGCTAGTTACAGGTAACAGGTGGGACAGCAGACTCTGTGGCATGTATACTGGAAGGTGAAGGGGAGATGTAGCACTGGGAGTTTGTGTGATTCTCTTCTGTTGGCTTTGATTTGCTTAGTAAATTAGAAAGAGATTATCAGCTGAGAAATGAGGAGGAAGAAAGAAAAGATACAAGATCCAAAACAGTCTTTTAAGAAGAATGCGAAAATGAGAGAACTGAGGAAGTATATGGCTAGGAAGCTACACTGTATCTTCAAGATCCAAAATAGTCCCATTGTACTGGGGTCTGGGACTTAGTCTCCCTAGTAATCTTAAACTGCCAAACATTATAAAGGAGTCAAATTATATGTGTGTAAAAGATGATCTTACAATGAGTAAAGACCCACTATTTTATATGGATCTGTGAATATTTAGGACAACCGTCAATGCTATTGTTGTTAGTTGCCATCAAGCTGATTCGGACTCACAGCAACCTAATGCACACAGAGAAGTGCAGTGTGTAGAGTTTTCAAGGCTGTGACCTTTCAGAAGCAGTTCACCAGGCCTTACTTCTGAGGTGCCTCTGGGTGGGTTTGAACTACCAACCTTTCGGTTAGTAGTTGAGCACTTAATGATGCAGCACCCTGCAACTCTTCTGGCAAGAATTCAGGTACATAAGTTAGGCTCAAAACGAAGGGAGATATGTGTTCTCTTCATAACACAGTGGCTTCCATCTTAATATCTAGTTTCCCTTGAAATTTAGGGTTGCTTGGTACAAAAAGTAAGAAATCGTTCAGAAAAATCCCAGCTCAAAATTCTACATCCTCAAAAAAATTTCAGAAACCTGGGAAAATCCCATGCCTATGCAAAAAGTCTGCAAAACCATGCAGATGTTTCCTTACTGGAAAGGTATTCCAATCATTCGTCCATCATCTAGACCAGGGGCCCGCAGACTTTTCTGTAAAGGGTGTGATAGTTCACAGTTTCGGCTTTACAGGCCATATGGTCTCTGTGCCACCTACTCAATTTAGCTGTTGTAGCGTGCTAAAGCAGTCACAGATAAGAGAAAATGAATGGACGTGGATGTGTTCCCAAAAACTTTATTTACAAAAACTGGTGGTGGGGCTGAATTTGGCCCTGAGGCCACAGTTCGCTGACTCCTGTGATCTAGAAAACAGGCATCTAAGGATGATGTTAGAGTATCATAACTTCTCAGTGACACTAAACATATTACTACTTAGCCAAAGAAAGTCCAAATATGATACAAATCATAATAGGCAACATAATGACTTCAACTCAAGTTGATGCAAAGCTCCCAAACACTATTTCTAGTTTATGTGGTTCCTTTAGGATAACTGTACAAATACCTTTCATTCATGATTTCAAAGTGTAATAACTATATTCTATTAACCCACACAACATTCCACTGAGATTATTATACCCATTTGCAGATAATGGCTTAGGTTGAGATTCACCATTAAAGTACTTACAGAAAAGGAAAAGGTTCCCTTCATCCTGATAAACAAAGTTAAGCACTAACTAGCTACAAAAATTAGCACATATTCAACTTTCCAGTATCTGAGTATCTGATATATATACTGACTGGATCAGAAAAATAAAACTCCTATCTTCAGATTACAGGACTTCAGAGTTATCCTTTTAGATGGGTAGCTTTATCCCCCCATGTTTAGATCCGTCTGTAAGTCTTTCTGTAAGAACTCTTTCTCTCTTAGGCTCCTGGGGCACCACAATTTACAATGTGACTCCAAGATTCCAGATAGATGTCAGATTCTAAGGCTTGGAGCAGCACTGTCCAAGGGAACTTTCGGTGATCACAGGCCATGTTCTATATCTGCTGTGTCTGACATGGTGGCCAGTCGCCTCATGTAGCTGTTGTTGTTAGCTGCCGTCAAGTTGGCTTCCAACTCATGGTGACCCCATGCACAATGGAGCGAAACGTTGCCCAGTCCTGCACCATCCCCATGATCAGTTGTGGATCAGACCACTATGATCCATGGCTTTTCCACTGGCTAGTTTTCAGAAATAGATGACTAGGCCCTTCTTCTTAGTCCATCTTAGCCTGGAAGCTCCACTGAAACCTGTTCAGCATCACAGCAACACATAAGCCTTCACGGACAGATGGGTGGTGGCTGCATACAAAGCGCATCGGCCAGAAATGGAACTCAGGTCTCCCCCATGGAAGGCAAGAATTCTACCACCAAACTACCAATGCCCACGTGGCTACTAACATTTGAAATTTGGCTAGTGTGACTGAGGAATCAAGTATTTAATTTTATTCACTTTTAATTTATTTAAGTTAAAATATAAATAGCCGCATGTGGCTAGTGGCTACCATGTTAGACAGCCCAGCTTTGGAGGAAAAAAAAAGAAAAAAAGCATACCAGGCATTTTCTTCTTTTTCTGTCTAGCCTCCACTCCAAATAGTCCTCCTAAACACCCTACTTCATAATCTTTGGTTTTTTGTTTGTTTGTTTGTTTTTAATTAATTCCTGTAAAGATACCCAGTAAGGACACCCAAACAGGCCAACTTTCTCCTTAAACATAGTTTCTCAAAAGGAACTCACATTTCACTTTCCACCAGCCAAGTTATTACCAAATTTCTTACTTTCAGTGGAACACAGGGTGTTCCACAGAATGAAAAACATATTCTCTCCCTGTACAAGAATTATTTTTTTGGCAAACAGAGTCCCAAACGAACCCCTATTATTAAACACTAGCTTTATCATCCTTCCAGGATATAAACACCACCATATTGGTGGTGCCAATCCCTGTAATTGCCTTTCATTGCATGTTGGCAAACAGCATTGATGACAGGCGGCAACAGGCTAGATGCTAATTAGCTTACATGTACCAGACTGTTCTTTGAGGGGGATAAGTGGGGAAGGGGCCCGAGGCACCTCATCATTACCTTATCTTGCCCCAACCGGTCCCAAACCAAGGGCTTAGGGCTATAAAGCTTTGAAAAAGTGAGCAATGTCTGGCGACTGCAGGGAGAGATGGGATTCCTGGTCAGAACTTCATGTCCCTTATAAATGAGTGTGTTTAGCTTTCCTTCCAGGTCACTAAAGGACTTCCAACACCCCAAATAAAGAACATGGAGACCTCATGGGTGTCAAAGTAGAACTGTGCTCCACAGAGTTTTCAATGGCTCATTTT
This sequence comes from Loxodonta africana, assembly GCF_030014295.1. Classification (NCBI taxonomy): domain Eukaryota; kingdom Metazoa; phylum Chordata; class Mammalia; order Proboscidea; family Elephantidae; genus Loxodonta; species Loxodonta africana. The sequence continues at coordinate 104,324,352 of NC_087349.1, forward strand.
TTTCTTTCTTTCTTTCTTTTTCCAGAAGCAGATCACTAGGCCTTTCTTCCAAGGTGTCCCACGGTGAGGTCAAGCCAACCTTTAGTTTAGCAGCCAAGCGTTTAACTGTATCACCCAGGGACTCCAAACATCGTATCATATCATACTATAAACAGCTGTATATATATATATATATATATATATATATATATATATATATATATATATATATGCTCAAGTCAAAAGCTTAGGAAATCACCTTGATTTCTCTCTTCTGTCCTTCTTTTTCCTCCCACATCCAACCCACCACACAGGCTGAATCCAGTCACCTCTCTCCATCTCAGTAGCCAAACCACCACCCTCTCTCACTCGGACTACTGCCCTAGGCTCCTAAATGTCCAGCTAATTCTACTCCTGCCCCACATATTAACCAAGTGATGATCTTTTGAGAACGAAGATCAGTAGCACAGGGGTGAGGAGCAAAGACTTATAAACCTGACCTCTTCGGTTTGCAGCCCCCAGCTCTGCCACTTACTAGCCATGTCGCCTTAGGCATGGCATTTAACCTCTATGTCTTAGCTTCCTCATCTATAAAGCAGCAGTACCTCTGTGATGGGGCTGTTGTGAGAAATAAACGAGTCACCTCCCGAAAAACATTACTGTCCTGAGCATTCTAGTAAGTATCCTCTCTAGAAAAGCCTTCTGCTGCTTTTAAGTCCTCTATTAGTTCCCCACCACACTTAAGACTAAAATCTAAACTCCATGCCTTGACTTCATCTCCTTCTACTCCTGCCTCCTCTTCCCACTCTCTGTTTCCGTTCCTGGAACTCACCGCACCGTGTTCCCTCAAGGCCTCTATCTTGCTGTCCCCTCAGCCTGCAACTCTCTTCCCCGACATCTTCCCATGGCTTCAGCACCTTCTGGAGCTTCATGGCCTCCGCAGTCATTCCCCAACTCAGCAGCTCTTTTAGGATCATCCAGGCCCATTTGATCTAGTGCCTTCATGTTCAGTGACTGGCTTATTGGCTATCTCCCTACTACTAGAAGTCAGGCCTGCTCCTCAAGTATAGGAACCTGTCTGTTTCATTCAATGTTCTATCTCCAGAACCTAGAACAGTGCGTGGTGTTAGCAAGTGCACAATGAGTATGTGTGGTTGACAGATGTTTCCATGAAAGAAAGAATGAATGTAGCCATATGATATATTCTGTGTGGACTATGTGTTGCCCAGCTGCTGTCGGCAGACGCCTGCAGCTCTCAGCCCCTTCACAGATAACCAGAGCTGCAGAGGGCCGCCCTGCTCAAGGTCACACCTGCACCCGGGCAGCGCTCACCAGTACCGGCTCTATGCGAGAGCATGAAGGCCAGGCCATCTCAGCAGACTCAGAGTCCACTTAGCTCCAGAGCTCCCGGTGGGCTTGGCTGAGGCTGGCACTGGCCTGTGCTGCATCTCAGCTTCCCCAGCGCCCACTCCTGCTCCACCTCCTCTCACCCACAGGTGTTAATTTCAAGGACTCAGCTGAATAAACATCCTGCTGGCTAAACTCCATCCCAGAAAATGCAACCCGCAACATACAGTATGCCTATTAAGATGAACCTAAGGTGGCACAAATGGTTTGCATTTGACTACTGACATAAAGGTTGGTGGTTCAAACTCACCCAACAGCACCATGAAAGAAAGGCCTGGCAATCTGCTTCCACAAAGATTACAGCCAAGAAAACCCTAGAGAGCTCAGTTCTGCTTTCTAACACATGGGGTTGCTATGAGTCAAAATTAACTCCATGGCAATGGTTTTTTTGTTTTGTTTTGTTTTGAAGTTGAACACTGTCCCTCCCAACTCACCTAGGCATGTAGGTGGGCTGGCTGGTGAGGTCTGCACACCTGACAGCTTCCTGCCATGAGCTCTGGATTCCCTCTTCTGCCTTGTCTGACAGCTTTTGTAACTATGGCACTCAGGGGCTCAGCAGGGCCCACCCTGCTGTGGGTGTGCTGAACCTTGAGACATTTCAGGCCATGTTTTCCTGAGTCCATCAGAATCCACATATATTCAAACCTACAAGTGGTATTCTCGCTGTATTTTACTGTGTGTACGTGTGTGTGTGTGCGTGTGCATGTGTGTGTGTTTTGTTTTTCCTGAATCATGGGAAGGGGTTCAGGAACCACCTAAAAGACTGTTACCACGCCCTGGCTGCTTTCTTATTGCCTATTGCTCACCTGTGCTCTCTGCTGCCTTTACCAGCACCCATTCAAAGAGGATTTAAAAAAGAAAAAACCCTTTAGAAGCCTTTAAAGTGCCAGTTGGAACCCCTTACTCTTAAGCCATATTCTTCTAACAATTATGGCAGGACCCTCACAGATTTTTTTTGTGCAGTTCTCATATGCTAACAGATGAGCCTTAGCTTCTGTCCCACAGCTCTAAGGAAGTACAAATATTGCTGTATGCGTGCCATACTAGAGCCGTCCAGATGTGCGACAGCTTCCCGTAGGCGATCCTATGCAGTACAGATGTGCCACTCCCAGGCACATGTGCTCGGCCCTCTTGGGCAATCTGTGCTTCTCCAGCCAGCAATGGGTGCCATTAGTACCGAGGATCAAAAATTCGTTTTAAAAAAAAATGCCGCACACTGGTAGCTGTATTCAGGACATGCCTTTGGAGTTGATCATCTATATAAACATTGGCCTCCTAAAGCGTAGGGGATTATACCTGTCCCCACAGTCTTGGGGCACTGTGCCTTGGCTCCCTTCCTGGCAAACAGCAGCCACTGAAGCCACAGCTGTCTGGTGTGCGGACTGGGCCCAACCAAAGCAGAGGGGAGAATTTAGCCTCGCTGCCACCATGCATTAAGCAGATGATCAAACAAGCCCAAGCATATCAACGGCAATCACATGGTAGAAACTCAACCTTAAAATGTGACTCAGCACATAAGAACCAAACAGCCGTCCTGACAAACCACTGGCTTTATGCTACAGTATTTGAAACAAAACTTCGTCAAGTATTAGCTCCACTCAGCAACTTTTCCTGACAACCCTCATACAAAATAACTGATTGATCCCTCCTGTGGCTTCCCATAGCACTCTAAGTTTCACAACCATAGTATCTGTTGCATGGTATTATAACTGAATCTTGGGGCGATCTGTTTCTCCCAACCCAAGCCTGAATTCCTTAAAACCAGACCTCTCCATCTTGGTTAGCATCCCTAGTCTGGGTCCACCACAATGCCTGGTGCGCTGCCGTTGTTACTCAAGAAAGATTTACAGAAAAGATCATGAAGTTCTTGATTTTGCTAGAAAATAGTACCTTAAATGCCCTTTGCCATTCTCAAGGCAACATCACATGCTAGAAGGAGGCACTGAAGGAGTGACTTGGAAAGTAGATGCCTTCCCACGCAACTGCCCAGGAAACAGCCCGAGTCAGGGACACCACCCCAGCCCAACAAGGCAACTGCACTACGGACGGTGAAATCAAAGCCCTTCATCTCAGTGGTCCAAGAGAAGGTCTGCAACCTTTACAACAAATAAACTCAGGAGGCCTAGCGATTCTAGGCAAACGCCATCTTTCAAAATAATATATCCTAGGTCTAAGTACCTGAATTTTCAGTTAATTAAAACAAAACTTCACTTCTGGTTTTACATCACACCAGCTGCTAAAAATCGTTGCTGTGTTTCGCTGGCATTGAGTCAGCCCCCAACTCACGGTGACCCCATGCACAATGGAACTAAACACTGCCTGGTCCTGCGTCATCCCATGATTGGTTGCTGACTGGGCTGTTGTGATCCACAGGGTTTTCACTGGCTGATTTAAAAAATTACCTCTCACTTTCATGATGTCTACATTTTGGTGTTAAATAAAAGAGCTAAATAAAACTTTTACATGTATTTGTGCTATCTCAAATAAAAATGACTGAGAAGCATTAAATATTATTACCAAGAACAACACTAGCCATAAAATTAGAAGGAAAGCTCTTTGCTTTATATCTAAATATACTCACTTCTCACTTATTGACATGGTTAAGTTCCGAAGACCAGGTTGTTACACAAAAATTGGTATTATGCAAAAATGGACGATGACCACATCAGATCACAAAATGGAAGATGACTACATTACTACATAACAGCCAAATTACATCATTATTCAACTGCCAAATTACATCATTGCGTTTAAGTACCAAACTACTGAGAATCATGGTCCAGTCAAGTTGACACATAACCTTAACCATCACAGGCAGCGTTACTCTTGCCTCATACCGTTCATTACTGCCAGACATACATCGTTAATGTGCAAAATAGTTGGATAGTAGATTTTTTACTATTGTCGTAAATGCAGAATGTCAGATAACGAGATAGTTGACAAGTGAGGAATGGGTGTAAATCCACAATAAACTTTACTAAAATGTTAGAGTGAAGTTTGAGACCTAGTATATGGCTATTTAAGATCTTTATTAATAAAGAAAAACAAATAAAGGAGAAGCTTATCAAGTTTATTATTTAAGATGATGCCAACATACTGTTGGCGTTGTTGGGTGCCATGAAGTCGGTTCTGACTCATAGCGACCTATAGGACAGAGTAGAACTGTCCCATAGGATTTCCAAGGAGTGGGTGGTGGATTCAAACTGCCGACCTTTTGGTTAGCAGCCAAGCTCTTAACCACTGTGCCACCGGGGTTCTGCCAATGCCAACATAGTAAGAGGAAAAGATAATAGTTCATTAATTGATTATTTCTCCTGCTTGGTATTTTTACATTTCTAATAAGGATCCCTGGTGGAGCAACGGTTAAGCACTTGGTTGCTAAGCAAAAAGGTGGCGGTTCCAACCCACCCAGTGGATCTGTAGGGTAAAGACCTGGCAATCTGCTCCCGTAAAGACTACAGCCTAGAGAACCCTCTGGAGTAGTTCCACCCTGTCACATGGGGTCAGTGTGTCTGAATCAACTCGACAGCACCTAACAACAACAATCAGATTTACCTCATTAAAAGTCTCAAAAAAACTGAATAATCAAAAAAATAAAATTTAAGGCAGCCAAGGGACAGTTTCATCTATTTTACTGGAAAAGATTAAAAATATTACTACCTATATTGCTGGTGGAAGGGTTTGTTGGTTTACCTTTCTGAGTACGTATCAAAGCCTAAAAAAAGGTGAATATTCCTTGGTCCACCAATTCTACTTTGGGAATTTATACAAATAATCAGGGTAAGAACAAAAAATCAGCCATAAAGATAATCACATCACTGCCATTTATATTAGTAAAAACAAAACTAAACACAAACACTCTAAACGAAAATAAAGGACTGATAAAATAAATTTTGTCCCAACCAACAAATGGGATGGTTGAAAGGACGACAAATTTAAAACGATCATCAAACCAAAGAGAATATGCAATATATAGAAATCCTAAGCAATCATACAATAGATTAAAAAAAAACCAAACCCATTGCTGTCAAGTCAATTCCAGCTCATAGCGACCCCACAGGACAGAGCAGAATGGCCCCATAGGGTTTCCAAGGAGCAGCTGATGGATTCGAACCGATAACCTTTTGGTTAGTAGCCAAGCTCTTAACCACTGTACCACCAGGGCTCCATACAATAGATACTTGGTGAAAGAAGTCAATCTGTGTACAAACAAGGTAGAAAAAAGGCTTAAAATCACTAATGAGCTAATCAGTAGTTAGCATTTCAGAGCTACTGTCCTGGGCAATTTCTTCTCTATTTTTAAAAAGTTATCAGGAAAAGCAGCACTGGGCCAAAAACAAAATAAATGGATCAGTGTTGGAAATAAAATGCAGGAGGTTCAGATAATCTAACACATATCTTCAAGCATGTAGAAGATTACTAAGAACATTCACTCTGCACCCCAATGGCTTTGAAAAAGAAAGAAGAGGAAATAGGTACCAAACACAGCAAGTAAGACATGATGACACAGAAGTGAGAATGTTCTTACCCAAATCTTACACAGTTCTGGAGTAAATCAGCAAGAACATCAGGGTTCTCTCTTCCTCCCTGCTGATTCTAAACAGGATGAACCACTTCCTTTCTTGGGTTCTAAGATGCAATTTATCTTCTGAAGTCTTTTCTAGAGCTTCAGTATAATCTCACATCTTGACAGATTCAGGTATATCCAGATGAACATGGATACATACACACAAGCAACACATGCCTACATACACATGCAGAACTTCACGTTTTATAAATTTATAGAGAAAATGACCAAATCCATTTACATTTACAAATAATATTACCTACTGTCATTTTAGGTAGTAACAAGATCAGTGGCATAAAGACCATCCATCCCACTGTTACAAAATCAGGCACTACATTTTTAGAAGTTAAAAAAAAAAAAACAGGGCAGAAAGAAGTGAATGAAAATGATAATGGCAAAAAGTATTATGAATTTGCAAACTGAAAATCACTGAAATTTATAAATGTTTCCCAAAGCAGGTTTTTTGGGGATAGAGGACACAATAAATTAAAACACCACTGACAAGTCAAAACAAGATTAAAAGGAAAGAAAATGCAGGCACAAGCTGAGAAAGGGAAAATACACACAGATAAGGAAGAGTTGTTTGCTGCTTCTTTTAAATGAAACTACTAAAATTCTATGCCATTAAATTTTAAAATCTTGATTACATTAAGTGGTCAAAATTCAAAAAATGGAAAATATGAAAGCTCCAACCACCATGGAAGAAACTGAAAGAGCTGTCAAAAATTATTTCCAGTTAAGGCTCCAGGTCTAGACTCGGGTAGTTTTATGTGAGTTTATTTAAACTCCAAGGGACAGATGATGTCATATTATGAAAACTTTTCTAGATTAAAAAATTGGGGAAAAACTTCCAACTCATTTTATAAACAAACATAACCCCAATGACAGAATCTAATATCATGAGGTCAAAAAGAAAAGCTAAAAATCAAAACTATGTATGGTCAAATGAAAAAAATACTAAGATCTTAAATATTAGCCTGTAAGTCACACCAAAATGTCTAGACTCAAATAGATTTTATACTAAAGACATGATTAGAAATCATCTGAGAAAATATATAAAGATCATCAATAGATCAAAGGAGAAAATTATATAACATAAAAACAAAAGACAATGAAAAGGCAGTTTTGATAGAATTCAACACTCATTCTTTTTTAAAAAAATACTTGATTGTATTTTTTGTGAAAGTATATACTCAACATTCATTCTTGATTAAAAAAAAAAAAAAAAATGCAGCAAACCAAAACTAGAAGGACACTTCCTTAACAGGATTTTAAAAAATAACAATATTAAACTAACAGCCAAGATTAATAGTTACCATCACTATTAATCACTATTATCCAGGCTATTGAAGCCAGTTCAACATGATATAGAACAAAAAGTCAGATAGACAGCAATTGGAAGGGAAACAAAAATATTATTATTGGCAGATGGTATTACAGTCTAATCTAGTAAACCAGAAATTTTATCAGAAACATCACTAGAATAAATAAAAGATATTTAATAGAGTCATAAATAAAAAGCCAATGTCCAGAAAGTGGTATCTTTTCAATTTACCAGCAATTACTTATATTTAACAAAAACAAAGACTATTTTTTGAATACTAAGTACCAGAAACAGTGTAAAACCCTTGCCGTATTAACTCATTTAATTCTCACAAAGACCCTGTGAAGTAGATAGTATTATTATCCACATCTCACAGGTGAGAAAGTGGACCCTTAGAAGAATTAAGTATCTCACCCAAAGTCACACTGATAGCAAATGGCAGAGCCAGGCAGTCTGAATGCAAAGTCCAGATGATAAATCAATGCACAGCACTGCCTTCCAATTAAACGAAAAGGCCACAACTCAAGCCAAAATGTTAAGAACAAACACGGCACGACATACACACGGGACCCACAGGAAGACTTTCAAAACTTTACCGGCAATCACAAAAGAAACCTTGAGTAGAGGCGTACCATACTTCATAATTAGTTCCAAAATAATAAGTATGGTTAATACAATTCTGATCATAGTATATGGAGATAACATTACTTTGATTGATGTTTCTTGCTTGGCAAGGGTTGCAGAGTTTAATAATATGATTCTAAGTTAAGTCTTGAGGCCTTGCTGGTTCAGTGGTAGGATTCTCACCTTCCATGCGGAAGACCTAGGTTTGATTACCAGCCAATGCAAGTCATGCCCAGCCACCACCCGTGTGTCAGTAGAGACGTGCGTGTTGCCCGTGTGTCAGTAGAGACGTGCGTGTTGCCCGTGTGTCAGTAGAGACGTGCGTGTTGCCCGTGTGTCAGTAGAGACGTGCGTGTTGCCCGTGTGTCAGTAGAGACGTGCGTGTTGCTGTCATACTGAACCAGTTTCACCTAGTCCACACTAAGACAAACTAGGAAGCAAGGCCTGGGAATCAACTTCTGGAAACTCAGCCAACGAAAACCGTATGGATCACAATGGTCATATGCACAAATGATCCCGGAGATGGCCCAGAACTGGGCAGCATTTCAACTGTTGTGCAGGGGGTCGCTATCAATCAGGACCAGCCTCATGGCAGATAACAATGACAAAAGTTTGTCTAGAAGGAAAATAAATGAACACCTGGCCACGAAATCTTCATCAAGGCAATAAAAATACCGCCTGAGATACTGGTCATTCTAATCTCCAGGCTCCAGTCTGTGCTGTTCCTCTTCCCATGACCAGATTCCCATTAGAGTTATAAAACTCCACTGGCAGCCCCTGAGTTTTACGGAACATAAAGGAAATACAAAAGATCCAGTAATGCCTAATAAGGATGGATAGGTGAAAATTTAACGCTTTCGTTACCGCTGGCATAAGTGGTATGCCGGCCACTTCCTATCCCTCTGGACCTCAGAGGTGAGGTGTTCTGCCGGTTCTAATGCATTTGGTGTCAAGGGGGGGTCCCTTCTGAAATGCATAAAGCTCAGCAGATCAGGGTTGGAGCCTCACTGTTGTAGAGGCTGCACATTCTATTAGGTGATGCTTCCTGAACGTGTTAGTTTTATAAATTTTCGCCTTTTTTCCTTTATTTCTGTGCAATAAGGCTGCAAGCATAAATATGGCTTCGTGTGTTCTAGTTAAGGAGCCCTGGTAAATTTGCTTTGGTTTTTCTGTCGTATTTGGAAAATCAGAGGTTCCCCATGTAACCTAATGAGAAGTCGCCCGCAATAAATTACTTAACCAGCTCTCATTGGTATACTGTCCTGCCACAGTCTGGTGTCACCAAAGTGCCACTCGCCTCATTGGTGGACTGTATTACCAGATCATATTTCTCAAAATTCATATTACCAACCAAAAATGTAAACACACTCAATTAGTAAGTATGCATTCCAATACCGAAAACACATAGCATCAAAAAAAAAAAAAGACAGAAAAAACATAGTCATGAAACAAAAGATGATGAAATTAAAACATCTAATGTGTTAAGGGAGTCCCTTGGTGATGCAAAGAGTTAACATGCTAGATCGCTAACCTAAAGGCTGGAGTTTCGAGTCTAGCCAGAGCTGCCTCAGGAGAAAGGCCAGATGGATCTACTCCTGAAAAGTCAGCACTGAAAATCCGATGGCGCACAGTTCTATCTAACATACGTGGGGGTCCCTAGGAGTCAGAGTCCACTGGATGGCAACTGGCTACTGTGTTAAAATGATGACACTATGTTTCGCATCTTCCCTTGGGTCTTCCAACTTTGTTTATAAAGTCTTTATCATTAAAAGTTACGAGAAAAAAGGGCAGGATGGCAAATACTTAAACATTGTATTGAAAAAGAAAACTTATTAAAAAGTTTGCATATATTCAGGATGTTTAATCTGGAAAACTAAGTCTCAAGAATAATTCAACAGCAGTATTAAAATACAAAGGGATGCCAATTCCCATTCATGGTCATCTGTCATCAATTCACATAACTACACCCACTTCAGGGCCACCTCCTAAGTCAGGCTTTCACCCACAATCCAAGTACCACCTCAAGCTAACTCTTTTTGCGGTCCCTTCTCAAACAGTTAAGCTCCAGTCCACCCAGAGGAAACTCAGAAAACAGGCCTGTTGATCTGCTTCTGAAAGGTCACACCCTTGAAAACCCTATGGAGCAGTTCTACTCTGCACACATGGGGTCGCCATAAGCAGACCATGCACATCCCAGAACACAGCAAGACGCCTGGGGAACACTTGTTGATTAAGAGACTGCAATTCAGCTTTCTTGGGTCTCAGCAAGTTTAAGGTTTCAAAAGAGGGGGAAAACAGCCACATCAAAAAGGTGATGATTTTTTGACTCAGCTCCAGCTTTTTAAAATATTACGTCTCTAAATAAAGTAAATGGATACCCTAAAGAAATAGCTAACGGAAGGTCACAGAGCAGAGCAACTACTTGAGACTTGATAAATCAAATAAACAATGAGGCTAAGCAAAGAGAAGCAGAGAGCACTTTACAGACCCTCTTGGCTTTTTGTTTTTCCATTAAGGAGCTGTTCTTATAAACAATGAGCCCATTCAAAAGGGGCTTAAAAAAATCCCTCTAGGAAGCTTCTATCTCCTCACCCTCTTCTCCTACAGTTGAACACTGGCCTCCAGGAAAGCCATTCTGACTTCATTGGGATGGAAACACCTTTGATCAGGAGTTCCAAGAAAAGAAGTCCTGGCTCAAATTACTCAGGAATTCTATAAGTAGCAAAAGGGGAAAGAAAATTAAAGACCTACACCTAGCATGAATATATTTGCTCTTGAGTAGAACTTCTCTCCTGTGTAAAACAAAGGGCAAAGTTTGGGGGATTTTTTTTTTGTTTGGGGTAACTCTGATGCAGATATGAATATCTGAATTCACCAAAGGCCAGGTTTCTAAATATAAAAATGTGTTGAGATGACGCTCCTTTATAATGGATTTCTAGAGTTAAACTAAATAGGGAGTCGGCATACACTGTCCCATTTTATTTTGGTTTCTTTATACATTTTTAATTATGAAATATTTCAAACATACAAAAAGTACTAAAAATAATATAATTACCCTTGTTAACTACAACCCAGGCCCCTACTGGCACAGTGGTGAAGACCTTGGCTGCTAACCAAAAGGTTGGCAGTTCAAATCCATCAGCTGCTCTATGGGGCAGTTCTACTCTGTCCTATGGGGTCCTGTGAGTTGGAACTGACTTGATGGTAAGAGGTTTGGTTTGATTTTTTTAACTACAACCCAGACTTAAGAAATGTTAACATGCTCCCTATTTGCTCCAGATGGTTTAAGGGAATAAAACAGATACAGCAACCTCCTCCCACCCCTAGCTTTATGGCCTTCCCTCCAATTCCACAAACAGCTCATGAATTTATCTTTCCTGTGGGTATCTTTTACTTTTTTACCCATGGCAATAGTTTTCTTTTTCGTATTTGAAAAATGTACAGAAAACAGCACCTTGACATATTCCCAACCATATCGATTCTGCAGAGCCAACTGTTTTCAGAATCCTCTTCCCTCTCACACCAGTTCTATTTGTGCCAATATGGATCAACCTTATCCCAGGTACATTCTTGCCTATACAGTATCAAAACGAGGGTAACAAACGGAGAAAAGGATTAATAAAAGAGTCTCATAAATATTTACGAGAAAGGATAGGCCCCAACTGTAAGGCTGACTTTCTAGGAGACCCACCGCATTCTCATTTAGCGAGTTCCTGGGCTACAAGGACAGTGATTCTTCCTCTATCTAAACATTACATACTGATGTCCTACAGTGTTCACGTCTACATTCAGCTCTTCTTGCTCTGCATCTCTGACCTCATCCCTTCCTAATCACCATCATTTCCAACCCAGGGCACTTTTCTAAGTTTCCAAGCTTTATATTCAGCCACTTGCTTGGTCTCTCCCTTGGAGACCCTCAAAGTTAACCTGTCAAACTGGGATCCTCATCACCTCATTTCCGCTTTTGTCTCAGTGAATGGCACCACCATCTCCCCAAGGAGCCCAAGCTGGAAAACCGGTACCAGCCTCGGCTGACCTTTTCACCCCTACAGTCATATCAAGCCCTGTCAAATTCAAGTCATACACCTCTAATGCACTCCATTTCCCTTATGCCCACTGCCACCAATCGTGTCCAAGCCACCACCATTTGCATTTGAGTTAATGCCGAAGTCTCCCAGGAGGTCTCTCTGTCTTCTCATTTGCTCCCATCCAACCTACTATATGGAAACCCTGGTGGTGTAGTGGTTAAGAGCAAGAGATGCTAACCAAAAGGCTGGCAGTTTGAATCCACCAGGCACCCCTTAGAAACCCTATGGGGCAGTTCTACCCTGTCCTATAGGGTCACAATGAGTTGGAATCAACTCAACAGCAATGAGTTTTTTGGTTTAACCTACTATATATACTACAGCTAGAGTGATACTTCTAAAGCCCAAATAGCATCTTATCTCCCATTCTTGAACACTTACATATCTGCCCTTAAGATAAAATCCAAACTCTTTAACAAGGCTTCTTGGATCTTCATAACCTTGATGTTGTTACTGTTAGTTGCCATCAAGTCAGCTCTGACTCATGGTGACCCCATGTACAATAGAACAAAACGCTGCCTGATCCTCCACCAACTTCGTGACTGTTGGTATGCTCAAGTCCATTGTTGCAGCCACTGTGTGTTCTGAATGTCTTCCAGCTTAGGGGGCTCATCTTCCAGCACTGTATCAGTGCTGTGATCCATAGGGTTTTCACTGGCTAATTTTTGGAAGTAGATCACTAGGCCTTACTTCCTAGTCTGTCTTAGTCTGGAAGCTCCCCTGAAACTGCTCACCATGGGTGACCTTGCTGGTATTTAAAATACCAGTGGCATAGCTTCCAGCATCACAGTAACACGCAAGCTACTACAGTATGACAAACTGATAGCTAGGTGGCGACTTCATTACTGAAAGAAACCCTATTTTTTACGGAGCTCACCACCTCTCACTCCCTTATTGGGGTTATTATACTGGAGTTAAATAGGCCTATTAAGGTTATTTTAGTTGCTTGAATATACAAAAATCCCCTTCCCATCTGGGAATTCTCACCTACCATTCAATTTGGAACAAAACTTCCCTGTGTACCCACCTCCTGACCCGTTTTTACCTTGCTTTTGCTAATTCTTTTGTTTTATAGATTTCACTTCTTCCAGGAAGTCTTCCCTGATGCCAGGTTCCAATCCTAATACTGTCAGTGCCCTTGCTATGTGTTCCTATATCCCTCTGGGGTTCTTCTATCATAGTAATTATTATCATGACTTATTACCACCATTTATTTAATAATTAATCTTCACCACCAGATTATACATTCCCTGAGAGCAGGAACTATTTCTGTTTTGTTCACTCACGGCACTTAGCACAGTGTTTGGCACATAAGGTGTGCCTGAAAAATATTTACTGAAGAAATGGATAGATGGATAGATGGTTGGACGGTGGGTGGGGTGGGTGGATGGACGGACGGATAGATGGGAAGGCATTTAATAAATCTGGTTTGCTGTGTTCCTCTCCCAGGACAGATGGGCCAATTGAACAGACACACCATATCAGTTTCTATGTATCTGGGCTCTAGCTAAAATGCTATTATTTACTTCTTTCTTTAATCATTTTTCATAAACAGCTTTGTTGCCCGTTGTCCAGGTGGAGTGTCTCTAGTAAACTAAACAAAGTGAAACAAAAGGTAAGAAAAGAAAAATGACCTCTCTTATCCTCACTAATGTAAATAAAAACAATAGATGTCCAAGATGCTGCATAAAACAAGATGTTGGCTCCATTCATTTAGTTATGATTAAAGATATTACCATGGTCCTTAAAAAACATAATATTTTTTAACAGGATCTACACCTAAATGTAGACACAGTGTGTAAGTCTCTCTTACGCAGATGTGATAAAGAAACATAAGCTAGACAATGTCAACTGGCTTTTCCAACATTAACTGAAAATTCTCACTAGTGTTAAATGAAAACTTCGGAAAATGTAGGGGTCCGTATACAAGAGGCTAAACATTTTACTTTCCTACAAAGGAACACTAATTTTTCCTTGCAGAAGATGTACCTCCCAAGAAAGACCTTGCAAAAAATCTACATTTAAATTGAAAAATAAAAAAAGTATTATACAAAAGCATCCTCGAGCATCCACTGTTAAAACCATTAAAGGTTTGATTCCCACTCCACATTTAACACTATAGTTTCATCTTTGCTCAGATTTATGAACCTGATGAAGACAATACTGTTTCTGGCATGAAGATTCCAATTCTTCTCTAAAATCTCCAGTGGTAAAGTTGAAGAGATCATCTTCTAAGCAGCTTCCTGTCTCATTTGAGATGCTAGGGAATTTTTTTTTTTCCATCAAGAGGGAATAAAAGACAACAAAAAGGAAGGGAAGGAAAGTAGAGAAAAAGAACCACCTTTGCCACTACAATTCCCCATCATCTGTGTCACTCTTAATGTCATAAAGTTGAGTTGACCTTTCCTGGGGTCCCCAGAAGAATCAGCAGCCATCCAACAGCTGTGCAGCTAAGGAAGTAACCATATAAGAATTATGCCACTTTTAGGCTTTATCTAATGCACCAGTACTAGGCAACAGGCTCCCTCTCACAGACACCAAAGGAAGGTGAAGACAAGTAAGGAAGACGCCTCACCTCAGTAAACCCCTAAAACAATGGTCTTCTCCTAAGGAATGGAGGGATCTTAAATTGGAGGCCTGTTTTCTTATTTTAATACTCTAAGACCATCAAAGTTAAAACTACTTGCTCCTACAGAGCAGAGGTATTTAACTACTGGACAACACTGAAACCACGTATTCAAACACCCACTGAGTGACTCTTGATTGTCTATCTTCAAAGCACCTACTCAGGACACAGAAGAAAGATGTGGGCAAAGCTCTAAAACATACCACATTGCTGTGTTCCCCTTAGCAAGGGGAACAGTCCCCCAGGCATAGCCTAACAGTGATCGCAGGCTTGGCTATCCCAGCCATGGAAGGAAGCACCTGCCTGTGTGTTCTGGACTAAAATAGCTACCTGCTCAGGTGTCAGAGAAGCTGAGAATCCCTCTTCAGACTCATTCCATATTTACAGAGGGCTCTTGCTGCACATAACCTTCTTGAAGCCTGTTGCTATTGAGTCGATACCGACTTACAGCAACCTACAGGACAGAGCAGAACTGCCCCATAGGTTTTCCAAGGTGCAGCTGGTGGATTCGAACTGCCAACCTTTTGGTAAGCAGCTGAGCTTTTAACCACTGTCCCGAATATACTGTAGCTGTCCTAAATATACAGCACAAACATCCACTCTGCAAATCAATTCAAACTTATCTTAACCCAAGGATAATCTGTAGCATTTTATCCTCTAAAGGGACTGAAAATTTCCCTAAATCTTCCCAGGTGTGATTTAGTGTCAATGTCAGACCCACCCATTCACTCAACCAATATATAGTGAGCCTTCGCACCGCGCCAGGCTCTGTTCCCAGCCACGAGGAACAGTGAGAAGGATACAGAGGCTCATGGTTCTGACATCCTGGTGCAGACACAGAAAGTCAACCAGTAATCATGTAAAAAACTGAATTACTTCACAGAGCCAACAGTTTTTTAAAGAAAAAAATAAACAGAAAAGTGATAATAGGAAGTGCGTGGCTAGGGCGAGGGGCGGGACAGCTTTAGAGAGCATAGCCAGGGAGTTGAGCTAGAATGCTGAGAGGGAACTGGGCCTGTGAAGAACTGGAACAGTGTTCATTCTGCTGGTTTTTTTCCAAGCCCACCACCAGGCTGAGGAGCTGCTCTGAGATCTCAGTTGCAAAGCCACTGCTGAAGACGCTGACCTCAGGGATGTGGGAGGATTGCATTACTGCACTCACAGGTCAGGACAAGTGTGGATTCGCTCTCCCAAGATCCTCTACCTCAGCTCATGGTGCTCTGGCAAGACCTGGAAGCAGGGCCTGCGAGGCAAATGGCTATGGCCCCTTTAAAGATAACAAGAACATACAGTTTCCTCAAGGGGTTGATTTAATACCTAAAATCTTAAAAATTAGTGTGTTCTTCTGGGGTCTGAATCCAATATCGCCTTGAGACACACCACACACACAAACACACCCTACACACACACACGTCCCCATACACAAACATATACATGCAACATACATGTGCATACACACCAGACATACCACACACATACATCATACACATATACACACACAGACAACCCCCACACACACATCACACACATACCCCCACACACACACCCCATATACAAATACATACACACACATTAATTCTTCTACAGAAAACATGGTAGATGGTTTCAGTTTAGAAACAATCATATCAAACACACTGATGCCAAAAATGCACAGCTTATAATTCTCAAATCTCTTTCAGAAAGTTTTTTTTTTCAAAACTACAAAAAGACCAGGGACAATCTCACTGCCAGCTAGAATGACAAAGCATTTTTTTCCCTAAACTTACTATGATGATAGATAACAAATGGCAAGTCAGTCAATAATCAGAAACAAAAGAGGAATACACTGGAAATGCTAGGAACAGAGCTAGAAAAAGGCCCGTTAGACACGCGAGAGACGGTGGTGCTTTGAAAACGTACAAAGTTTGATCCAAATGTTAGATGTGGTTTTTGCTCCTCACCACAAAGTTGGGTTACTAACATTTCTAAAATTTCTGAAAATGATTTTCAGGCCTCTAGCCTGCTTGGGAGCAGATGAAAATTTCCATTGTTGATACACAGACATCAGTATGCAAGGTAAACAACAGGCAAGATAGCTGCTCCTAATATGTGTACAGAGAGCACATTAGAAGCACATGAGAACTCCGATTTGCCTCCATACACCTGGGCAGAGTACACCCAGACAACTACTAGGCTCCCCGCTTCCACTCCCAGTGTGTCAGCCAGAGGGCACAGGGCTCGCCAGCCGGGGAATATAGGTCCTGTCAACCCTTCTCCGACTCAAATGTCAATCCATTTTCTTGTTTTCACAGTCACAACAACTTACAGTGAATTCTGATTTGTGATGGCTGTCAGGCAAGAGCAGAATTAAGGTGAGTCAGTGTGTGTCTGTGCGTGTGCGTGTGCGTGTATGCGCGCTTCTCCTCCTTCCACCTTGGCAAACCTACTGATGCAACAGAATGATCCAGCCCTTTGAGGGCAAGAACCATGTTCATATCAGACGATGGGCTGAGGCCAAGAAGAAGAAATCTAACAAGGACCAATCTAAAGGCCTAAATGTAGGGCCAAACAATTAATACTCAAGTTATTTTCAGCAAAGTGGCAGGAACGTGAGTTAGCAGCAGATGTGAGCAAATACCCAGGGATAATGTCATGAATTATAAATCAATGATGAAATATGGTGGCCTCAAATTCTAATTCAATCGTATGCATCAAAGGGCTATCTCACTCTACAGCCACCATGCCCTCCCGACTCACTGAGCAGTCTTGAAAGTGACGTACTATAAGGAAGCATACGCAGGCCGAGGTGGACAGACAGTGAACGCTCAAAACCATCCCATGTAAGAAAAATGGTAAAAGGATGGAGGCAAGGAGGCCTTCTTGAGCCTTATACTTCAAATATCTGCAAATTTCTGTAAAAGAAGAGTTAGCAGTGACATGTGTGGATCCAGAAGGCCAGAGAATCAACCAGCCCTACCTGTGTCATATTTTAAAGTGCTTTTGAGGGCAAAATGGTTAAGAGCTGTGGCGAGCTACGGCTGCTAACCAAGAGGCTAGCAGTTCGAATCCACCAGCCACTCCTTGGAAGCCCTACGGAGCAGTTCTACTTTGTTCTACAGGGTCGCTATGAGTCAGAATCAACTCAACGGCAACAAGTTTGAAGGCAAAGTGGGGACAAAGTAAAAAATATTGAAGTTTTATTTTACCAGCTACAGTCAAGTCGATTCCAACTCATGGCAGCTCCACGTGTATCAGAGTAGAACTGTGCTCCATGGGATTTTCAATGACTGACTTTCAATTCCAACTCATGGCAGCTCCACGTGCATCAGAGTAGAACTGTGCTCCATGGGATTTTCAATGACTGACTTTTCAGAAGTAGAACACCAGGTCTTTCTTCTGAGACAGCACCTCTGGGAGGGCTCAAACCGCCAACATTTTGTTTAGTAGCAAACATGTTAACAGTTTTCACCATTCAGGGAATGATTTGAAGTTATGGGGAGGTAGATATTTATTCTACAGAAGAAGAATGTTGTAACGATTAGAACTGAAGATGGGATGGGCCGCACTGTGAAGTGATTTGTTCCCTTCTCAAGAGTGGCTGTAATGGTATTTTTCAGGATTCGCACATCATACAAGGGTTGAACTCCAAGATCGATCTCCAAGAAGTTACGATTATAAAAAGAAATTTTCCAACTTGGATATGTATGTCAGTATATTAGGGCTCTTAACAACTAAGAAAAATTCCCTTCATATTAAAAAAAAAAAAAAAAAACCCTTTTTTAATGCTGGCAACAGCATGGGTGTGATGGTAATTATCATGTGTCAACTTGGCTAGGCTATGGTTCCTCATCGTTTGGCCAACCACTAGCCTAAGTTGCTGTTCCATAATGTAATTGTCATGGATTGAATTGTGTCCCTCAAAAATATGTATCAACTTGGTTAGGCCATGATTCCCAGTATTGTGTGGTTGTCTTACATTTTGTGATTTTCCTACGTGTTATAAATCATAACCTCTGCCTGTGGTTAAAGAGGACTAGGGTGGGATATAAAACTCTTGCTCAGGTCACATCCCTGATCCAATGCAAAGGAAGTCTCCCTGGGGTGTGGCCTGTACCACTTTTCATCTTACAAGAGATAAAAGAAAAGGGAAACAAGTAGAGAGTGGGGGACTTCATACTAGCAAGAAAGATGCACCGGGAGCAGAGCGTATTCTTTGGACCCAGCGTTCCCGCCTGGAGAAGCTCCTAGTCCAGGGGAAGAGTGATGAGAAGAACCTTCCTCCAGAGCCTACAGAGACAGAAAGCCTCTCCCTGGAACTGACACAGTGAATTTGGACTTCTAGTCTACTAAAACAAATTTCTCTTTGTTAAAACCACCCACTTGTGGTATTTCTGTTACAGCAGCACTAGATGACTAAGACAGTAATATAATGAAATAGAATGTTTTATAATGTAATCACCTTCCATAAGGTAGTGTAATGTAATCAATCAATCTGTTCAAAGTGCAGTTTCTAAGGGTGTGTTCTGCCTCTGGACTTTAAATAGATATTTTGGTGGAATTTGTTCTCTCCTCTCTCTTCACTCTGACCTACAGGTTTGGACTTGCCAGCTCCCCACAATCACATGAGCCATCCCTTGAAGTAGATCTCTCTCTATTTCTCTATCTACTATCTATCTCACTGGTTCTGTTTCTCTAGAGAAACAGGTATACAGGTATACAGCAATTCTCATTAAAAGGGTTGTTCTCCAATGACACATTTCCCATTTTGAAGCATCTTATTAGTAGTGTATTTGCTCCCCTTCTCATCTCAATGGGGCACTGACCTACCTGGGAAAGTTGTGGAAGTAGGGGAGGCATGTGGCAAGAACAGTGGCTCCCTGGTGCATCTAGGCATTTCCCCATTAGGGAAGCAGACAGTACACATGGCCACAGCCTAGCAAGGGTCCACGCAATGCCTGTCTGTGCCACTGACTCCTCAACTCCAGCAAGACCCAGGTTTGTACCTATGAGGTGGTATCACTTCAGCGTCCTCCTGCCTCTTCTGGGAGGGCCACCAGCTTAGAATGGAAGGAAAGGAACAGGTTGGAAAACGTCCCTTAACTTTCTCAACGTCAACTGTATCCCCAAGCAGTTTTGTTCTCAAGAGATTTTTAAGTCAGCATTTCACTATCTTTTTCACCTCCAAAATCTGTACTGAAAAATTGCTAGTCAATTAAAAACTATTATTAGCTACATATATATATTTGAAAATTGTCTCTATTAAGGAGGGGTGGTATACATAACAAGTGATATTAAGAAATGGGTGAATTAGACAAGTTTAATATAAAGCTGGCAGGAACAATACAGGACAATCTGGTCTAGTGGTTAAGGCTGTGGAGAAAGGTCAGGCCTCAAGCCTTACCTGACTCCCTGTGACTTCCGGTGCTCTGAGGGAAAAGGAGACAGAAGAGTCTCCTTCAATTGGGACTTTGCAGGAAAGAAAAAGACATTTATATCTGCATGGACGCAAGGTGAGTCTGTCTGAAGACATAAGGAGAGACTACAATGCACAAACACAGGAGCTATTTCTAGGCAAATGGACGGGGGCCTATTACACAGGGGCAGAGGTGGTCAGCGGCAGAATCCTTGTCTTCCATGCAAGAGGTCCACATTCAATTCCCAGCCAGTACGCCTCATGTGCAGCCACCACCCTCTGTGAGTGAGGATTATGTGCTGCTATGATGCTGAACAGGTTTCAGCGGAGCTTCTAGGCTAAGATAGACCACAAAGAAGTGGCTGGCGATCTACTTCCAATTAGAATCCTATGGATCCCAACGGTCCGATCTGAAACTGATCATGGAGGATGGCGCAGTATCTGGTAGTGTTTAGTTCCATTGTGCGCAGAGTCACCAGGAGTCAGCGGCTGACTTAAAGGTGGCTAACAACAACTCGATTTACACAGTCCAGAATTTGAACAAGATACTGTTGATGTTTGTAATAACTACTATTAACGAGTAAATCATAAGTGTTCAGAACAGTGCTAGGCAATTAACAGAAAGAAACCATTATTAGCCCAGCTAAGACACAGGTTAAGTGTCTCATTCGAAGACCCAGAGCTAGTAGGTGGCAAAGCTGGCCACTAAGCCAGAACTTCCTGATGCCAAATCCTGAGCTTTGCCTCCCCGCCCTTAAGGATGCTCCTGTAGGCCTGGAAGCAGGCCAGCCCAGCCACACAGGTGCATTCACTGAACGGCACCACACTTGCTTATGCCAGGTTCAGGAGCACAGTTTTGATTCAGGAAATGAACATAAACAAGTAACCCCCACAGGATCAAACCTCTAACTCTTCCCAGCTTAGCACTACGTTCTAATCAAGACCACTCACTCACACCAGCTCCCACCCGAATGCCATTGACACGTGGCCAGGCAGGGAGGGCGCTTCTGGGCACTACCCATCCCATTCTATTTCCTGGACTTTCATTGCATCCCTTCATCCTTGCACCATGAAGCAGGAAACATCCAGAACAACCAAATAAAACAGACTAAAGGACACCACATGCACAGCTCCTTGGGAATTGATCTTAAAGGAAAGCTCTGGCCAAGCGCAGTGAAGGCAGTGAGAACTGAGCATACCAGTAACAAAATGAAAGCACCAGCTTACACTGAGAGAGTGTTTTCAGTGCCTTTTAAACGGTTTCCAGGTACACTGTCATTTGTATTTCAAACTAGTCCTTTCTCGGCTTGTTTCAGTGAGATCAGACCACACGTTTCAGTTTTCCAACCAATGACCAAAAAAAAAGACACAGATTTTAGAGGGAGAAAATATTTATGATGTTTGCTGATACAAAAACATACTTACCTTTCACATATTCATTAATGGGCACTTCATAGAGTTTGGCAACTCAGTTTTACCAAACAAAATTACATTTCTCACATACTGGGGAAGCTGCTGGAGTCTGTGGGTAGTGCACACAGTTAAACGTTCAGCTGCTAACCAGAAGGCTGGAGGTTCAGGTCTACCCAGAGGCACCTCAGAAGAAAGACCTGGCAATCTACTTTAAAAAACATCAACCATTAAAAACCTTAGGGAGCACCATTTTACTCCGACATACATGGGGCCACCATGAATCAGAGATGACTAGACAGAAACTAGTTTTTGTTCTTTTGTGGCAGCTACCAATTTTGGGGCTTTGATCCAGACATAAAAATTTAATGCCATCACTTTTGCGTACCTCACCCCCTCCCACCACTGAGTGTCTAGGAGAGGAGAGACAAGATCAAGAAGAGTCTAGCCTACCACCTGGAAGTCTGGGGTCATCCTGTTTCTGAGACTGACCAGCTTTACAGCCTTAGGAAGAACCAATCTTTGAGCCTTGGTTTCCTTATCTACAATAGGCATATTTAGCTTAGACAATACCATTCAGCCCTGCCAGTTCATGATTTGTGGTGAACGGAACAGCCTCTCAGGATAAACACAGTGAAATTCTCAAAACAGATCAATTTAGGGCATGGCAAGAGGCACAGGTTGGTGGCGTATATTAACCAGAACGCAAACTATTTGTCCGTTTCTTTCTCTCACTCCCTCCCTCCCTCCCTTCTCAGACATCCAAGGTATCCACAAGAAGCTCGTTATTTGGTTCAGTAAGGTAGGTGCAGTAAAATAGGTTTCTCTTCATATATGGCCTTTCTGGCCCTGGATTTGTAGTTCTGCCAAAATGATTTGCTAGGCCACAATCTTTCAAGGGGATTGGACAGTTCACTATGCAAATAAGGTACATACAACCCTTGCAGGGATTGGTTGACTATAATGTAAACTGGATCACTGTGGCCTCTTGAAGGGATTGGTCAGTCTGTGGTCTTGGTGGGAGGAGGAGGCTTATAAAAGGGCTAATCCCCCAGAGGCTGAAGAGGACCTCACTACCATCAAGAAAAACAGCCAGGAGCTGAGTGTGTCCTTTGGACACAGGGTCCCTGTGCCGAGAACTTCCCACATCCAGGAGTTAGAGTTCTAACACTGGAGATGACAGGAGACAGTCAGTGCAAGATGGCATGAGATGGTGGTAGCAGTATGAGTGGAAAACCAGGAGACCAGTTAGAGATGGCTACGGTGGGGTTCCCGGCCCATGGAACAAGGCAGCTGCTGTGGGCTTGTCAACCCACAGAGTGAGAGGGTTATAGGTCGAGGGGGATTCCTGTAGGCATAGCCTACAGTGCACACCACACTGGCCTTCTCCCCCCAGGAACTCTATGGGCTGATCTCCAGGTTCATTATAGAGTTCGTTATAGAGGGCTCTCCCATGGAAATAAACTGCTTGCTCTAAAAAGGGCAGCCAGCAGAGAGAACACTAGGTTGAGTCCTTTGTCGTTTTCTACTAGCCCTGCTGCCTCTCCATCACTTCTACACAATCAGAAACACTTAATCAACTCCCAGGAGGTCAGATTTCCTTGCCCAGGTGCCAAGACAGTTGGCATGAGGTCCAACCCATGCTTCTCCTCGCAGAGAGCACCAGGCCTTAGTCAGTGCTCCATGATGGTCCTCTTCTATTAGTGTCCATGCCTATAGAAGCATCAAACAGGAATGAGGAGGAATGTGTGTGTGTAAGTGAGTCTGTGTATGTGTGTAAAACTCATCTTAGTACTTCTCTAATGTCATTTCTGGAGCCCTGGTGGCACAGTGGTTAAGAGTTCAAGCTGCTAACCAAAAGGTCTGCAGTTCTAATGCACCAGCCACTCCACAGAAACCCTAGGGGGCAGCTGTACTCTGTCCTACAGGGTGGTTATAAGTTGGAATTGACTAGAAGGCAACAGGTTTAATGTCATCTCTAGGCTGAGATAAATTTCAAATCCTAGCCATTCCTTTTAAGAAACGCTAAGCAATATATGAAGAGAAGAACCAAAACTACTGATATTTTAATGAATTTTCCATATAAAACTAAGATTTTAAGAGGTCAAAACTGCATACACACATACCAAGATTAGTGAAAAGGAATCAGAAGTGGCTTTGGAACTGTATATGCATTTAATTTTTTAATATTTAAAACACGCAACAAAGCATATTACAAGAGAACTCCAAAGGAAGAGGCATTGGCCTGTCTTTGGTCAACAGTCTTGGCAAAATCTCACCTCATTCTGAAATACGTACAATCACAAGCACACAGAAAACAAAGCAGTTCACTCCACGATCTTGCCAAATATCCCCTTCTTAGTTCTGAAACCATGAGACAGCAACCAAAGTAATTTACATCAGAGCAGTGGTCGGTATTAATTTTATTTACTTTATGTCAATGACCAGTTAGCTCGCCATCCGACGAATGAGACAAAGTTATCGGTCTAGTGTCTACAAGGGCTGTGTATGTAACTTTCATTTTGCAGAAATGAACAAGTGAAGTTTGTGAACCCTCCTCACAACTGTGGTATTGCCAAGGTGCCAGGGTGAGAGAGTGGATCATCTTGGCAAGTGCCTTAGTGATAGTGGATCGGCCAAGTTCCCCCCAAACCCTGCCCTGCCAAGCCGGAGCCCTGAGCCAGTCGCCTGACCTCTCTGCTCTACTAGGGACTGCAGCAAATGGGTGGGATTTTACTGACGGGATCACAAAGTGATCACTTTTGACCTCGGCTGGGCCCCCAAGGCTACTGGGCTATTTCTCTCCTCAAACGTAATTGGAGCTTTTGCCCATTCCTCACAAGGAAAGTTCAAAATGGCTGCCATTCCTAAACCCACTCCTGCTACTCTCAAACCGTCCTTTACGGTTTCACAGAGGAGACAAAGGGATGTGCTTTCCCCCCACCTCTAATTTTAATCTACAGATTCCCCAGAACTTCCCCTGCTTCCCTCCTTTCTTAGATAAAAGCTCCCCTTTCCAGGGAAGCTAATCCTTCTCTATGTTGGTTTTTGTTTTATATTTCAAATTTTTTATTGTTGTAAAAATACATAGAATGCAACATTTGCCAATACAACATTTCCAGGTGTACAACTCAGTGGCATCAATTACATTAATCATGCTTTTCCATGCGTTCTGAACTCTCGTCCCTACAGCCAAGGCTCACAATCTGAACATGCCTGGAACAGCCCCGGAGCCTTCATTACACCAGCCTGAAAGCCAGAGACACAGATTCCAACGTCCTGATGTGTAGTAGTCTTAGCACCTGGGAAACCTCTTTGTTTTCACACCTCTGCTATCTTTTCCTCCACTACCCTCTACCCATATCCAGGCTCGTAAGTGGACATCCTAAAAGCACTTTCCCTCAACTCTGCCTACTTTTCCAAGTCAAGCTCTCTCTCTCCCCTTCACCTCTGAATTCCTCTGAAGAGTCATCTACACACAGTACCTCCACTGCCCTCTGCTCACCCAAGTTGTACGCTTACACCCACTGGGTCTCTTACACCCACTGGGTCTCGCTCCTGAGCCCATCCTGCTACCGACAATTGCACGTTTCTGAGGCCTCAGTAGCCTAATATGGTCCTCAGCCTTCCCGAGCCCTCTATCACATCAGAAACCACTGCCATCTTCCATCGTCCTAAACTCTCATCCTCTCTTGGTCCTATATTTCCACTTTTTCTTACCCATCAAATATGCCTTCTGAGTACCATTCACTGATTTTATCCTTTCTCCTGCCCATATACACTGTTCTCTAGTAACAGTCTCCACGCTATTTCATTCATTCTCATTGTCTTTACTACCTATATACTTCCAAGATGAATCTCAAATCTTTACCTTTAGCCCTTACCTTTCTCCTAAGCTTGATCTACATTTCAAATACATGTTGGAAATCACGATGTTTAAAACCGTATTACTTCCTCCCACTCCCAAAACTTCTTTTCCTCTCATGACTTCCCCATATACGACAGTCTTCCAGGTCACACTCATTTCCGTATCTAGAATCTTTTCTCCTTTCGTCTTCTACTGACATAGATCTCCTTTTGCCTTCCATTTTTCCCACTAGGTCCACCACAGCCACCTCCCTGATTGCCTCAATGCTTCCAATGTTCCCACTCCAATCCATCCTTCTCACTACAGCCAAAGATATTTTTTTTAAAACAGATAATACCCTATCACTCCCTCTTCTCATTCATCCCAAAGATGAAGCCCAAACTCTTCAGGTTCATATTCAAGGACCTCCACCCCATGGTCCCAGTATGCCTTTCCAGTCACGTTTCAATTACCACCCTCCCTTATCCCCACCCCATCCCCATCCAACAAGCAACCTACATTTATTAGTATCATTTCTCCAAGTCACCAAGTCTTCCCAACTTCCAAACCTTTGCTTCTGAGGCTCCCTCTACACGGAATGCCTTTCTTTTGTTTATCGTATTCTTCAGCCCCTAGTTCCCACTCCCATCCTCCCTACCCTAGCCCACTTAAATTTTAAAAGATCCAACGCAGACATCACCTCTTCTGTGAAACCTTTCTTGATACTCTGTAGATATCATTTATATTGCACTTAATAGGTACACTGTAATTTGGTTGTTTACTCAGCCAACGATAAGTGCCTTGAGATCAGGCCCCATGTTTTATTAATCTTCAAATCCCTCAAATCAAACATGGTGCCTGGCACTTAGTAAGGCCTCAATAATGTTTGTCGACTATGGGCAGCACATTAAAAAAATAATGAAAATAAACCTTACATTTATAATTACATGGATTTGGGAGCAAAGGAATTAGGAAAATATGGATAGTCTTGAGTTTTCTACCCCCCCACCCCGCCACATGCTGTCCCTAGCCTCTTCCTGAGCTTTGTTCCATTTGAGTATACTTGAGAAAAAAGAAAATGTTCTTATTAGACAGAAATCCCCTGGGCAGGGCCTAGACAAGAAAAGTTCTATTGTATGCACGATTTCCCTGAGACACTCCTGTGGGGAAAGAAAAAAAATAAAGAAGTTCAAATTTCTCTGTGGGCTGGCAATTTTTCTGTACTTATTGGCATGACTCTGGTCCTATCTCCCCAGACAAAAGGCCAACAAAATGCTGGATAATCTGAAATTTGGAGAATAAACAAAAGTCATGTCTCTCAATTATTTCCAAAAGCTTTAGGCAGCAGGGTGTGGGCATGCTTTCAAGTGTATGAAGTTGAGACTTAAGAAACTACTGGAATTACACATTTGATGGCAACACTTCCTATCTTCAAAGGGATGTATATTCTGCTACTTGGCATTCTTAAAGGTGTTTGTGATTCATCTCTTTTTATAATAGTTCTGCTTCATACACCCCCATCACAGGTGTACGAAGTCATGAAGTCATCGTATAGACTCAGTTCTTCTGTGTGAAATGCACTGCTATGATCATAGCAACATATCTCACACAGAAGAACTGAGTCTATACCCTTCACATAACCTCTCCCTCCATTTAGCCATGGCCAGCATCATCTTAAATCTAATACAGCCAAGTCCTTAAGTTAACTAAGGTTACCCCAAGGTTAGGGCAAGAAGTTTAAAAATAAGAACTTCAATATTCCTCTAACCTTTTCTGTTGATGTCCATGCGACCCTCCTAACAACAAGTAAGTAAACAAATAACCAAGAGCCTCTATCTCATCCTTGACCCTGGCATTAACTGATTTCAGAGGAAAGGGCCATTAGGAAACAGATACCACTCTCAAAAATACAGAGGGCAGCTGCCCAGACTTGATAAAAAAAAATGTAGCCTGATGTAGAGAAGCTGGAGAATTGTACTTTCCCTGAAAGAACAGAAAGGCGTTTATATTAACCAAAGTACTTATCATTGTACCTGCAACTTTCAATTCAAGACAGATGAAACCAAAGTAAAACTAGATTGCTTCCAGAACGTGTTAAAAGAAAAAAGGTGAAAATAGAGCAAACACCTGTTAAAAAAATAGGCCTTGCCAATTGTTATTTCCTACATATTTTCTTGTAAGTGACAAATTTTTTCAAAACCCCTCTGAAGATGAATGTAGAATGTGGATACCAAAACGTGCGGGTATTTCCGTGAGCTTTGTCTGATGTGCGCCTGTGAGAATGTGGCAGAAAAACAAGCAAGACTATTTCTTACACTCAACATAATGACGATAGAGTCTGAATACGTGTGTTTAATATAAGTCCAAACAAAATTCCAATGGGATATCTTTTAATTACGAAAAATGTCAGAGAGTAACACAAGCAACATACAGGTACCCAACACCCAGATTTAACATATTATCATTTGGCATATGTCCCTGGGTGGTGGAAACGGTTAAGCACTTGGCTAGCTAACCGAAAGGTCAGTGGTTCAAATCCACCCAGCAGCACTGCAGGAGAAAGGTCTGGCAATCTACTTCTGTAAGATTACAGCCACTGAAAACCTTGTGGAGCACGGTTCTACTCTGACACACATGGGGGTCGCCATGAGTCAGAATCTACTTGACAGCAATAGGTTTGGGTTTTTTTTTTTTTTTTTTCTTAAATCATTTTGCCATATTTGCTTTAAAAAAAAAAATTAAGATGGTAAAGATAGATACAGTTGAACACTCCCAACCTCATTTCCTTTCCTCTCTCCCCAGAGGTGAACACTACTGCCAAAACTGATTATATTCATCCATGCCATTGTATGGAGCCCTGGTGGCACAGTGGTTAACAGCTCAGCTGCTAACCAGAAGGTCAGCAGTTTGAATCCACCAGCTGCTCCTTGGAAACCCCATGGGGCAGTTCTACTCTGTCCTAGAGGGTTGCTGTGAGTCAGAATCAACTCGACAGCATGGGGTTTGGTTTTTTGGTTTGTGTTGTTACACTTTTACTACATACATTATGCCTCTATAAACAATTTGATTCCTAAAGTTCATCTAGAAGGAAAAAACTGAGTAGGATCCAAGAAGCATTTGAAAAGGAAGAATTATAAAATAGAACATCACTTTCAGATAAAATGTCTTACCTGCTGTAACATCTGAGAGAGTATGATACTGGCAAAAGAATAACCAGACAGATCAATATAATAAAACAGCTCAGAAACAGATGCTAAAATATATATTAAAGCCATATCTGATAAAGACGTCATTTCAAATCACTGACAGAGCAGTTGGTAAACAATTATCTACCCCGAAGGAATACAAGTTAAAAAAAAAAAAACTTCCACAGACACGTAACGAAAGTGGATATCCAAAATGCCAACTGATGAGGGAGCCTCCTTCAACTCAGGAGTGTCTTGGGCCTCGGACTTTCCATCCTTCTCTCTGTTGCATCTCAACAGTCTCCTGCTCCCTAACTTTCCACAACAATGCTCCTCAGCTTCCGCCTATAAATTCCATTCTCAGAACATAAATTAAAAATATGAGTTACTTGAGAGGTTCAGTGTTTAGGGGTCTGGCAATCAAGGTTTATTATATTCTTGGTTTTGTTCCTTTTTTCCACTCCAAAGAGTTTAAAGCAACCAAATTAGCATCAAAGAAATTTGTAAAAGCTCTAAGTGAAGCCATAATGAAATATAACTGCATAAAACCAGATGCCAAATAGAAAACTAAGCAAAACCCTCTCAGAGGATGCTCAAGAAGTTCAAAAGAGGGCCATGGTCTGGGAAGAGTTAGTCACACAAAAGTCGAAATGCTCTTCAGAGCAGTCACCAGCCAGAGCATGCCCTACTCCCAGGAAGATGAGTGCCGGAAGTCTGGGTCTAAATCAAGAAAACACACATCTCAAAGATCAGAGGACCAACTGCCTTTGTGGCAACTATCTGTAATTATCAGCAATTCAGCAACATTGGGCAAAAATCTCCCTGGACTAGCACCTGAAACTGATGTCTGCAGACCCCCCTTGCAAATATCTGGAATTGTTTTGACTCAACAACGTGATGGCACGTTTTAGCCTGAACAAAAATCTTCAGTGGTTCTTAACCCAAGATGGACACATACATGTGATTTATATCATTTAATTTCAAAATAATTGTGAGTTTCCATGTCTCAGTTTAGATTAGCTCGTTGCTTTCAACGCCCTCTTATTTATGAGACATCTCTCCCATCATTTTACACTCTTCTAAATTCCAATGGATCTTGAAGTGAATGTCACCAAGACAGAGTATTCAAGGTTGGAGAGCTCTTTCAATCCTATGACGTGAGTCCCTCATTTTCAGAGCAAAAGTTCTGTCTCTCCAAATAAAATATTTTGAATTCTTAATGAATAGCCCCTACAAAGTAAGCTGAGTCCCAACTATGGTTTCCCATGGGAAAGATTCAGGTTCCTGTACCATAACTGTTGGGAGGTTCTCTTCTCATAGATAATCATGCCTTTAAAGAGCATTCTAATCATTCAACGAATATCTTCCCACATACATTCATGGCTTCAAAACCTACCTAGAGAAGAGCAGCTATGGAAACTGCTGGGTCAGGAATCCCTTCAGGAACCTAAGAGGGCATAGTCCATGCCCGTAAACTGTTGCATGTAATAGTGTCATGGGCTCATTCACTCTCTGAAGCCTATTCACGGACCTCAAGGATTCCTGGATTTCTAATTAAGCCCCCCTGCTGTAAGAAATGGTTCATTTCTCTTAGATGCCATATTAGTTTTGAGGTAGCTGCACTGTAGTCAATGGTACTTGTTTATGGCTACAGAGAGGCAGGGGCGAGGCTTTCTTGGGGCTTGGAAAATTGATAGTACCTTCATGACACAAACTTTCTAAAAAATTTTAACTCTTTTTTTAAGCACATGTAATTTTTAATCTCTCACTTCTCTTTAAAAATGACAAATAGCCCAAGTAAAAACAAGGTTCAGAATTATACTAGAATTTATATGTAAGATATGTACTAATACCATTAGTAAACTCAAGTATCATGAAGTCTCCATATTTGAATGCTGACTTTCTCACAGTCCCCAATCCACCCACCAATAGTTTGAAAACCACTTATCTAGTCCGGGGTGGTGACTAAGCAACATTTTGTAGAGTGGTCCCAGCTAATATAACCACTTCTTTCTTAAGGTAAGAGTTTTCCAATTCTACATCAGTTCCCAACCCTGAACCTTTTGAAAGAGTAGTAAACAAAAGGAACTTATTTTTAAATAAAATTATAGTTTTTTTCTTCAAAAAAAAATAAGAGAGGGATAAGAGTCATGAAAACTGCCTTCTTATCTCTCTCTTTCGTTATCATCTATTGCTGTTGGAAAGGGAATCAAGGAATCTGATTCAGCTAGCCAGACGAAGGTCCAGCAACAGGTACCTACGAAACCACGCCCCCGTTTCAGTCTAAAAAGTAAACCAAACAGGAGTAACTCGTGCTATACCGACACTCCTCACCAAACAAGAACAATCAACAATAGAGCTTTTTCTGCTGCACAACTACACAGTGCCCTCCCATACCACTCAGCCCCTTTGGATTCCCCAACATTCAGCCAACAAAACCCAAAACGAAACCCACTGCCATCAAGTCAATTCTGATTAACAGAAACCCCATAGGGTTTCCAAGGCTGTAAATCTCCACAGAAGCAGACTGCCACATCTCTCTATTCAACCAACGGATATAATCAAATTATATGCATATATATTTACACACACACATATGCATACACACATAGGTATATGTGTGGGTGTGTGCGTGCGTTTGTAAGCCTTTTTTCAATTCACCAAGTTTTTGGGGTCAAACTGATGGATGAAAATATCCTGAATTTGTGTGAAGCTGATCAAAGAAAGTCCTTTGAATTTATGTGAAAAGGTTTCCCATTAAGATGGCAGTTATGTTTTTTTCAAGCACGATCCTTTTTAATTGCGGAAAAGAGCCCAAAGGCTTTGTCAAGGGGCACATGTTTTCTATAAATCAAAACATAAATAAATGTGAGATTATTTCACTGGGCATACATATGGTTTTTGCTAAGTAAACTCTATTTATAAAACATTGTTAGCCTACACCGGAACCACTGTCAACATTTATAGTAAAGGAACTTTCCTACTGCTCTGAAACTTACCAGGATTTGAAAACAAGCCTAGAAACATCACTTTCTTAAGACAAGTTTGATTTAAACTTCAAGTGAAATGGGCCACTGTGTGTTTTCTAGTTTTTAAAGGCTTGGAAGAAATCTTCAATTGAGTATTAGGGTCATAATCTACCAGGAAATATTTACAGTGCTGGAAGTTCCAGGATTTTAATCATCCCATTGTTCTATTCTTTCGAGTTCTCTTTTGGTTTTAGGCAAAGGTCTTGGATTATTTTTCTTATCACTGGCAGTAAAACAAAAAATAATCCGTGAGACGGGGGGGGTCTCCAAAACCCACTAAAGCTTAGTATTCATAATTGCCTGGCCATCTTCTCCAAAAGGCTCATTTGCATGATCTCTTTCCTTTGCCTACTCCCCCTAGACTATAAACACATTTACCAGTCCTGCTCAGAGCTCAGTCCCCAAAATGAACTTCTCTATGAAAGGAATTAGCCATAAACAAGCATGAAGCAATAGTCCTTGACAAACCATAGAGGGTGACAGTAACTTTAATAATAATTTACGTTCTCCATTTTCCATTCAACTTTTCTTTCTTGGGCTGCAGTGCAGTGCCTTCCAACAGAATTTTTTCCGAAGCTTTAATTTTTCATCCAAGGTGCAATCAATCCCTACTCTAGATGGACTTAAGCCAATAGTTAAGTACAGTCGTGAGCAGAGTTCTCGCTCTAGAAAGAGGCCTGTTTCTCTCACTCTCTTTTATTTTTTCTTTTCAAGCTGCATCTGCCCCAGTCATAAGACTCGTCACCTCTCAGCATGAAATGCATTTGTTTTTATTTTTTAAAGATAACTACACAGGCAGAAATGAATCATCCTCTTTAAAGGCCAGGGAAAAATGTTCTACGACTCTGTAAAAAATAAAAAGTTTTAGAAAAATCTGCATATGAAACACCTAAATTTCTAAGGTAAGAAAATATGTAAATGTATTTAATGATTATCTAACATAATTAACCTGTTTAAAAAAAAAAAACTGTATATGATTAAATTGCTTTGGAAACAATGTACATGTCTTCACTCCCAAATGCTTGTCGCAATTTACATATAGAGCTCCAAAATACTTATCCCAGCTCAAATGAAGTGTATAGGGTCACCATAAGTGGAGGCAGGGGAGGACAAACTCCAAGGCAGCTAACAACAACAACATATTTAAAGGGGAAGGTTGCTTATAGACTGCACTTATGTTTTCAATAAACTTAAAGATAGACACGATCGATAGATCATCCAACAGACAGACAGATGGGCCCAATCCAGAAGAAAATATATTTGCGTATAATTCACTTATGTAATTTTGCTGATTAACAACTAGCTACCCTAATGGCAGACACTAATGAATTTGAAATTATAAGGAAAGGGCAGACAGGCAGAATTCTCCAGAACTTCTGTTCCTAATCAATCACCAGGGATCAGTGACATCATTAGAGCCTTTGATCACAGCTCCTCTTTCAAGCTCAGATGGGACCAGATTGATTTTTTTTAGCACAGAGAATAGAGAAACACCTACGAAGACAATTCGCCATGAAACATGAGAAGTCATCAGCATCTCTTCCCCTCCGGAAAGCCTAACCCCTTCAAGAGGAACAGACAGCGCATTCCAGAGCAGCCAAACACCAAACAACACAGCCACCTCTTTAAATCCAAACCTAATTCCCATCTCACTAGGATTCCCAAAGTGCTTGAGAGGGAAAGGGATGATAAACTACTTTTCTTTCAAAGAAGCTGGGTTATGAACCCTATAGTTTGGTCTTCCTTATCCAATATATACACCCAGGACAAGGACCAAATCCCTTGATCATGGGAGTGGGGGTAGGGAGGGAAGCAAGTGGACATTTTTCCATTCTCTCCATTACAAAGCACTGAGCAATTCAGAACTCCCCCTTCTACTTCTGAATTGTACTGAGTCTTCACTAAACATGCTCGTTACTCTACGTTGAACCTTGGCCAAAAAGAAAGTCCTTCAATATAATTTTGGCTTCTATAATTTCAAATACTTGGATTGCAATCACTCTGAATGTTATGTATGATCTGAAACGGCCACACTGGGAATGAAAAGTTTTAATTGACCTTTACTACTTTAGTTCCATCGTTGTTTTTTTCCCTCCTCCTTATTTGTAACCCGAATCTAATTGAGCTTCGGGGACAGTCGCGGAATGTAGTTTATTATCTCCCTCATCAGGTGATCAATGATTTCATTAATAAGACAGATAACAAAACTGTCATACCATCGACAGTGTTATGAAAGATGATCCTAGCTTCCCGCTCCATTTTCCAAGGTCCGGGGTTCTCTGTGGCAGCTCTGAGTCCATTCAATATTTTCCACAGACAGAGAAAAGTGAAAATCCATTTTGAAACCAATTTCAATTAGGATCCAGAAGCTGTTATCACAGGTGTCGCAGAATGGGTCCGTAAGTGGAAATGTCGCCTATCCATTCTGAAATGAAACCTTATCAGGGGCTACAAAGATGGCTGGGGACAGCCTATCTGTAAATTACTTTTCGTCCTGTGTTAACTCAACCTTAGTTCTGTCATATGGAATTCTTTCCATCCACTAGTAATAATCTAATGACTAACTAGACACAGCACCCGAACAGCTTTCAGCTGGACAGGGCTGTCCCCTTCAACATGGGTACAAATGCAAATGTACCAGGGACCTCGGGCAAGCAAAGGTAAAGGCAGGCTTTAAATGACAGAACTAAAAGTTTTATTATGGGAAATAAAAGAAGCCCGTCTCCACCCATTGCATTCCTGGTGATTTTTCAATTGCAAACTCCAAGGCCCCGTTATTTCATTAAGGCAGCACCCAAGTAGTGAGGCTTTTCTCTCACATCTTTCAGTCTCCTTTTAGCAAATTATCCCATGACGGCGGATTTATTCAGTCAAAGACCTCGGACTTTGAGAGGCAACAAAAGAATCAAGAGACTTTCTGGTCCACCTGCCTGGCGAATGATGAGGCAGGGAAAAGTCTCCCCCAGAGAAACCAATCAAACCATTGTGTGGCACAGTCAGACCTTTTCAACTGTCAAGCCAGAGAGCAGGGAAAGAGATGAAAGAACGCGGGATGAAACCACCATTTAGGGAACCATGTGGGAATGGTCTCCTAAGATTTAATAATTGGGATGGAACTCAACTTTCTACAACTAAAGGAAGGGGGGAAAAAAAAAAACAACAAGAAAGAGGCTGAGAGGAAGAAAGAGTCAAAGAAAGAAAAGAAAGAGCAGAAAAAGAAAAACCAGCAGCCTAAGTCAGACTAGGAATAACTTTTATATAAAAACTTCCCCTACCTGATATGAACTCCTATTTATAAAAGTAAAAGGGAAAGAAGGAAGATGTAAAAGGAAAAAAAAAAAATTTAACAAAGCCTTTAATTTTCTTCCTCTAGGTTACAGCTGCGTTAAGTATTCTGATTTAACATTAATTCAAAGTAACAAAAACAACAACAAAAAAAGCCCTTTATTAATAGGGCTGCCTTGTAGTTTAAAATATAAATTGTCAGTTTTAAATTGGCCTAGAAGGAAATAATACATTGATTTGACTCAAGAAAAGAAAGACTCAAACTGGCAGAGACACTAGGTTGTAATTTCTGGGCAGTTTTCAAGAACATTTTAGTTTATATTACAAGTTCAACATTAGATATTTAAATAAGGAGGGGGGACTCTCAGTAAGTATTACTAAAAGGGCGTTAAAAAAAAAATCATGATTTTTTTAGCACGAAAAAAACGTAACGCCAAGCAGCTACTGCAGTTCAAATACTTTTTATTACTGGTGACTTGCACAGTATGTATTACTAAGCCGAGTTTAATGCATATGAAATTTGGGGGGGTGATGGAACTGTTCTGTGTCTTGATTGTGGTGGTGGTTACATGATTTTATGGATTTACCAAAACTCATAGCACTGTACATCAAAAAGCAAATTTCACTGCTATAATTTAAAATAGATAAACACAAATTAAACCACGTGGAATCTGGAAACATTTCCATATAAACCAGATAACTGGAGGATTTTTTTTCCTCTCACCATCATCACCCTGCCTCCTTTCCTGCCTGGGATCCCTGGAGCCCCCCGTGCTCAGCCTGAAATCCACTGGCATCCCATGCTGCAAGCTGCCCAGAAAAGCAAGCCCTCCCCCATGTCGGGTCAGATTGGTATGTGATAAAAGGCCACGGAGCTCTCTCTCCAGAGGGAGGCTTTCCTCCTACAACCACCATTTTGTCCCTTGAACAGCCACTGTTTGGTTACTTTTTTCTGATTCTGACCAGTTTGTTTCTGGAAATTGGAAATACCCACACCACTTGATTACAAGTAATAAAGGCAACCCGGAAACGTCCCATAAGCAGAACACAGCATACTGTGTCTCCTTTTTACTCCCAAGTTTGGAAAACTGTGGCAAAATGTGAGTTATACTTATTCCTGACTTATCTGAGCACCCAAGACATGTTATTTTAGAGAAGAAACTCAATGCTATTTAAAAAGAAAAAAAAAAAAAGGAAGCTTTGGCCCTTTGGGAAGCACCTTAACACAAAATCACTAATTTCATCTAATAATCTCAATGAGTATTTATGAATGAGAAGCAGACCTTAAAAGCATTTGATTCATTAAATCGAATTCAGGACCAGTGATGTGAAATACTGCTTCCTGATCCCAAATCCTTTCACCTACCAGGCTTTTAAGCTAAGGCCAGATGATCACGGTGGTTGTAAGGATTTTCTATTAACAACACCTTCTAATTCTCTCAATCTGATTAAAGTATAGCAGTTCTCAGGTTATTAACAAATGATTTTGTATTGAGAAGAGCGCTGTAAAATGTGTCAATGAATTAATTGCTGCCAAATATATCCAGAATTACCTATTTCTATTAGTTACAACGTAAACCCTCGTGGAGCAGTGGTTAAGAGCTACTGCTGCTAACCAAAAGGTCGGCAGTTAGAATCCACCAGGTGCTCCTTGGAAACTCCATGGGGCAGTCCTAGTCTGTCCGATAGGGTCACTGTGAGTCGGAATCTACTTGACAGCGACAGATATTAGTAATATGAGTTAATCATATTGGTTACTCACTATATCAGGTTCAGAAATGTTAAATAATTAGCCCAAGTCACACAGCAATTAAGGGGCAGACCTAGGATTCAAAACCTGGCATCTAACTGCCCCTACCCACACATTAAAGCTGTTATACATGCCCTCTCCCCCACTATTCTGAAGAAAATTCTGGCAGCCCTGTGTACTCTGCAAGTTCACTGAATATCTACTGAGATGCTCTCAGCAACAAAACACTGAATTAAAGGCAGAAAAAAAAGACAAACCAGATGTTACGCTCAAAAAGTTTAACTAAAATATGAAAGTGTTATTAGATAGTTTCCAAAAGGACACAAGACCATAAGGAGAAAGAAAGAGACTGAAAAGAACGTACTCATGTTTGAGAAGAATTCAATACATTCAGTGTTGTTAGAAAAACCACGCATATATAGTATAGAGGAGCACGTGAACAAGACGAAGAGCCCTTCAATTCAGCTAGAGCATAGGTTATAGGGTGGGATGGTACAGTTGTAGCACATCAAATGGGAATGTCAGACTGGGTCAAATTTTGAGATATCTAAATACTAAGTGAAGACGTCTGAACTTTATAGGTAGCTGGGAGCCATGGAAGGTTCTAGAGTAGGTGAGTGGCATGAACAGAGCTACACTAAGATTAATGGGACAGGCACAAGTCTGAAGGATGAGAAGAGAGGAGACCAAAGGCATGGTGACTGGTTAGAAGGCTATTTCAACTGTCTAGGTATGAGGGAGAGATGTGTTAACTAGCGCAGTGGCAGCAGGCATGACATGAAGGGACATGGGTAAACAATCACTGAAGAAGGCCAAACAGGCCCTCCCACTGGCCAGGCCCAGGAAGTATGGCGGAGGGGGGTTCAAAGGTGATGGTACAGTTTCAAGCCTGGGTGACTGCATGAATGCTGATACACTTAGCAGAAATAGAGAATTCAGTGGTTGCCAGAGTTTAGGAAGGGACCTGCCTTGCATTTATGTGAAGCTGAAGAGTAGGAGCCAGAAATAGGAGTTTGAAGATCCAGGGAACAGGGCTCTTACTAAAATCAGATTATTCATCATCAGTTAGTTTAAAAACTTGAAAGCTCTTTAAAAAGAATGAAATCTAACTCTTAACATAGCACAAACCATCGTACAAATGGGTATGGCTAGCAAAGGAAACAGATGAACCCAAAAAAAGATTTAGCAAAAGGGATATACATATATGGTGTTACTAAAGTTGAGGCATAATAGGTACATTCGTTTTCAAGGTGAAAGAAATTAAAATAAATTTTCTTAAAATAGTCCTCCCCATTGTCTGGCTTAAGAAGGCATTTAGAAGGAAGGTACAAAACGTTCGGGTTTTTTATCCATCTTTCCTTCCTTAAGATGCACAAACTTGGTCACTTTTGGGATTTGTGAAACATCTTGAACTATTTTTCAGACATCTGAATCCAGCAAATTTAAAATTACTTTAGCCAAACATTTTTCCCTTAATTTCAAAACCCATGTGTACTTTCAAGAAAACACAATCCTTTTGTTTTGGATTCATAACATTTTAACTCATCAACAAGCTCTGTCCTAATAACAATGGCTGAACGTTTACTAAGCCCTTACTATGAGGTACTTAGGTTCAGCACCTACAGGAATTGCCTCATTTAATTCTCCCGGAGACCTTGAGAAGTGTGTTTAATTATTATCTTACGAAAGAGATGAGGAAGCTGAGACTTTGAGAAGTGAATTTGCCCAGGGTCACATAGCTAGTCTTTGTTATTGCTAGAACTCAACCCAAGCTTTCAGATTCCAAAACCTGAGAGTACTCCCAACCAACAACCTATAATTTCAAGTTCATTTTATCTGAAAATGACCTTTCTGTCCATCTATCATGTGCCAGGAAATGGGATGTGGCCAAGAAAAGAGATTAGACATCTAAAGGGTCAAGAAACCTATATAGCCTAAGGTCTACCTGGCGGGAACTGTCTGCTCTTTTCTGAGCAGAATTAGTACACAGACACTTAAATAATGTCAAGGAAACAACAGCTAATAACGGTAGGGAACACTCGCTGAATTCCCAACTCTCCACAAATTTGTCCATCACACTTCCGGCCAGGTGACTATAGGTATTAACACCTATTTAATGGACAGTTTGAAAGCAAATCACAAGGCCAGGAAGTAACTAAAAGTTAAAGCTAAAAAAAGGAAAAGAGGATTGCCTTAAATATTTGCAGACCCTAACACTTTGCTCTTACAAACCTCAAAGATTTTTTTTTAAAACAGAGGAAAACTAAGCCCTTTTTTCTGTTTTTTTTAAAGATTCAAAGTGAACCAGGGAACTTCCTCTCCATTATTAATCTATTGACTTTGGAGCCATACTGCATCATCATTAGGATAATGACCTCTGCTTTCTATCACATTAAGGTATGTTCCCAATAACTATCAGATCCAATCAAAGCTCTCCAAGACCACAGCCTGCATAAGTTTATTATCAGTTCCTTTCTTTTTTAAAGTAGCATCGTAGGTTAATAAGAAATATCAAATTACTCCTTTAAAAAACAAACAAAATCATGGGCCAAAAATGAGACAGAACATTAAAATTAAAAAGTCAGTACTGGCAAGTCACTGAAGGAAGTTTTATAGGATAATGAAAATTTCAAAAGTATTGGAAGATCTATATTAGAAAATTGTTTTTTAAAAATCACAACATGTAACTTAGAAAGTAACAATTTCATACCATCAGGAAGCAGACCCGCTGTAACCAATTATGAAGACATTTTAGCTCTATATTAGCATATTAACAGACTAGCACATTTTAAGTCAACGATGAGTCCTAATATCTGAGTGCACTCTTTGTATATGAAAGACACCCTGTTAGGTACCAAAAACAATCACTTAAATCCTAACTGCGCTTAAGAAACATTCAGAAAACTAAACATCATCTCCTTTGCCATTGAAGTTTACTAAGTAACACTAAAGCTTAAAATTAAACTATAGACACATGAGACACCCATTGTGGTTCCCAGGTAAAGACTATTGAAGAGCTTATGGTGATCTAGGTTTGTAAATGTTAAACAAAACAAATATGACTTGTGTTTTTCCTATACAAGATCTAGAACAAAGTTCTTCCCTTGTGTTATTTCAAATCTCAGTGTTTTAACTGGCAAATGCTTATTTAAAATTCTGTTCAAGGTTTTTTAGCCGTACGTCTTGGTTCTGTGCATGCGTGTGTTTAAACAAAACTCTCTGTGCGAGTTATTTCAGGAGCAGAAACTCAGCTGAGCAAAGTAAGAAAACAGATCTGTAAGGACTTGCAGTGGAATGTGCGTGGTTTGGCTGGAAGGCTCACAATCAAGAACAAATTGCAGCATACAATGGCCTGGAAAAGTTAATTACGTTAACCAACACCAGGGCCAATAACAAAACTTGTTTGTTTGTTTGTTTGATTTTAATCACGGAGCTGCAGACGGAGAGACAAAATGTATATTTTACATTCACTTGGTTCTTGAAGCTACACTCATTTTTAACCGTTCAGTTACAAATCACTGAATTTCAGAGCTCTGCAAAGAAAGCGCAAGAAGGCTCTGGAAACAGACACAATCATTACTAGTCTATCATCGGCATCCAAGTGATTTTATGTTCCTTTTAGTGAATAACCTTTCAGGGATGACCTTTCAGTAATAACCTGGGTGGTCCAAACAGTTAATATACTCAGCCTCTAACCTAAAGGTTGGAGGTCCCACTGCATCCAGAGATGCCTCAGAAGAACGTCTTGGTGATCTTCCAAAAACTCAGCCACTGAAAGCCCTAGGATGCATAGTTCTACTCCGACACACATGGGGTCGCCACGAATCAGAGTCGACTAGAAGGCAACTGGTAGCTGTTAGGTATCTACACTTCCTAAGTGTTTACCGAGAAAAGACATGAGATAGAAATCAAGACAGACGAATGGAAAGACCTTGGCAATGGCAGCTACCAGACAGCATACACACTAGCCATCGAAAACCTGGAGCCAACAGAACCCTAAAGTCCAAACAGGACCATGGATATCAAAGCCCACACGCTATATTCTGTGCGGCCAGTGCTAAGTGCTGCAGGGAGGTGTGGGACCAGGTAGGGGAGCTTGCTGTACAAAGAAAAAACTCTGCAATTCCAGCAAATGCACACTCCCTTGGTTAGCATGGTCCTGGAATTGTTAGGATACTCTGGACCAGTCAGATGAAAACCCCTTCGTAAGCTTTACAGTGCTGTGTAAAAAGATCATTACAATTATTAGCACGGCTTACATACAACAATCATAAAGTAAAGAGTTCATTTTCCTTTGCTTCACTTTCTCTCCGTGTTTACATCTGTTTGTTTCTTTTCCTGGAATCTTCCAGGAGAGTTGCAATCCATGTCTAAAACTACCACTTCCATTTTTCTTTTATTTTGTTGGTCTTTACGTTGTCTCAAAATAAAAAGTAACAAATCACTTAGAAGAAACAGGAGCAGAGGGAAAAAATGGTCAGCGCGCCCAGAATTTCTAGGACAGCTATCGTTCAGGCTTGTACCCTGCAAGCTTGATTAATGATTTTTTGTCCCAAGTGGCAGATTTTACACATGTTCAGGCAGGGATGTGTGTGCTTGAAAGTCCTGGTGGCAGAGTAGTCAAAGCGCTCAGCTGCTAACCCAAAGGTCGGCAGTTCGAGCCCAGTAGCCGCCCTTCAGGAGAAAGATGTGGCAGTCTACTTCCGAAAAGACTTACAGCCTTGGAAACCCTATGGGGCAGCTCTACTCTGTCCTATACGGTCACTGATGACCTAGTTCTAGTCTGGGTTGTTGTTCTGTTGTTGTCGTATAGGGTCGCTATGAGTTGCAATTAACTCATTGGGTTTGGTTTTGGTTTGGTGTGCTTGAATGGCACAGACAGGGGCAGGGGTGGCTAAGGAAGTCTTGTTTAATCAACAGAAAATCTGTGATTACTTCAAAGTGTAAGACCAACTTTGTCTCTGGCTAGCCTTCTCTGGTGGCTTCCTGGCTACCACTGGGCTTGTCAATTCTAAGTCTGTTCCTAGTCACCTTGAACGGGTTCATAAGGCAGACGTGTGGTCAACGAGTGGCTCAAACGCTGCAGCACCAGAAAACCTCCTGAGCATGTGCCCTGGTGCAAGGTGGCAAAAGCAACAGCATCTTCACATGAACAGAACGCTGCTGTGTTACACTGCTGAAAGTCATAAAATGGGCTGTCGCTTGCGTAGGCTCCACATAGCACAGCACCATCTTCTACCAACTTCCAGGTGTTCTTGCCTCTCTCTCTCTCTGACACACACACACACACTGTAAAGATAAAAGGTGATGCTTCACAAAGCATAATATGCAGTGTTTATCCCTACAAAGCTCCTAGAACAATTACCAAAACCAAAAGCCAACCCCACTGCCGTCGAGTCAATTCCAACTCATAGCAACCCTATAGGACAGAGTAGAACTGCCCCATAGTTTCCAAGGAGCGCCTGGTGGATTCTAACTGTTGACCTTCTGGTTAGCAGCCACAGCTCTTAACCACTGCACCACCAGGGTTTCCAGAACAATAACCAAAATTGCACGTACTAATCCCATTTCTAAAATAATACATCTGTCTAATTTTTACAAATTTCAGAAAAAAGGGCAACATGTTCTTTAAGAAGAAAACAAGCCTTCTCTAACCACACTGGAAGAATAATGCAAGAGTCTTGTTCAATTAAAATAAGCTCCAGCCCTGACCTTAAATACCACACATAAAGGGGAAAAATAGACATATTTTCATGTATCTGTAAAGTAAATTCATTATTTTAACTGACAAAAGGAAAGAACTCTCGGATGTAAATATATCTCCCTAAGGATCAATTCAAAATAGACTCATTAGCCAGTAGGTTTAACAGCCAGGCCCTCCTTTCCCCCAGAAAAGCCAGCTATGCACATTCATTAAATTAGGCAAAGGAGTGCAGATGACAGGCACATATTCTCCACAGACAAGGACGGGGCACAGAGGAGCACTGTCCAGGCTCCTGAGAGGTGTCAGATCAAGCCACAGCCATATTTAGAACTGGAAGGTACAGGCTCTGTTACTAATTGTCCTCACTCTAAAAAGTTCTAGGCTGAAGTTACCTTCCAAAGCAGAGTCCGGCAATCCAATGATAAAAAAAAAAAAAAAAAAGAAAAAAAATTTTTTAAATCGATCCTAGTAAATTCTCTCTTGGAATAAATAAAATACAAGCCCAACAGGAGGGAGACAGCAGGTTGGCTAACGCAAATGAGTATGCCCAGACACACAGAGCCCAGGACCTAGGAGAGCTGGCCCACTCATTCTTCCTAAGACACATGGAAAAGCCGAGGGAAATTCAGGGAGGCCAGAAATGTC
The DNA here is from genome assembly GCF_030014295.1 of Loxodonta africana. Taxonomy (NCBI): domain Eukaryota; kingdom Metazoa; phylum Chordata; class Mammalia; order Proboscidea; family Elephantidae; genus Loxodonta; species Loxodonta africana. The sequence continues at coordinate 104,367,211 of NC_087349.1, forward strand.
TATGACATCTACAAAAGGCAAACCCATCAGTGGTCTACAACACTGGAAAAGTGAACAAAAAAAAGGAAACGAAGGGAGCCATTAACCTATTTCGTCTGTTCTTACCAGAGGGGGCTCTGGAATTTATTTTCAATGCTCCCTGCTTGAACTGAAATGCCTCTCAACACTTTGCTGAAAATTTTAAAATGCAGGATGTAGAAATAGTGGCTCTATGTTATCTCTGAACACAACTAATTTTTTTTTTTTTTAGCAACAAGGAAACTTACCTATCAGATAGTGGAGTTACCTTGAGAATCAACTGTTCGTAAATTCTGAAATCCTATAAAGTTGGACTGCTTAAAATCGGGGGCGGGGGGGGGATATCCTGACACTAATTTTGACAAGGCAACTTTTGTGTCTTTTGTAATAACTAATCATTCTGACTAGCGTAGATTTTCCACGGTGAAATGCAAAGCACGTTGAACTCCTGCCAGACTAATCAAGATGATTTCCAAAATGCCAAAACAGGAACTTCCTATAATAAATAACCTATCACGTTTACATCTCAAATTAGAAAATTTGGAAGAAAACGAGTACTTCAGGGATTACTAAAGCCTACTCATCCCATACACCCCACCCTCCACTCCCATTGGCTTTCTTCAGCCTCTCACAGAACAAACACTGGTCCAGGTGCAAAAGCTCAATTCACAAGGAATGCAGGGAACATAAAAAACGACTAGAGGCTTGGCTGCTGGGAACTCCCGGGGCTGCTCACCATTGGAAGTGGTGCTGGAGGCAACCGCTTTCTCACTGACATCTGTGCGAGTAGAGCATTTCACGATGGAATTCTCAACTTTCTTCTTCTCAGTGGTCGTGGAGCTGTGGAACTGGGCCTCCATGATGTCTTCTCATTACTTCAGCTCTCTTCTCCTGGTAACGCCTAAATAAAACAAGAGCACCATTATCTTCAAACCACACTGGACCAAAACAAACTCGTACTCAAAAGTCCACTACACCTGCCAACTGAAGAGCAGCCTAGAGCCTTGGCAATTCATAATCTGAAAAACTCTTCTTCTAGAAGTTGCTTGCAAAAACGTTTGAAGGTCTTATAACGACCTAATCTATTTCTGTCTTCCCTCAACGACACAAATGATTTGTGCTTGGCTGCTAACCTAAAGGTTAGCAGTTCAAACCCATCCAATCCGTTAAGATTACAGCCAAGAAAACTCTATGATGCAGTTCCACACTGTAACAGCTGGGGTCACCATGAGTAAGAATCGACTGGACAGCAATGGGTTGGGCTTTTTTTTGTTTGTCTTTTTTTTTGGTCCACTTCTGACTACACATACAAAATGGAAAAAAAAAAAACAGGGAAGTGTCCATTATACAGGACTTTCCCTAAATACCTACTGGGCATCTGTGATCAAATAGTCTTAATATTTCAATTTTCGACTGTGTCTATAGTGTGACATCTAAGTGTGACATATCTCTTCTAAGACACATCCATATATGTCTCTTCAGGTGGCTGATTTTACAGGGTGGGCGTTAGGAAAACTTTGCAAAGCAGGAAAAGGTTTTAATTGGATGTTTGAAAGAACACCTGATAATTTCTCATCTCCAAGTTCTACTCCAAGTTCTGAATCAGAGGATAATTTAAGCAAAGCAGCCACTCATCTCTGCTTCCTTCACTAAAACATCTGAATTGCAAATATGCTTTTTAACCCTAATTTGCTCGGGTAAAGCCATACCTTTTAAGCTGTCTTAAAACATAAAAATATTTCAATTCATTTGAGTTACACTTTGAAAACAAAGCTGATAGAACAACAGGCTCCTGGTCCCACCAAGAAAAGTCACAAGGCTGCCCGCAGCAAAGACTAGGATCACTCTGGAAATTTTAAAACTCAGCTAAAGACAAGTTCAGCTAGTCTCTTTCACTAATTTCATTCAGGTGATAATTGCCCTAACTCATCATTCACCAATTTTTACTCTGTTTGGTTCCTGTTCTTTTTCGCAGTCATAAGCTATACCTACCATGAATACCAGACAAGATGAAAAGCAGCCTCTCTGGCATGTTTTCTTCAAGCTATCTAGATTGCAACACTCATGTTAGGCATTTCTTCAGCCTAGTCATCTGCTTATTTTCTACATTTGGCAACCACCCCCATGTTCAATCAAAACAACGATCAGTAAAATAAAATAAGCAACTGCTTAAGTGACGCAACAAGTTAAAATAGTGGGTATAATATTTTAGACATCCTTAACTAATAACAGTTTGCAAGGGAACCGAAAAATGACAAGCTCTTTCTTCATTGTTCAATAAAACCCCCCGGATGTGGAATTCAACTAGAAAGCTTAAGGACCAGAGCCACATGGCACTGTAAGACCAGCTCCTCCACTAGCTTTCCTCTTTGGCCTTGATTATCCAGTGTCATTCATGGTAAAACACACAAGTTATTTACGAACAGCTTTTCTAGAATGAAAAAGGAAAAAGCAGCTCTAAGTTAAATTTACATATCAATTGTAAGATCCACTCCAAATTCAGAAGCATCCCTCAAAGAGCACAAAAGACAACAGTGAACAAGCTGCCTGACTTCTTCAAGAGGGCTCCTCCCCTGCACAAATCCAGAGGACACCAGCCTCCTCACTGCCACCTGAACAGCGCCTCCTCAAGCTTTTCAGGGCACAATGTGGCAAACCTGCTGTCTGTATTCTCATATGTAAAATTACTTGACAAAGTCAGACAGGGAAACTTAACCTTTTTTGGGGGGGAGAGGGGGCTCAGTTGTCTTTAAAAAAATGTGTTAAAAGTATGGATCCTTTCCCTGAAAAAATACCCTTACACACTGAAATGGGCATTTCATTTCCAAATGATTACAGACACCCAAGCTTTTCCCTGAATCCAGATGAACAATTACTGAAGGAGAAAATTTCAGTGGTCCCGTCTAGCTCTAACCACCTCAAAATCATTCTTTAATTTTCTGACTGCCCCAGAAAAAAAAATGATTTAACTGTTACCTTTAAGGTATCCCAAGAGAACAATTCAATCTACTTCCTGTTTCTCAGAATGGTACACAGACCACCTGCATCAATGTTGCTACAGTACTCATAACAAATTCAGATTCCTGGGTCCAATCCCTGATGCAATTTATCAGTTGTTTTGAGGGTGGCACCCAGGAACCTTCATTTTCACAAGCACTATTCATTATTGGTCTCACTGAGGCTTGAGGAGGAGCCCCGGTGGCAGAGTGGGCTATGGGCTAAGCGCTTAGCTGCTAACCAAAAGGTCAGTAGTTCGAACCCACCAGCGGCTATGCAGGACAAAGATGTAGCAGTCGGCCTTGGAAATCTAGGGGCCAGTTCTAGTGTATCCTCTGGAGTCTCTACGAGTCGAATTTGACTTGATGGCGTCGGTTTTGGATTTTGGTTGGGAAGGCTTGAGAAGAACTGATGCATTCGGACTGTGGTGTTGGCAGAGAATATTGAATATATCTTGGACCGTCAGTAGGACATACAAATCACCTTAGAAGAAATACAACCAGAATGCTCCTTAGAAGCAAGGATGCCGACTTTGGCTTGCTTTCTTTGGACTAGTCATAAGGAAAGACCAATCACTAGAAAGGACATCATCATGGTTGAGAAGGCAGGAGGGTTGGTAAAGGCAAGGGAGGCCCTCAATGAGATGGACTGACACTGTGGCCGATGGACTCAAACATAGCAATGACTGTGAAGCTAGCACAGGACCAGACATTTCATTCTGTTCTACATTAAGGTTGCCATAAGTTGGAGGCAACTAACAATAACAAGGCTCAAGAACAACTACTCAGCATATTTACTTTTGTTCACAGCTATAGACCCAGTGCCTAAAACTGTAGGTACTCAATTAGGTATCTGCTGATTGGATGAACCAATGCACCCCTAGGTTACTCAACTCCAACAGCCTACATCGACCCATCCCAGCACTGATCGCAGTTATAATAAAGTCTTCTTCGGGACAATTATTTGCTGAATGACCATCTTCCCCTCCAGACTGTAAGCTCCATGAAGCCAAGACCTGTGTCTGTCTTCCACCATCTAGTACAAGCAACACAGGTACAAATGTTCACTCAGTGAATAAATGATCACAGTGATGGCCCTGCGACCCGTAAGATTCTGCCATGCCTTGAATTTTAATCACCATTAGTTGAGCTGCATATATTTTTTCCCCAAGGTTTCTTCGAAAACTGGCAAATAATATTAAAAAAAACAAAAACTTTAACAGAAATATTTAATTAATCAAAACACTCCATTCGTAGCCATTTTGGAGAAACAGACATTTACTATACTGCAGTTGTTTCCTTCAAAACACACATACTGTTTTATTGGTTGAACTTGGGTTAAAATCTACTAAGTTAAAATTGCACAGGGAAACAAGCAAGTGGACCAAAAAAAAAAAAAAATTAAGGGATGGGACTCCTGGATAAGAACTAAGCCTCTTCCTTTCGTAGAAAGACCTAATTAACAATAGTCATGAGACAAGTCACCAAAGTTCCTTGACAAACTTGGTTTTTGCGGAGTTGCTGGTTTCCCTCCAAGCAAAGGACTTCATTTTAACAAAGCAATAAAACCCTCCAAATACTCATCACCATAGAGAGAGGCTCACGTGAGAAGAGGTAAAGGCCCCAGGCATTGACTGAAACAGCACTAATTAATGGTCTTAGAGAATAATAATTCTACCCCTATTTGAAATGGATTTTTAAAAAATAGGTCCTTGGTCACTCAAGAGTCTACCCCCTTCTTCTATTTTGACAACTTATTTTTGGATCTCATTAGTTAGTAACTAATTATTCAAAAGTGTGGTTTATGCTTGGAATGGGGCCATAAAAATGGCAACTTGCCAAGGCAGACATCTGCTTCCTGTATATTCCTATAAATTATATCAGCTTATTTTACTGATAAAAACACAACTTTGTCCCTGTCAGTTATAGAGGAGAAAGTTTTAACATCCTAGACTCTTACACCACATCAAAACTATGCACAAAGAGCTAGTGAGCAGGAAAGAGTGTCTGCTTTTTGTTGTGATTTTCTTTTTTTTTTCCATAGATTTCTAAAGTTGGAAACTCAATTCCCAGTTGATACATTGAAAAATTAAATACTGAAGTAACCAAGTAACATTACTGGAGCAGTCGTTCCACGGTACTACTTTTAAAACTTGGAATTTCTTAACTAATAAAGTAAAATTTATTTAGAAGTATATCAAGGGAAATTTTTAAGTTCTGCTTCACTTCAAAGATTTTTCTCTGCGGAAAATATGCCACTGTTCTTTTCCATGTGAATGAAATGAGACTTTTTTTTTTTTTAATACCCCTGATATGGTTTCCTTTGCTTACAAGTCTATACTTTTCTCCTTCAATCCCTTTCACCACTGAAACATGACATGCAAGATTTGCTGGCATGCCCCTTGACTTTTTACGCTTAGGGGGTAAAAAAGTTTGTAGCTGATGGTTGAGTCCTAGCAGCTTGAATATATATACATATATATGGAAAAGAAAATGTGGGGGGACCCTCCTCCAAGGAGAACCACTCTAACAGTATATGTTTTCTAAAGCTGGAAGTTTCATAGGTAAATGGAGGGATAAACATTCTTTTCTGAAAGCAAACAGTCATACTTCTTCTCATTCAACTATGCCTGAACCTTTTGTAATTTCCCCAAGGCCTAAATCCAGGGCACAATTAATTCCAGACCCCATTTTAAATCTAATCCCTCTCCTACTAGCAACCTGCTTGTAGTGGGTCTTTTCTTTCCAAATTATAAATCTGAACCCACATCAGCCTCCTAGAAAACAAAGCATTTAAAGTTCCCTGTAACCACTGCCCAGATGATGCACATATATCCCTCCCCCCACACCCCAGGGTTCCTTTGAAAACTGGCAAACGATATAAAAAATTTGAAAGTTAACAAAAGAAAAGCCACAGTTACTAAATTTAAGAATTCTTATGGGGACCTACATTTTAAACGGCACTTCCACACAAACCACCTCAGGTCTTCCTATCCTTCCACCACTTACAGCTGCCATGAAAAAAAACCCAAAACTGCAACTTTCATCTTTACCAAGACGAGTTCCCATTTATAATAATTGTTTTTATTAGGCTATGTGGTTATGGTCAATTTTCTCTGAAATCTCTCCCGTCCTGCGCTTTCATGTCGGGTTACCCTCATGTTATTGTTTCCTCAGACGGTTTCAATTTTACGTTTTTTCACACCTTTAACCACTTTTCTCCGCGCCCCCAATCCCCAGCTTGCCCTTCCCCTGTCCCTGTGACTTAATTCCTTGCTCGATTTCACTCTCTGCTGTGGTAGTTGTAGTCAATTCATTAGCAAGTGCTCTGCATCCCCGCGCAGCGCCGTCTGGACCCGCGGTGTCGCCGCATCCATCATCATTACATCAGCGCGGGGAAGTCCACGCTGATTGCTCCCGGCACACGGCGCGCCCCAATCAGTGTGCAAGCAAACATAGCATGTTTAATTTTTCAGAAATGGCTCTGGGTATTTGGGGGCCGGCGGGGGCGCCTCCAGGCCCGCTTTGATCCACATTCCTGGAAGCAGTCTTTCGGGAGACAATACGTCTCAAACCGCGAGGCGGCGGGAAAGTAAAAAACACCAGGGGGGGCCCTCCGGAACAATCAGAACCTGGCAGTCGCTCTCAAGCGGAAAGCATCAGCCCTTAACAATTTTTCTCAAATTGGTTACCCTGCTCCTTGGGAATATTCACGGGCATTAGAAAACTATCTACAGTTGGCCCAGCAAAATTTCCAGGAGACAGTGGTAGGTGGCAACCGTTGTTTTCAGCCACACAGCTGTTTTGCCCGCTGAATTCGGGAAGATGCAAACTTTCCCAGGTATTTTGCAATGCAACACCTTGCGTGTTGCACACGAATAAAAAACTGCTTTCACAGGGGAACATCTGAAAAGTCTCCACGAACCCAATCAGGATATGCTTCACACGCACAACTTTTCATTCACTGTTAACCTTGCCAAATGTTTTTTCTTCATTAGTTGCATAATAGCTTAAGGTGTTGGGAATGGATAAAGCACAGACACTTAGCCTCACTGTCTCTCAGAAAGGCCGTCAGTTGAGTTCCAGAGTTCAACCTTGACCACCAGAGGCTTTATGTAGTGAAGAGAAAGCATGAAAAATTATAATTCTGCGAACATGTGCCAAAATCAGCCTTTCGCCTGCAGGTCTCCACATTGAAACCACCGATACAGGCGGTAAGCAGGATGCCTTCATCATTTAAACACTTGAAATTTTAAAAAGAAAACACCGGGGCAAAAATCCACATTTAAAATGATGTCCAAACTATATAAAACAACTTTATAAGCCAGGGTGAAATGAAGCAGAAGTGCTAAACTGATAATGCCCCCTTTCTGAAACAACAGACTACTTATTTCCCTAATCCAGTTTTTTTTTTTTTAATTGTCTACACTCGGGCAATACTTTTTTTTTTTTTCTTAATGCATTTAAAGATTTGCTACCACCACTGAACGTTCTGATTGGGGTAACAATAGTCAGTTGCAGATAGAATGAGGGGAAAAAAGAAAGCAGAACTCAAATTCTTATTTAAAACAAACAAAAAAAAAGCCAGCCAAACTGGAAGAGTAGAGAGCAGAAGACTCCCTGAGCCTATCACCCTAGAACTGAGCCTATGCCGACATCAACTTTTAGCGGAAGAGTTGTTGTATGCCATCGAATAGATTCCGACTCAAAGAACCCTTATAGAACAGAGTAGAACTGCCCCATAGGGTTTCCAAGGCTGTAATCTTTATGGAAGCAGACTGCCATATCTTTCTCCCGCAGCACAGCTGGTGGGTTCAATCTGACGAACTTTCAGTTAACAGCTGAACGCTTAACCACTGAGCCACCAGGGCTCCGTCGAAACAGCAGAGTGGTACACAAAATAAAGGGTATTACCTGTAAGATCGGTGCCCTACTTAAAAACCATCAGTATAAGACCAAAAGGTCAACAATTACCCAAAAGCAAAGAAGAGAAGATCAAGAGGCAGAGAAACTTGAGTAGTACTAGAAAGAGAACAAACAGAACACAATTACAGAGACTGTTGACTCACTGTGATAAACGTAACTAATGTCACTGAACAATTTGTGCGGAAACTGTCAAATGGGAACCTAACTTGCTGTGTCAACTTTCCACCAAAAGCTCAATAAAATGTTATTTAAAAAAAAAAAAAAAGACTGAAAACTAACTTAAAAGCCTGATTACTGATGATCTGATCAGTTTCTGATAGGTTAAAACAGCTACTGGCAATAGGAGTGATCAGAAATACAGAAGACATTTCTTCCAGCAGTGCTCTTAACAGCATCATGATTAGGCCCTAAATGAGAAGTGATTCTGTGTGGCTTACAGAACAATTGATCAAATGCACTAATAAAGCTTGGCGACAGAAAAAATGCACTTATTTACACTTTGCTGTATATTTATAAACTGAATGATCTTCCTCGTGTGTTAATGTTTTAAAAGGCCAGATCCCACTGCCAGAAGAAGCCACCCTGTCAGGGTAAGGATTTGAGGCAGTATTCCTTATATCAGTGAAAACTGATACAAGTAGATTCATTACTACTTCGAGATGCTACTCTTGGAGCAACTGTGTAGGTAAAATTCCTACTAAGCACTTGTACTTTCCTAGAGCTTTTTAAAATTCAGCTTCAAAAGAAAATAAATTTTTTAGCAAGAGAAAATTAAAAAAAAAATTCAAGAGACACACACTTACACTGATTATAACTTTTTGATCAATTCTGGATGTGAGAAATCGTCTGAGCTTCAAAAAGCAAAATTTAAAGTATTTCAGTGGACTGTACATAAGTGTGCAGTATAGAAATACCTTAGGTTTATAGTAATCTGGTTGCCTTTGCCTTGTGTTCCAAACATCTTTCTGAACTTAGAATCAATTAGATATGCAGAACCTCTGTGACACTAGAAGAGTTCCTAAGATTTCCAAGCCCTCCTCCTCCTCCCTCCCTGTCTGCACTGCCTTTCTTTTTCTGAAAGAAAAGCCCAGCTTCCTAAGTTCTTCATGAAATCTTCAGGTACTTTTTAGTATTTTTAGTGTGTAATTGCTTTACCTTTAAAAAAATAACCTTTACACGTGATTTTTTCCTACAATTAGGAAAGCCTAAACCTCAACTGCTAATAAAGCATCTGCTTTCTGTCCAAGTGGCCATCAGCAGTCTTTGCAAGCCTAGAAGGTTCCCCAAATCTGCTGCCTTCTGTTTTTTCATCTTCCTTTCCTACATTTCTGATGCTGCTCAGTCTCAGATAAGCAGTGTCTGTGATACAGATTCCAGAATGGAATTACCCTAAGGAGAAATAATTGCCTGGCTATGGATTAAGTGAATTTGGTTTTAGTAAATGAACTAACTACACCTAAAATTTTAGGAAATCCACATATTTAATTTCTACCAGGGAAAAGCTGAATTGACATGAAGTCATCCCTGCTATTCCGGTTAAAATTACGAATGACATTTTTGCGCGCCAGTTTAACTCTTTGGCCATGTGCACTTAAAAGAAAAGATGATCTGCGCTTCTGACCTTCTCTGCTGCCAGCAGTATTTTAGTAGAAACATTTGAGAGGAGTATCCCACTGCCGTAGGGTCCATTATGACTCCTGGCGACCCTAAAGGACAGAGTATTTTATATTTGTTCACCATTTCTGAGTTTCCCAAAACTGTTAAACATTGAGTCTAGAGTACTTTCTAGTACTTTTCAGGAAGTGCCTTGCATTGCAGGTACCACTAAAAGAATGTGCAGTAATATGAAGCAAACTGGCATCCTCACTTTCTGCAGCTTTGTTGGATGTAGCCAATCCTTCTCAGACAGAAAACGAGATCTCTAAGGCAGTTATCAGTCTACAGATCAGCTAAACTCATGAAAATTGTATTCCCCTTAAATCCACATATATAGCAAAAACATCATGGCTGATCAAATATGCCCCTTGTGTAGCTTCACTAGGATTACAGGAATTAAAATTCTCATCACATTTTCAAGGAAAAAGAAAGCTAGATTTAAAAATTATTCTTAGAGAACTTACCTAACTTTGAGTTCTTAGAATTACACGTCTTTTTTTTTTGCACACAAAGCTTAAAGGGACAGAGTGCATGTTTCATCAACAGTTAAACCATCACGAACATTAGCCCAAAATCAGCTCTAGATAGCCCAAAGGAACTTAAAGGATTGTCTGTGATTTACAGTCCATCATACCTTAGCCTTCCAATTTTTAAACTCTGGATTCTTGGAACCTGAATTGTAATTTAAAAAAAAAAAAATCACAAACTTAAGGATTTTTACTTAAGACGTATTCAGTAAAAATTACCCATGGCCCACTCATCTTATAAACGTTGCTTATTCAGACAGAGCTGTTCAGCTGATTTTTATTCTCCATCTTGCCCCACCCCCACCCCCAAATCATGCAGTCCACGGGGCAAAAACTGTCCATCCAAAACACCCAAACTACGTACCCTCCCAGTGAAGCTCTCTGGTAATGGAATTTCATTTTAACATCCACAGTTCAAAACAGCAGACTCTGTACTGAGGTGACATGATCAGGTCCACACTTCCAGCCACTCCTTTTCAGGTATCCATACACCTTGGTTCTGAAGACTTCATTCTTAAACTATTGAATGAGGTTTCTCTACACATAGAAAACGTTCTTGAGACCGCATTATTCTTTTAAAAAATTTCACAAAGTGAAATCAATAATACGGTTTACCTGCCACATCCCTTCCTTGTTTCCATTTGAGACTTATCTTTCATCTAAATAGTGAGTTTCCCAGTTGCTTGTATAAAAATCAATCCTTTTTAAAGTAACACCCTCTGGAGTCTTGCTAGGTATTTTACATAATCTTCAAAAAGTCAAAGTAGAGAAAGCTAAAAATTTGCACAAGAACATATGCAAATAACATGCCTGCTGTATTCTGAAGTTACTCTAATAGAGATTTAAATAAAATTAGACTTTTCCCCATTATTTAGTCAGCCTAACTTCTGTAACATTAAAAATTACACAAATATGCCATCAAATGCTTATACTTAAAATATACCCCTGTGCCATCCCCCTCTACACCAAAAAAAAAAAAAAAGTAAAGAAAAGCCCCTCTGGTTGTTTCAGGCCAGCAATCAATTCAATTTGGTGCAGGTACAATTTATATGTGCAGTACATGCCACAACAAAACCACAGTATGACGCCAAGGAACAGCCCTTAAGAAAGTTTCCCCCTAAATCTCTGGAAAGGAGCTTTAAAAGAAAGCAAGGATTACAGTCTGCTGAAGGTAGGGAGGGGACTTACCTCAAAACCCAGCCAAGCGGAAATCAGAGCAGTAATTCTACAAGTCGACAGAGTACACTTTCAAAGCTATAATGGTGTGAAGAAGTGCTGGGCAGCATGGCCTGAAGGCAGCACTAATACACTGATGACTAATGGCTAGGCCGGGGCAGACAATGAATTTGGGGCTTGAAAACTAACAGAAACCATGCAGTACTTTGACAAATGGGCTTTCACAATTTCATTCATTGAATAACCTTTAAGCACAAAATTGGCTCGAGTTCTCTTGGGAATTATATGACATGTCGTTGGACAATGATGTAAGTATTTTTTTTAATTATGACTCTTATGCAAAATGCAAAAGCACAATATACGAGGCCACAACTATAGATACTACAGATGTAGATTTCAACACAATATTGCCTTTCAGGAGGTGGCTGAAATGTGCTACTGCCACCTTATTAACTAGGTAATGGCTTGTTCATTCAGCTTCTTTACAAAGCCATAGATTTTCTGGGACATTTTGTCGGGTTGAAATATATATGCACAGAACAAAACACACTTTCACATTAAAAAAAAAAAAGGGCACTAAAAGCGGTAATGAGTAGCTAAGAAATTTGGCACTGAAATACAGTGCATTTAGAATTACAAGTGGAAAAAGTCTAACTTTCAGGGGCTAGGTAAAGGAAAAGTACCATAAAAGAATTGAGACACCATGTAAAGTTCCCAGTCAAAGGCACTTACAAACACCTTTAACATCCAGTTCCTTTCAAACAGCTCCCCTCCCTCCTTTGCCGGTTAACTAGCCCTTTGACTTAAAAATAATAATTTTGGCAATTTTTTGCAGAGGTTGAAATATCGAAAGTGTCTCTAAATTAACCAGTACCACTTGCTTCAGACAGCATTGCCTTTAGCAGCTCCTAAAAACTTAAGAAAAGGATCTTAAAACAGGAAGCTTAGTGAGCTCATAAAACTGTTGTTGGAGCCAGGAACACATAGCATATTTAATCTGCAAACTGTGAGAGTCTACAGTGATTTCAAGCAAGATCTGAGGCATGCCCTCAAGGTTCGCTGGGATCTGGGATTAGGGGGTTGATAAGAACCTCTGCTGCCCACGGACATGTTTTTCTTCTGCAGTTAAACACAAATGCATAGAGACATTTGACTGCTGCTTGGCGTTACTGCTCAAGTTATATAAAAGCTTTGCAGCTCTTTTTGCTGTCAATATATCAAAGTTTAAAAAAAATCATCAAAGTGTGAAATTTCATTTAAAGTCTTCGCCAGTCTACAGCTCTATTTCACAGGCCCATCAAATAAAAGTAAAGATGAAAAATACACTGGGAAGTACTTGTAAAAGTTTGCAGCAGTACCCCTGCCCTGTTGTTGTTTATGCTGCCTGCCTTTATTTGCTTTGAAACTAGAACAAATCCTTTCTCATCTAGAAAAATGACAATGTGAAGTGAAGGCCAGTCTCTTCCACTAGCCCTTAATGAAAAGATAACCTGGAATCATTATTAGAGGGGAATCTTTTGTTTAACAAATACATTGATAGAGGCCCATATTCTTCCTCTATCGTCATTTCTGCATTTTAATTGCCTCTCAGGACATAAGCTGGCGAAAATTTCTTGAATCTTCCAAAACAAATCAGACTGACTACAGAATATGAATGCCAACCAAACTAAAACCTCCTTCAAAGAATTCTTTAGCTAGGGATTTACAACAATTGCATAAAGAAGAAAAGTCTGACTTTTAAGATAATCTACTATAGTCTAAAGGCATTAACATTCCATTACTAAGGTTTTCTTGAGGATTTCATGACTCACTGACTCACTTTTCCTTCAAAACTGGTTCTTCTTAGTACATTACCGTCTCCATATAACTGAGCACATGCAGCCTTGATGATTAAATTGTTTCCTTTCATGGGCTCCCCCAAAAAGGAGGAGGAATATCTCAGTAGGCAGGATATTTTACCTAGAAGGAAAACAGTGACCTCTAAATGGCTAACCCCAGAGGAAGTCGGAAACCCTTATTGCATGCAGGTAATTAAGGAAGAAACTTAACTGGCCAAGAAACAAAGGAAAGTTAAACTTTTAGGCTTGGGCATCAATTTGACAAATTAACAATTCCTTCATTAAATAAGTCATGAAATAACTCCACAGAGTCATTTTTCATGAGTAGTGAATTTTCTCATTTCTGTCTGTGGTCCTTTGCAAATTAGATATGCCACAAAAATATGTTCATATCAGGGTTCAGTTAAGAAATGCAAGCATGTCAAAGATACCTGGAATTGGTAGGTCTCTGAGTTGGATCCACCAGCCTCTGAACAATAAATAACCCAGTTTATACCTTTTAAAATGTTGCTGTGTGTGAGAAATTTCACTAGACCTCTCTCACGCTGGACTCCTTCAAGTCTCTTACACCAAAGCTTTCCTAGGCTGACTTTAAGAATTATATACACTAAAAGGATCGCCCCTTAGGCGGGGAGTTTCTAATTAAATAGCTTTTAGTATAAAATAAACTCTCTTTTCTCTATAAGTATGCTATCGCAACTAATTTAGATGCTATTTAATGTTTGTTTGGGGTTTGACTACAGTCTAACTAGCCAAAAGTACTTGTGTACCAGGCTGTTAACACCAATATTTCCTAACATAAACAAATTCTTTAGATACTTCACACAGTTTACATTGTTAAAACCAAATCACCAAGGCTTTAATATAGCTCCTCCTGAACTGAAACGCTGTTCTGTTTTAGAAAAATGAAGAAATTTTTAGGTTATTTTACTATTTTAAAACGTAGCATTTTCCTCCTTCAAAATAATCTTGACACATGTAATTAAGAAACTGTCAGACTATTATTAATTTTTAATTTAAAACCTAAATGAAATAATTATGGAAATCAATCAATAAGGCACCTATTCAAATTGCAGAGCAATTACATAAATACTCAAAATTAATACTTTAGGCAATTTTTTAAAGATTTCCACGTAGAATATACCAAGACATAAAACAACACAAAAAGCGTAACATGGTGAGGATTAATCGTGCTTTCCTTAAACAGACTTAAATGAGATCACTTCAGATGGTCCACCACTAGCCATGCCCAACTCACTCAAGCTGAACTCTTTTTAAAAGTTAATTTATTTCCACCAGACCCCGTATTTCAGGGATCTGAAAACTGCCTCACCCAAATTCTGTGCCAAATCACATGGGGGTTCGGGGGGGAGACCTAATGACTGTGAATTTTCCAGAAAGTGTATAACCGGGGAGGAGGAGGAGAGGAGAAGGATAGCGCGATGTGTTTCGGGGAGCTAATAACATCAGTTTGGTTAATGGCACTCACTGCCCCATGTATCTGCACAGCGGCCCTCCACTGGGCTTTTTTACTTGGAGATGCGGACAGTCCATCATTTCAAACTGAAGTGGCAGCTGGAAAATGCGGAACAGCTGGCAAAGAGCTGGGAGAAAATGTTTTACATAAATGTATGTACATAGAAACTGGCAGCGGGCCATGAACACGGGACCCAAGGCCAGCATCTACTCGCACTCCACATCAGAGATGAGATGTTGGGGTTAGGCGGAGCCGCAGAGCAGGATGCAGCCTTAATCCTCTCTTTCCACGCGGGGTCACCCAGGGAAGCCTGGGGCCCGGCCTCTCTGGGTGCATGCTGTCTTACAGTGAGAGGTAAACGTTAGCACCGAGTTCTGGGAAGGCTAAAAGGCCAGTATGAGGAGTGCAGCTTCAGTGTCCGGCAATCTGCTTAGAAGTCGCTTCACAAACTCACCAAGTTTGGGGTAAATATTGACTCCCTCTCCACCTCCTCCCGCCCTTTTTGCCGCTGAAACTCAAGAAAATAACTGCCCCCTGCAAGGGATTCATGCCCAACTCTGCCCTCTGGAAAAGCAGCCTCTTAAATGGTTACTCCAGGGGCCACGGTTTGCCCACATCCCCACGCCTCCACTCCCTGCAGCTTCTAACGCTTTCCTTTTCTACTTTTTTGTGTTTGGCGCTCCCCTGGAAAAGAAATAAAAGAGAATCCCAAATCATACACAGAAGGTACAACTTTCACTTTTCCTCTGTTAGGGCGGAGGCGCGCCTCTCTCCATCCGCTCACACACCACACCCCATCCTCCGAAGTTGAAACCCCGGCTGGAGGAAGCCCTCGCAGCCCCGGCTCCCCACGCACCCTCCTCGCCGCGACTCCTTCCGCCCCTCCCGGAGAAGGTGCGCGCCCGGTACCCCGGGGAGACGGTGCCAGAATGTGAAGGGCGGAACCGGGAGCTTTGAGGTGCAATATAGTTTTTTTTAACCCTTTGCGTGGGGGTAGGAGGCGAGGGGCGCCGCCACTGCGATTGCAAACTTCATGCCCTCCGAGATGTGAAATTCTCCGTCTCCGGAGAGCCGCGGAAACAGTTGGAAGGGGACCGTCAAGGAGGAGGGAGCGAATGAAAGACTTGCTCCGACGCCTCATGGGTTTCTTTCGAAATCTGGGGGCCTTCTGACAGCCATTTTCGCGTCCTCCCGATTCCCCCAGTGGGAGACCACCACTCGATCCGGGGGCTCCGGCGCGGCCAAAGAAGCTGACTGCCCGGTGCTGGGCACGCTAAACAAAGAACTTCAGGCGGGACGTACCTGCGGCGGCGGCGGCTGTCAAGTCTCCGAACTTCCCATAGACCCGCGTCGGGGGCGCGGCGGGCGGCTCCGGGCTCCCCGCGGCCGCCGGCGGCTCCGGCTACCGCGAGCAGCCGGGCCGGGGGATGCCCGCCGCGGGCATGGTGCGGCGCCAGCGGCTGCAGGAGACTGGCGGGCCGGGCGGGGAGAGACGCAGGCGAGTGGAGCGGTGAGGGTGCGCGAGGGCGAGTGCGAGCGAAGGAGCGAGCGCGCCGGCGGTGGTTCCCCAGCCCGCTCCCGCCCGCTCGTGCAGATCCGGCATCAGTTTCAGGGATCGTGTAATCCGATCCCTCCTGACTCACAGGCCCTGAGTGACAGTTCTGATTTGGTTCAACCGCGGGAGGGAGGAGAAAGAGAAAGAAAGAGAATCCCAACCCCAGTCCCCTCTTTGCAGCTAATCGACTTTCGGAAAGAAAGGTCCCATCCCGGCCTGGAAACCCTCGCCGGGTGGAGAGCCCACCCCCGCCCAGGGACCCCGCGCTGCCGGCGCTACTCACGGGGTGGAAAAGTTGTCCCTTCCCTCTGAGCTGCCCTCCTTCGCGCTCCCTCTTTCTCCTCCTTTTCCTCCTCCTTCGCGCGCTCCTCCTCCCCCAAGTTTTAACAGATGTTGCCGGACTCTCCTCGCTCCCTCCACCCCGCCCCTGCCCCGTCCCTTTTCTTTCTGCCACTCTCCAGCTCAGTGGGGACGCCTGCCGCCGCAGGGGGCGAAGTTGGGAAAACTTGGAGTGCGGCTCGCCTTACTTTTGCTTTCTCGCTCCTTCCTGGCCGCCCCGGGGCCCCGTGCTTCCCCCGCCCGCCGGGTCCCCGCGCCGGGAGCGGGTCCCAGCTGCGGCGCGGGCGATGCCGGCGGCGGCGGCGAGGAGGCGGCGCGCACCACCCCGCAGTGTCGCGCGGCGCGGGCCCGGGTCGGGGGCTGTGGTGGGGGAGCCCGGCTGCGCCCCGAGCCACGCGCGCGCTCCCTCCTCGCCCTCCGCCTCCTCCGCCCCTCCCGGGTCTTCACACAGACACATTCATGCCCGGCCTGCTCCTCCTCTTCCCCCTCCTTGACCCCGCGCCCGCTCGGCGCGCCGAGGCCCCACCCACCCGGCGTTGGGAAGGGGGCCCCGGCCTGATCTCACCGACGCCCTCCCCGACCCACCATCGCTTCAGCCGGGACAACTCCCGGCACAGCCGGGACGCCCCCGTCGCCTCCCAGCCCCGCGCCCGGGCGCCCCGGTTGCATCCTGCCTGCGCCCATCTTTTCCTACACCGCCTCCCAGCTCTCATTTCTCTCCCCCACGCTGGGCTCCCCTTTCCTCTTTTAAGGCCTCCCCGATCACCCCCTCCTTTGGCTCTCCCTCTTGTTTTACATTTCCCCAGGCCAAACCTGAAACTCCCTCTCTCGCGGGATGATGCTTTTGGAAGTTCATGGTTTTCCTCTCCACCAGACTCATCTGCCCTTTGGGGCCAAATCTGGGAAGTGGGAACTGCCACCACCCACACAGCCTGCTGCCCCCTTGGGCCACTTTAAATAGGACACAAAAACAAAGACCCCGGGCTTGGAGCCTGGACTCCAATGTGGTGCTTTTCCTTGAGCTACCAAGTGTCTGCCCTTGGTTTATTTTCAGCGGCCCACACTAGCAAAAATTATTTTACCTACCTCCTCAGCCTGCCAGCCTACCTTCATCTGCTTTAAATGTAGCCAACCTGGACCTATGACTTAAAAAAGAAGTCTGGGGCGGGGGACAAAGGAAGAAAAAGAAAGAAAAGAACACCCCTGAGACGTTCCAAAATTCATTCTTCCTTGGGGTAAGCTGAGAGCCTACCACCCACCCCAGGCAGCAGTGCCGTACAGCTCACGGCGCACTTGTGTTGACTCGCTGAGTGTCTTGACTAAGGAAGAGAGTGGGTGGATGAGTGATTAGCTATTATAATTTGAAGAGCATTTTGAGATTCAAATACTTCTCTGGAGATTTTTTTTTTACCGCAATTGATAGTGGCATTCACAATTTGTTTCCTAGGACTTGTTGCTCATCACAAAAAGATGAGTGAGGAAAGCAAAGACTGATTTCAGCATTTTTGGAGAGGCAGTGGAGATAAAGTAGGGCTGAAAGTCCTTTTTAGCCATTTAAGAATTCTCTTTCTACCTGGCCACTCTTTAAAAAAAAAAAATTTTTTTCACCACTTCTCAAGCAGTTTCTGAGTGGAGCTAACAGCTGCTAAGGGAAAGTTTGGCCATTCAAATCCATGTAGTAGTGCAGTGAAAGAAAGACCTGGTGACCTGCTTCCTTAAGCTTCAGTTATACTGTGAAGTACATGGGGTTGCCATTCATGGTAGCAGGTTTGGTGTTTTGGTTTTTTTACTCATCATACAGAACAAGAGTCTCAGAATTCAAGGGCTAGAATCCCAACTCCCCGTTTCACTAACTGCCTCAAGATCTAGGAGGATTCCCAGGGAAGCCTCCATTGGCTCTGAGCCTCATCTGAGTGATGGAGATTGGAAGACTAGAGTGCATACCTCCCAGGATGTTTAATGGGGTTCCAATGAGAGAAAGTATTTGAAAGTATGAAGTGACACACGTGTAAGAATTATTAGTGAACTTTTATAATTGCAGAGCATTGCAAGCTACTTTTCTCCATATACAGTCTCTTATTATCAGTCACAATATTTTTTAACATTGAAGTATGTGCTTCTGCCTCAATCACATGAAGGCAAATAACACACATCCTGATAGCCTCCTCTGTTCACCCAACGGCAAAAAATAAAGAAGAAGGACAGCCAAAAAATCAACATGGAATAAACTGGAAATTTTGACTTTTAATTCCGACAGTCTTCTAGCACAGTTTGGTCATGAAGATTTTCATTCTCAGTTGTAAAAAGACAAGAACAAAGGAAAAGCAGCTAACCTTCTCCCTAATGCCTATCAGAATAGCTGAAAGCAAAAGAAGAAGGAAAATGCTGTGTGTCTCTGGTGAGTCCCTATTATTCCGCCTTAGATTCTTGCTGGAGACTAACAACTCTGTATTAGTGGTAAACGTATATATTGGTGGGCACATTTTGCAGAAACTGTGGAGGGAAGAAGTACAGTTTGCCTTAGCGTGAGCTAAATAATGCCGTAATGCGTGGACTTTCAAGGAGCCCTGGTGGTACAGGGGTTAAAGTATTTGGCTGCTAACCAAAAGGTAAATGGTTCAAACACAGCCACTCCGTGGGAGAAGGATGTGGCAGTCTGCTTCTGTGAAGAGTACAACCTTGGAAACTCTATGGGGTAGTTCTACTCTGTCCTACAGGGTCACTGTGAGTCAAAATCTGCTCGATAGCAGTGGGTTTGGTTTTCTGCTTTGGTGCATGGACTTTCAACTTGCTTTTTACACAGGCACCCTTTTTTCCATGTGAAATACAATGTGGAATCTGAAAATATAAAAGAGAAGAAAGAGGTGCTCTGGTTGAGGCTGGAGTGGGGGGTCTCACAGCCTGGCTCCCTAGGCCTTGCTCTTGTGATCCATGCCCTTTTCTGCAGTGGCTTCCGAGACAACTTTAAAAGCCCCAAAGACACCCTGGACCCGAGCCTGTCTTCTGACGGTAAACAGTCGTTTACAGATTTTCAGAACTGAGGTTGCCATTCGTTGATGTCTAAAATTCTGCCATTGTAGATTAACTTATAGCCATTTCACCCCAGTTCTCTTTTCAAATGCAAATATTATGGAAATTTTAATATCGTAAGTCATCAGAATGATTAAATTTATAAAACAGATTTTTTTTTTTTAAATGAGTTAAACTAAGAGACTCAAAAATACTGAAAGAGCCAGTGGGAAGAGAATGAAGAATCTGTGGATAAGAGGACAAAGGATGAGCCTGAGAGCACACTTCACACACTGCCCTGCATTATCCCCTATGTCACATGTGATATGTTATAAATACTGCTCTTTCCTTCCCCTGCACCTGCAGGTCTTCCATCTCTGTGCACATTAGCCAGTAACCAGTATTGATTCCAAATCAACCACTAGCCAAAAGGATGGGCAGTTTGAAACCACTCAGAGGGGCCTCGGAAGAAAGGCCTGGCGATCTGCTTCCAAAAATGTTAGAGCCCTGAAAACCTTGTGGAGTACAGGTCTCCTCTGCAACACGTGGGGTCACCCTGCATACCCAGACACCCTGCATAGTACCTCTAATTACTGGGTGATATTTCAGACATGCTGTTAAATTTCCAGTTGCAAGTGACAAACTTCCAACTCAAACTGGCTTAAGCTAAATATAAAAAGAGCAGAGAGGTGTTACATTGGCTTATATTACTGAAAAGTTTAGAGGTACATAGGTTTAAGGCCAGGCAGAATCCAGGGTCTCAAACACTGTCTTAAGGGTTCCTTTTCCATCTTTCAGCCTCGTTCACTTCCACTGTAAACTTTCTTCAAGCAATCAAGGAAAGGGGCTGGAGGCAGTTGCAGTCTACATCATCAGTCTTACAGACTTTGCATTCTCAGAGAACAGGAGTATCTTTCTTGATATCTCTGCCAAAATTTTCTTTAACAAGTGTCACTTTCCATAACTAATCACCTGCTCCAAGGGAATGCAATATTGTGCTTGGTCAGGTAAGAGAGATGGTTCCCAAAGAAGGCATCAGGCAAACAGCACATGTCCTCTCTCTAAAGCCCAACATGATGGCCACCAGTTTCTTCCTGTTTGGCCCCCTGCTATATGCTACCAAAGCGCCAGTTGCCTATAAGTATATGACTGTCACCTTTGCTTAAGTGGATCCCACCCTAGAACCGCCAGCTGGGAGCTGATGCCACCACTCCCTTGAAACCCCACCCCCAATGCTCTCAGATGCCCAGCACTGGGTCCTCTGACATCGTTGGTACACTGAAGTCCTAGTGTTTATCCCACATCTGTGTTAGGAGAAAGCCTCTCTAGTCTTTGGAGTTAGACTTATCACGAGGATCTTAATACTTTGGTCCTTATGTTT
The DNA here is from genome assembly GCF_030014295.1 of Loxodonta africana. Taxonomy (NCBI): domain Eukaryota; kingdom Metazoa; phylum Chordata; class Mammalia; order Proboscidea; family Elephantidae; genus Loxodonta; species Loxodonta africana. Next base: position 104,388,109 of record NC_087349.1, read on the forward strand.
GAATATCTCACCAATTTTCTTCTGAAGATAGTTCAGATTTGTTTGAAAGACGTCTCTACTAAAGTACTAATAACCCTTCTTTGTTGGCATACTGGAGCTAGTGGGAGCTCAAGTTCAAAACCCAGTGAAGGGTATCCCAGTGTAACAAGCCTTCCCACCTATCAGTAAGCTTTGGCTATTGGACCAAGCCTATCTGTTGCACTGTCTTCGCCCTTAGGGTGAGTTATTCCCCGGGAGACTCCTCCACCTGGCATGGAAATAGACTCTTTGCAGACGACACAAACAGCTCACCCAACATTTCCAAACTTCTGAACTACAGCAGAGAACACAATTTATGCTGAAACTAGGACTTTTAATGTTCTTCTGTCTGTCTGTTTGTATATCAGAAGTTTGTAGGTGCCAGTTAAGACACTCCCCAAAGATTCTCTTCAATGTGAAATATGATCAGAATTGAAATATTATCTTGGCTGCGTTTGAGGAGATGGCTTGCACCAGAGTCCAAAACAAGAACAAGCTTTCTCAATTCCTCTCAACTGACCTGCCCACTCAGTGGGGGGTGGGGGGGTGGGGGGGTGGGGAGAAGTGGGGAGGCTACTTTCTCTCCCAGCCAGGCAGCCCTGCCTTGATGGGCTGTCCCACTGATTTCAGTACAGGGAGAGGAGAACTTGGCCCCTGGAGGTGAACAGGAGAGAAAAAAAGAGCAAGAGCGAAGCCTCCATACCCCAGTGGGGCAGACACCATTCTTTCTCTGAAGGAGAACAAGAGAGGGATGGGAAGTGACCCTTCAATCCCACCCACAGAAGTGGTACTGAAACCCTCCCTACACATCCCTCCACTAGAATAAGAGAAGTGGGCTGATTAGCATCTGCCCGGTGTTACCTATCCCACCAACTCTATCTGTCCATCTATCTGTCTCTCAACACTCTGGCCCCTCTTCCCGTAAAAAGGGAGGCAAAAGTGGGAGAAAGTTGTGGGAGCCGGGAGGAGGAAAGTCGTCTGTCCTCCCAGTCTAGCAGCCAGCGATCCGGATTGCCTGTAGACCTAATGTACCTGTGGGGCAAATGTTCAAGCATCAAACCCCAGGAAACTGAGGGTACAGGAGTGATTTTAGCCCCTTAACAGGCACAGATGTGCCCACACGTAAAGGTACCCAGAAAAATTCCACTTGGATTCAACGAGGCAAGGCTTGGACTCTCCCACACCTCTGGCCTCCTAATTTCCTCAACGGCACTTTTCAGGATTCACCTCCAGGGCCTGACAACCCATTCCTAGACTGAGCTGGCTATACTTCCTGAGGACACCTCTGGGCTTCACCCATTCCTGATCTGATCTTTGGCTTTCTGCTGCCCAGTTCAGCTTCCTGGACCTTGAGGACCCTTGCCCACTGTGCCAGTCAGTGTGCATGTAGGGAAGGTATTAGGGGACGTAGGAGAATTCCTGGCCACCCAAATCTCTGTGGAATGCCCCAGGGAAGGAAACGCTCCTGAGATGGTGGAGAGGAAAGTGGCTTGATCTTTCCCAGGGTGACCGACCAGGAGCCAGAGAGGAGGGGTGCTTTTAAGTGCATCGCACGCCGCGACCCTCCGAGGCTCTCACTCAGCACCAGCGTAACTTATTCTTGCGTCTTCCTGGAACAGTGGGATTATAAATGTAACCCAGATGTCGGCTATGTCCCTTTTCACCTTGGAGATGTAGCTATAATTGGCTTGGACCTCCGCCAACCCCACAACTTGGAAAGACCTAAAACCCTCCCTTTGGGTTTCTGCAAATTTCAGGGCCACTGAGCATGCTGAATTGTGACAACCCAGACCTATCCTTGGATCCTTGTCTGCTCCATAGGAACCCCACTCACAGTGAGCATGTGCTGAGCTCAGGAGAATGTACTGATCATACGGTGGCCCAGGAGAGGTCACACCACAGTCCAGCGACCTTTGTTATGTCCTGGACTTCCTGCCTCTTTCCGCCATCCTTCTCTTTCAGAAATAAAACAGATCTCTTTCTTAAACACAGCAGTTCAGTGGCAACTGTTTGTCTCTTGGGGTTGTACCTTCCTTCCCTGGGCGCTTAGAGACTATGTACGGCCATTCAGAGAAAGCAAAGACCAAAGGTCCCTGACCCTTAGCCGCTCTAGGTGTTTTTTTATCCTGACCCATCAACAGATGTGGCTTGCAGGAATGAAGGTGTGCCAGCAAAGCACTGGGAAGAGACAGGAGGTTCCTTCCCACAACCGGAGTGACTCTGGACTGATTTGCCATTCACTTCATTTATTGATTCAACAAACGCGGATTGAGCAGGTACTATGTGATAGTCTGCGCAAGCCACTGGGTACACAATAGTGAACCTACAGTGACGTTCCTTGCCTTCATTAGGCTTAGAATCTAGAGGGGAAGACAAGCATTAAGACACACTGATATTATGAGGAGCACTATGTTGTTGTTGTTAGGTGCTGTGGAGTCGGTTCCAACTCATAGGGACCCTGTGCACAACAGAACGAAACACTACACGGTCCTGAGCCATCCTTACAATCGTCGTTATGCTTGAGCTTATTGTTGCAGCCACTGTGTCAGTCCACCTCGTCTAGGGTCTTCCTCTTTTCCTCTGACCCTGTACTCTGCCAAGCATGATGTCCTTCTCCAGGAACTGATCCCTCCTGACAACATGCCCAAAGCATGCAAGACGCAGTCTCGCCATCCTTGCCTCTAAGGAGCATTCTGGTTGTACTTCTTCTAAGATAGATTTGTTAGTTCTTTTGGCAGTCCATGGTATATTCAATATTCTTCGCCAACACCACAATTCAAAGGCGTCAATTCTTCTTCGGTCTTCCTTATTCATTGTCCAGCTTTCACATGCATATGATGCACTTGAAAATACCATGGCTTGGGTCGGGCGCACCTTTGCTCTTCAACACTTTGAAGAGGTCCTTTGCAGCAGATTTACCCAATGCAATGCGTCTTTTGATTTCTTGACTGCTGCTTGCGTGGCTGTTGATTGTGGATCCAAGGAAAATGAAATCCCGGACAACTTCAATCTTTTCTCCGTTTATCATGATGTTGCTCATTGGTCCAATTGTGAGGATTTTTGTTTTCTTTATGATGAGGTGCAATCCATACTCAAGGCTGTGGTCTTTGATCTTCATCAGTAAGTGCTTCAAGTCCTCTTCACTTTCAGCAAGCAAGGTTGTGTCATGTGCATAACGCAGGTTGTTAATGAGTCTTCCTTCAATCCTGATGCCCCATTCTTCTTCATATAGTCCAGCTTCTCGGATTATTTGCTCAGCATACAGATCGAATAGGTATGGTGAAAGAATACAACCCTGACACACACCTTTCCTGACTTTAAACCAATCAGTATCCCCTTGTTCTGTCCGAACAACTGCCTCTCGATCTATGTAAAGTTTCGTCATGAGCACAATTAAGTGTTCCGGAATTCCCGTTCTTCGCAGTGTTATCCATAGTTTGTTATGATCCACACAGTCGAATGCTTTTGCATAGTCAATAAAATACAGGTAAACGTCCTTCTGGTTTTCCCTGCTTTCAGCCAGGGTCCATCTGGCATCAGCAATGATATCCCTGGTTCCACATCCTCTACGGAAAGTGGCCTGAATTTCTGGCAGTTCCCTGTGGATATACTGCTGCAGCCATTTTTGAATGATCTTCAGCAAAATTTTGCTTGCATGTGGTATTAATGATATTGTTCTATAATTTCCACATTCATTTGGATCATCTTTCTTGGGAATAGGCATAAATATGGATCTCTTCCAGTCAGTTGGCCAGGAAGCTGTCTTCCATATTTCGTGGCAGAGATGAGTGAGCACCTCCAGTGCTACATCTGTTTGTTGAAACATCTCAGTTTGATATTCCACCAATTCCTGGAGCCATGTTTTTTGCCAATGCCTTCAGAGCAGCTTGGACTTCTTCCTTCACTACCATTCGTTCCTGATCATATGTCACCTCTTGAAATGGTTGAACATCGACTAATTCTTTTTGGTATAATGACTCTGCGTATTCCTTCCATCTTCTTTTGATGCTTCCTGCTTCGTTTAATATTTTCCCCCATAGAATCCTTCACTATTGCAACTCAAGGCTTCAATTTTTTCTTCAGTTCTTTCAGCTTGAGAAATGCCAAGCATGTTCTTCCCTTTTGGTTTTCCATCTCCAGCTCTTTGCACGTCATTATAATACTTTAGTTTGTCTTCTCGAGACGCCCTTTGAAATCTTCTGTTCAGTTCTTTTATTTCATCAATTCTTCCTTTTGCTTTAGCTTCTCGATGTTCGAAAGCAAGTTCCAGAGTGTCCTCTGACATCCGTCTTGGTCTTTTCTTTCTTTCCTGTCTTTTCAGTGACCTCTTGCTTTCTTTATGTATGATGTCCTTGGTGTCATTTCACAACTCGTCTGGTCTTCTGTCATTAGTGTTCAATGCATCAAATCTATTCTTCAGACGGTCTCTAAATTCAGGTGGGATGTAGTCAAGGTCATATTTTGGCTCTTGTGGACTTGCTCTGATTTTCTTCAGTTTCCGCTTGAACTTGCATATGAGCAATTGATGGCCTGTTCCACAGTCGGCCCCTGGCCTTGTTCTGACTGATGATATTGAACTTTTCTATCGTCTCTTTCCACAGGTGTAGTCAATTTGATTTCTGTGTGTTCCATCACGCGAGGTCCATGTGTATATTCGTCGTTTATGTTGATGAAAGAAGGTATTTGCAAGGAAGAAGTCATTGGTCTTGCAAAATTCTATCATTCGATCTCCAGCATTGTTTCTATCACGAAGGCCATATTTTCCAGCTACTGAGCCTTCTTCTTTGTTTCCAACTTTTGCATTGCAATCACCAGTAATTATCAATGCATCCTGATTGCATGTTCGATCAGTTTCAGACTGCAGCAGCTGATAAAAATCTTCTATTTCTTCATCTTTGGCCCTAGTGGGTGCTGGGTATATTTGAATAATAGTCGTATTAACTGGTCTTTTTTGTAGGCCTATGGATATTATCCTATTACTGACAGCGTTGTGCTTCAGGATAGATCTCGAAACATTCTTTTTGATGCTGAATGCAACACCATTCCTCTTCAAGTTGTCATTCCCAGCATAGTAGACTGTATGATTGTCCGATTCAAAATGGCCAACACCAGTCCATTTCAGCTCACTAATACCTAGAATATCAATGTTTATGCGTTCCATTTCATTTTTGAAGGTTTCTAATTTTCCTAGATTCATACTTTGTACATTCCAGGTTTCAATTATTAATGGATGTTTGCAGCTGTTTCTTCTCATTTAGAGTCATGCCACATCAGCAAATGAAGGTCCTGAATGCTTTACTTCATCCACACCATTAAGGCCCACTCTACTTTGAGGAGGCAGCTCTTCCCCAGTCATCTTTTGAGTGTCTTCCAACCTGGGGTGCTCATCTTCCAGCACTATAGCAGACAATGTTCTGCTGCTATTCATAAGGTTTTCACTGGCTAATGCTTTTCAGAAGTAGACCGCCGGGTCATTCTTCCTAGTCTGTCTTAGTGTGGAAGCTCAGCTGAAACCTGTCCTCCATGGGTGACCCTACTGGTATCTGAATACCGGTGGCATAGCTTCCAGCATCACAGCAACACACAAGCCCCCACAGTATGACAAACTGACAGACACGTGGGGGATGATGAGCACTATAAGGGAAAAGAATTGGGCAGTGAGTGACAGATAACAGGGTGGGAACCTGCCATAGACGGGGTGGTCAGGGAAGGCCTCTCTGAGGAGGTAGATAAGAGGATAAGTGGAGGCTGACGGTGGGGGGAAGAACAGTCAAGGCAAACAATGAACCATGGCTGAAGGCTCTGGGCTAGGAGAAGCTGACCACATTCCAGGAACAAAAGGTTGGGTTTGGCTTTGCTTATTCCACCACAAAAATAAAATTAATCACACAGCCTTACCAAAAAAAAAAAAACAACCCCGAATGCATTGCCATCAAGTCAATTACGACTCATAGCAACCCTATAGGACAAAGTAGAACTGCCCCATAGGGTTTCCAGGGAGCTCCTGGTGGATTCGAATTGCTGACCTTTTGGTTAGCAGCCATGGCTCTTAACTACTACACCACCAAGGTTTCCCCATGCAGCCTTAGGTAATGCCAAAATGGGTTTTGTGATCCTTGTTTAAAAGACATTGGTTATTACAGAAAAACCTTCAAAAGCCAGAACCTGTGTTAAGGCAGAAACCTGTCAGAGAAGGAAAGCTCAAATATTTTCCGCTAATGGAGAGTGACAGAAGAGTGGTAAGCTGCACCCTGTCAAAAGCAGAAAACTTACAAGACCCAGAAAAACAAAGCAATCTCATCAAGTTCCAACTCTCACAGGTTCTGCTATATAACAAAGTGCCAGTGTATGCTTAGTTCATATTTTTATTTCCATCTGAAATAAGAACCACAAATTACGTTTATTTTTCTCTCCTTAAAAATTCAATTCATATTTGAAAGTATTGATTCTATGTGTTGCTTCAGTTCCCAGGATACCACCTAAAGGAAGGTATGTTCCATGTATTTGCATATTTGAAATACAAATACAAATATTTATTCTGCCCACTTAGTTCTGGCAATATTAGATATTTTTATAGCATAAATGTACAAGGTTACACATGGTGGCTGCAGAGCACATTTCAAAGAGAGGCAGACAACAAGCACATCTGTATGAAAGGTGTAAGTAAAATCAAGGTTGAGCCTGAAATACAAATTTATCGCAGAGTCTTAGTTGCTTGTTAGCTTGGATTAATAGCACATGAGCAACTACAGTCAGACTTCATCTTAAATATGCAATATGAAGTGGAGAACTGAGAAAATTATCTTTGTGTGGGCCAGACAATTAAGGCAAAAAGCAAGTAGTTAGCCTGGATTATCCAGATTCTGGCCTTATCAGAAGGCTGCATCAGAAAGCCAGAATAAAATAAGGTTCTTGCCAAAGATGTTAAGTGATCACGGTGTTGATTGTCAAGGTGTTAGGGAGACAGCCCTCAAAGTTCTCCCAAAGAAGGAGCCCAGCCATGGAGAATCCACTCATGATTGCCCAGTGGGAACGACTTGGTCAGTAATTAAATTCCTGCATATTTCTCACATCCAAAGAGAAGGCAGCTCCTAAGTGTTCAGCTTGGACAAACCATCTTTCACAATAGGTCTATTAAGGACAAGATTGTAGGGTTTTGGAGACTAATTTTTTTTTTTGGTATTGTCAATTATACATGCAGGAATGGGCACAGACACCTTTGTTTCCCAAGTGAAATAATCTACATCTAGAATCATAAGGCTTAACTCCAACTTGCTTTCTAAGAACCTTCACAAAGGCGCCGCTTGTTCAAGCTGGTTTAGGCTTTTCTATTCTTTTTTTTTTTTCTTTAAACTTTATTGTGGTGAAATACGTATAACAAAAAGTTTACCATCTTAACTGTTTATAAGTGGAAAATTCAGTGACGTGAATTACATTCACTATGTTGTGCTACCATCATCACAATCCATTTTTTCCCATTCTTATCCCATTTCCAGAAGATCCCAGTTATGAAAGAATTCGAAGGAAATAATTTAGGCCATTGTCTTAAGCTGGGTTCTCTAGAGAAGCAAAACCAGGAAAGCATATAAATATATGTAGAGAGACATTTCTATCAAGGAATGGCTCTTGCAGTTGCAGAGGTCAGAATGTCCCAAGTCCATGAATCAGCCTGGAGGCTTCTCCTGATTCACGTAGCCGCCGGGGCTGGCAAACCCAAGATCGGCAGGACAGAGAGCAGGGCTCTTGCTCAGAGGCTGCAAAGACCAATGAGCTGTGAGCTCAAGTCCCAACAACCAGAGGTCAGACGAACAGGAGCCAGCTATAGGATCCAGAGCAAGCAGAAACCTGAGAGCCTTGCCAGAAACCCCACTTACATTAGATGCAGGCCACATCTCTGAGGAAACTCCCTTTCAACTGATTGGCTACTCACAGCAGATCCCACCATGGAGGTGATCACATTATATCAAATCTCATCATGGAAGAGCTTACCTTATCATATGACTGCCAAACTACGTCAAAACTGCCAAACCACTGAGAATCATGGCCCAGCCAAGTTGACACACAACCTTAATGATCACAGCCATCTACTTGCTATCAAGTCAATATGGATACACCTTACCCTTAAGATTCAACTTAGTGTTGGTGGAACAGCCTGAGCCCAGAGAACTAGATCGTATTTCCATGCTGCCCCTTTAGGTCATATATTGTCCAGCAAGCTACTTGACCACTTTGACCTTCAGCTTCCTCATAGGTGAAATGGAACCCTAAGGCCTACTTTATAAACTGATTTAGATAATTAAATAATATTTGTTACGTGCCTGGCACGTAGGCATTCAACTTGTTTTCCCTCCACCTTATTTTAAATATACTTAGCATCGAGCCAGGGTAAGAATAGTTGCTGTTAAGCCGATTCACATTCATAGTGATTCCATATGCTTCCACAGGGTTTTCAATGCTGATTTTTTGGAAATAGATCACCAGGCCTTTCTTCCAAGGTGCCTCTGAGTGGACTTGAAATTCCAACGTTTTGCAAATGGACCTGTTAACTGTTAGCTCCACCCAGGGAATCCAGAGTCAGGATAGGATCTGCATAAACATTTGTTATATCAATAATATAGAAGAACGAATGATTGGATGTTACGACAGGAGATAGATCATAAGAAAATGAAGCTGGATATCATTCTGCCCCCCAAATAGGAGCGGGAGGTCTTTTGTGGCATAATGGTAACTCCAGAGAACTAGAACATGCACTCTCAGCTTCAGCTTGGGTGGAATGGTATTGGGAAGAGGCCCACTCGAAGAAACTCTGACAGACTGCATTCTCTGGTGCTGTTCCCTTCCCCTTCTTCTCTACTCCTCCCTCCAGAATTCCACATAGCGCCCCTCTACATTTGCTCACCGTCTTAGTCATCTAGTGCTGCCATAACAGATATACCACAAGTGGATGGCTTTAACAAAGAGAAATTTATTTTCTCACAGTCTGGTAGGTTACAAGTCCAAATTCAGGGCGCCGGCTCCAGGGGGAAGGCGTTCTCTCTCTGTCGGCTCTTGAAGAAGGTCCTTGTCCTTAATCTTCCCATGGTCGAGGAGCTTCTCAGGTCCAGGGACCCCATATCCAAAGGACACGCTCTGCTCCTTGAGCTGCTTTTTTGGTGGTATGAGGTCCCCAACTCTCTGCTGGCTTCCTTTTCCTTTTATCTCTTGAGAGATAAAAGGTGGTGCAGGCCACACCCCAGGGAAACTTCCTTTACCTTGGATCAGAGAGGTGACCTGAGTGAGGGTGGTGTTACAATTCCACCCTAATCCTCTCAATACAAAATTAAAATCACAAGATGGAGGACAGCCACACAATACTGGGAATCATGGCCTAACCAAGTTGATACTCACATTTTTGGGGGGCCATAATTCAATCCATGATGCTCCCACAAAGGCATCTAAAAAATCCTAGATCCCTGGATCCTTATTTCCACCCTTGGCTGGAGTAGAGGGAACAGAGACAGGGGAATGGACAGTCATGCTGGTCCCAAATATCAGTCCATGTCTGACACTGTCACAGGGTTGAACCAAATCAAGTCCTGGTCCCAAACACCACTTCTGAGTCTCCCCAATGCCATCTCTCTCTCTGTGTCCCATACATATTCCTATATGTAGGAACGGCCTAGCAGGAATCAACTCACATATGAAAGTATGTGTGTGTGTTTCTTTATCCAGTTACTTATTTATTAATTATACATTTTCTCTCTACTGGACAAGGCTGCATATGGCCTCCTGAAAGGGAAAGAGGAATGACTGAGCCTTATCAGAGAGTTATCCAATTTTAAGATAACAGAACTGTAGATATGGTGAAAAATAGAGTTGCATTGGACATCAGCTCCTGCACCCAAGGGAATCCCCAATGCTACATTATTCTTTTGAAATAGTATCTTTATGAAGGTCTCCAAACTCACCATTATCTTCAACAGTTGATAAATTTTTGGTCATTTGGGAGTTAAAGGAATGTTGGATGATAAGAATCTTTTTTTTTTTTCTTTTTTCTTTTTTAATAGAGACATTATCCTTTTTGTTGGGACTATCTGGAAAAATTTTGTGGACTCACACCTTCTGAGAATGGTTGACGTGCAGTCTAGCATCTCAGACTGGCCAGTGTGTGATCATCAGCCTTTTTGACATGGTGGTTCCTGCTCCAGCCTCTCAGATCTCTGAAGTTTATGGAACTCTATTTGCAGGTAGCAGAAATCCAACCTGAACTTACTTGTGTTATTGTTGTTGGTAGTTGCCATTTATACACAACAGAATGAAACATTGTCTGGCGCTGTTCCATCTTCATGGTGCTTGTTCCATTGTTCTGCCACTGTGTATTTTGAGTGCCTTCCAAACTAAGGAGCCCATCTGTCAGCACTATATCAGACAATGTTCTGTTGTGATCCGCAGAGTTCATTGGCTAATCTTCAGAAGTAGACCAACAGGCCTTTCTTCCTAGTCTGTCTTAGTATGGCAACTCCACTGAAACGTGTCTACCATGGGGGACCCTGCTGGTATTTAAAATATTAGTGGTGTAGCTTTCAACATCTTAGCAGCACAAAGTCACCACTGTATGACAAACTGACAGACAGGTGATGGTTTACATCATTAGAAGGCTAAAAATAAGAGCAAGCTTGAGGGAGGCAGAATACATATGACTTTAACGGGCCTCTGCATGGACTTTCCATCTCTTATCTGTAATTTTCTCCAGGTCTCGGCTAGAGTGTCTTGCTGAGGAGTGGTTCTCTCCAACCACATGGTAGAAAACCTGGCCTCAGACAGCAAGAAAGGCGACGGCTTTTGCCTTCAGATCCTGGAGCGAGACTGACGCTTTGCCTCAGACTCATTTCAAGCTTTCCGGGGGACAAATCTGATTGGCCCAGAAGCAGGAATGAGGACTTGGTGATTGATTTGATTTGCTGGGAGTGAGAGAGAGTCTAGGATAACCCTGTTTTCTCATGTTAGTGATAAGATGGTGGCACCAACTTAATGTGGAGCACGAGCTTGGAGTGTGTGATGGTAGGGGTGACGGAGGGCTGGGAGGCTGGGCAGGGGTAACATGCTGCAATTTGATATTTTGAGTTTAAAGCCTGTGTAGTAGTAAGTAAGAGCTCAGAACGGTCTTAGGATATTAGACATACAAATGTGGAGTTTGGGCATTAATTTGAGCTAATGGGGAAGGCTTAGGAATTCTAAGTACATACGAGTGAAAAGTATGGGAAATGATGGGCTTAAAACAAAAAGTAAGGGAAGAAGAAGACAAGGGGACACCACCCTGGGCAATAACAATGGCTAAGCTGTAGGCTAACAAAGAAGATCCACCAAAGAACCCTGAGAAGGTGAAGCTGGAGCAGGGGGAAGGAAACCAAAAGAAGGGTGTTAAAGGACAAAGTGGTCGCCTTTAAAATACTACAGAGAAGTTAAGTGAGGTGAGAATTTAAAAGTCTCAATCAGAGTTGCAACTGGCTCCCTGAAAAAAAAAAAAAAAAAAAAAACATCTAATATGTGCCATGCACCGCTCCAGATGCTGGGAAGAGGGTGAGGAAGGCAGAGGCCAGCATGGAGGCTCTCAAAGTTTAAAAACAAAACAAACAAAAAACCCCAACAGGTGTCCAAGTTGATTTTGACTCATAGCGACCTTATATTACAGAGTGGAACTGCCCCAGATAGAGTTTCCAAGGAGCAGCTGGTGGATTCGAACTGCCAACCTTTTAGTTAGCAGCCATAGCTCTCAACCACTGTGCCACCAGGGCACCTCAGACTTTAAGGTACATCTGAATTCCCTAGGGCTCTTGTTACCATGTATGATCTGATTTAGTCGACTGGAAGGGGACTGAGGCTCTGCATTTTTAACCAGCTCTAGGAGGCTGGAGTTGTGAGTCCCCCTAGAGACACCCTGGAAACCCTAGTGGTGTAGTGGTTAAGTGCTACAGCTGCTAACCAGAGGTTGGCAGTTCGAATCCACCAGAGGCCCCTTGGAAACTCTATGGGGCGGTTCTACTCTGTCCTATAGGGTTGCTATGAGTTGGAATCATAGCAATTCTATGAGTCGGAATAGACTCAATAGCAGTGGGCTTTTTTTTAGAGGCACCGTGGAAGAAAGGCCTGGCAATCTACTTCTGAAAAATAAGCCATTGAAAACCTTATGGAGCAGTTCTACTCTGACACACATGGGGTTGCTATGAGCCAGAATCCACTTGATGACAACTGCTGGTGGCGGGCAGCCCAGATGATGTGGATACTGTTTACCTAAAGGGCTCACGTTGAGCAGCAAGGGGTTAGACAACATAGGACATTGTAGATCATGACATGGAGTTGGCTTTTACTCTAGTGGGACCTTATTGGTGCCTTCACAGAGTTCCTGGGTGGCACTAACTGTGAAGTGTTCTACTACTAGCTGAAAGGTTGGTGATGCGAACTCACCCAGAGGTGCCTCAGAAGAGGCCTGGCGATCTGCTTCTGAAAGATCACAGCCTTGAAAACCCTACTGAGCAGTTCTACTCTGCACACACTGGGTCACCACGAGTCGGAGCCAACTCAACAGCAACTAGCAACAACAACAATGTTGGTGCCTTTGGAAATCAGTTTTAGGGGTGTCAGGAGACATGGGGTAAAATATAACTGGGAGGTCAGAGAGTGAAGATGAATCGCTTTACGGAAGGAGGGTTTGGGCTGGGAGCAAAGCAATGGAATGAGAACTTCTGGCTGTGGGTGCATCACCCTAGTCAGTCCACCATGACAACTGGGAAGACTTCCCAGACAATGTCTTCTGTCTCTCAGCCCTGCCTTTCTTCTTCTTCTTTTTTTTAACACAGCACATGCTATTTTGAGGGCCTCTCTAGTGCTGATCAGTATATATTGCTCAGAATTTGGTCTATCGCAGGCATATATTTATATATATATACATATATATTTAAAAATAAGATTGGTCTTGGAATACTAATGAGAGACTCATTTGGAAATTGGGAATGTTGGTTTATTGTTCCAGTGGCCTATGTGTTAATGTTTTGGTTAATATAGTACAAAATTATTTGCACCATAAATTTTAACTGAGTCCACTAATCTGGTTGTACAGGGCCAGGCCTAACGTCTGCCTCTTAAAAGTTTGGAGGTAGATGCTGTTGCTAATATTGTTTTAGGGATGTGTGCTGGCAAGTTACTTCTAGGTGGGAGGAAGAGAGAAAAGGATTAACATTTTAAACTGCCTTTTGGTACGGCACAGTGGTTAAGAGCTCAGGTAATAACAAAAAGGTCAGCAGTTCGAATCCACTAGCCTCTCCTTGGAAACCCTGTGCGGCAGTTCTATTCTGTCCTATAGGGTAGCTGTGAGTTGGAATCAACTCGATGGCAACAGACTTTTTTGGTTGTACTACCACTGAACTAAAATGATGTCCTTCCTCTAGCCCCCAACTTCAGAGGACTGGGGGTGATCCAGCTGGCAACCAATATCTCACAGTAAGAAGAGGTGTCACCTTCCTGGCTACCTCCTAATTAAGAACTCCTGACCATGACACTGGAGCCCTGGTGGTGCAGTGGTTAAAAGCTACAGTGAGCTATGGCTGCTAACCAAAAGGTCAGCAGTTTGAATCCACTAGCCACTCCTTGGAAACCCTATGGGGCAGTTCTACTCTGTTCTTTAGGGTTGCTATGAGTTGGAATCAACTAGATGGTAAGGGGTTTGGTTTTTTGGTTTAACCATGACACTTAGGAGCCCTGGCAGCACAGTTGTTAACGCACTTGACTGCTAACCGAAGGGTCATCAGTTTCAAACAACCAGCAGCTCCTCTGAGAAGGCTGTGGCAGTCTGGTTCTGTAGAGATTCACAGCCTTGGAAACCCTATGGGGTCTCTATGACTCGGAATCAAGTTAATGGCAATGGAGCCATGACCCTATACAGTCAGCTTAAAACTAGTTATCTGCCACTCTCTGGCTCATTCTTTTTCTTTTCTTTTTATGCCATTGAGTCAGTTCCGACTCATGGCAACCTCACGTGTGTGCAGAAGAATGGGTCCATATGGTTTTCAGTGGCTGGTTTTTCAGAAGTAGATCAGCAGGCCTTTCTTCTGAGGCACCTCGGGGGACAGTCAAACCTCCAACCTTTTGGTTGAGCGCCTTAAGCATGTGCACCACCCCAGGACCTAGCTGTAAATATCCTGAGACCTCAGTGGGAACCAACTTAAAAAAGTTACAGAAAGAAAGGATGCAAAACATTCCATTCCTTTGGGGCCCACCACCAGGTTGTTCCCTGGTCTCCTTCTGTTTAAGCTATGGTACATGGTTCACTGCTTATTTTTATGACTGGTTGACATGAAACCCAAAGTATTGGAAAGGGATAAGAAATGATTGACGCTGAATTGGAAGGAGGCTACAGAACACTCAGTTGCTTCCCATGAAAGACACAGCATCTCCTGGCCTGGAGCCCAGCTCTGAGCCATTTCCCTGCATAGGAGCTTCTCTTTACAGAACGTTGCTACAGTCACAACCACTCAGGCTGAAGGCAGTGAGCAATACAGTGGCGATGCAAACTGAAATGTGAACTTCCCCGAGGTAGAACTGTGCTTCTAAGCCTTCCTATCTAATCTGCCAGTCAGGATGGAACATTAGTTCTGATAGAAATACACACTACTAAGAAACACAGTCAGTATTTGTTTTAGTGTCTGGATCCATACGGTGGTGGAGGGAACATTCTGGAAAAGGGATTCAATATTTTATTGTCAATTACTAGAAGTTCAATATTTAACTAAAAAAGATAAAATAACAAGTGCCCATTTAAAACTTGTATCAGTGTTCTTTGTAGTCTTTTCCTAAAGATCCCTAAATCTCAAATTGGTAGTAAACCACAGAACTCTCAAAGTTTATACAGTTTTTACCTCAGTGCATCTGTGGAAATCTTTTTGAGAAGCAAATCATCATAAAGTTGCTCATATTTTCCTAGAGGGACAGTGTCATAATTGGGAGTCGAGATACAGACTAAACATTTGGAGTAAAATAAATCATAAATATGGCCACCAATCTACTGTAAATGCGAAGCTGTAACTGCTATAAACCTTGGCGATCACTTAACATTTGAAAATTATGTTCTAAGTCACAGAGGCCTACAATTTTATTACTGTAAAGGACCTTAGAGATTATCTTGTCCAACCCACAACTGGGAGATAAGAAAATTTAAATCACGGAAGATTAAGTGATTTGCTTAATTTAGTTAGGACCTAAGCCAGCACTGTATCTCCATCTTCCCTCCTCTCCTAAGTTCTTTGCTCTGCAATACCCTGCAAATTAAAGATGAAAATACGGATTAAAAAAGAGTGAAAAGATAGATATAAAAAACCTGTTGCCATCCAGTCGATTCCGACTCATAGTGACCCTACAGGACAGAGTAGAGCTGCCCCACGGGGTTTCCAAGGAGCACCTGGTAGATTCGAACAGCCAACCTTTTGATTAGCAGCCGTAGCTCTTAACCATGATGCCACCAGGGTTTCCAAGATGGATGTAGGAGTTGGAAAAGTCACTTTATTATCAATGTGACCAAATACTAATATTTTTATTATATTAAGATGTTAACTTGACATCCATTTAATAATTCCACTATCCTGCTTGGAATTTAGGAGAACATTTTAGGAGATGAAATGATTCCTTTTCTCCTTCTTAATAAATGTTCCTAAGCAACTATGTTGTTGGTGGTGCTAGCTGCCATTGAGTTGGCTCCTGGCTTCCAACGACTCCATGCATAATGGAATGAAGCACTGCCAAGTACTGCACCGTCCCCATGACTGGCTGTGGATAGGACAATGCTCCATTGTGATACATAGAGTTTTCACTAACTGATATTTGGAAGTAGATAGCCAGGCCTTTCTTCCTAGTCTGTCTTAGTCTGGAAGCTCTACAGAATCTGTTTAGCATCACAGCAACACACAAGCCACCACTGACAGACAGATGGTGGCTACTCATGAGTGCACTGGCTGAGTTTCCAGCAAGGAAGGCAAGAATCCTACCACTGAACCACCAATGCCCCTTTAAGCCACTATAGACTTTCAAAATCAAACAAGTGCAAACAAATGAGTGGGGCTGCATTCCAGTCAAACCTTATGGACACTGAAATTTGAGTTTCGTGTAATTTTGAAAATGTTCTCTTATCACAAAATATTATTCCTCTTCTGATTTTTTTCTCAACCATTGTTCTTAGCTCACAGGTTGTACAGGTGGAAGATCAGATTTGCCCTGTGGACTTGCCAACCCCTGTCTTAGTGGAAACAAAAAGGAGTGGACCTTTCAAGGTAGAAGACGTACTTTGAAAATTCATTCATGCCTTGAGGTTATTACTTAACTTTTCTGTGTCTTAGTTTGACCACGTGTAAATGCAGGTGGGTCTATCTATTTAGCAGGGTGATTGTGAGGAGTAGGTGGGTTAACATGTAAAGAGGGTCCAGTTTGGAGCCTGAGCATGTTGTGGTTATTGTTAGGTGCTGTCGGGTCAGATCCAACTCATAGTGATCCTATGTACAACAGAAAGAAACACTGCTCAGTCCTGCACCATCCTCAAACTCATTGCTCTGTTTGAGCCCATCGTTGCAGCCACTGTGTCAACCCATCTCATTGAGAGTCTTCCTCTCTTTTGTGGACCCTCTACTTTACCAAGCATAATGTCCTTTTGCAGGTTCTGTTCCCTCCCGATAATATGTCCAAAATACTTGAGACAAAGTCTTGCCATCCTTGCTTAAGGACTACTCTGGCTGTACTTCTTCCAAGATAGGCTTGTTTGTTCTTCTCGCAGTCTGTGGTATACTCAATATTCTTCGCCAACACCATAATTCAAAGGCATCAATACTTCTTCAATCTTTTTAATTTACTGTACAGCTTTCACATGCATGTGATGTGAATGAAAACACCATGGCTTGGGTCAGGCACATCGTAGTCCTCAAAGTGGCATCTTTACTTTTTTAACACTTTAAAGAGGTCTTTGGCAGCAGATTTGCTCAATGCTATATGTCATTTGATTTCTTAACTGCTGCTTCCATGGGTGTTGATTGTGGAGCCAAGTAAAATGAAATCCTTGACAAGTTCAATCTTTTCTCCATTTATCACGATATTGCTCATTGGTCCAGTTGTGAGGGTTTTTGTTTTTTTTAAGTTGAGGCGTAATCCATACTGAAAACTGTAGTCTTTTATCTTCATCAAAGCCTGAACATACCACATGCTTAATAAATGTTTGCCTGCTTTCCTGCTTTTTTCTCTTTCTAACCACCATAAAGCACACACACGGTCTCTTTCCTTCCTATTTCCTTCCTTCTTCCCTTTTCAAGTTACCCACTCTGATGTCAAAGTATGTGAAGATTTATATGAGACTCTAGTTGTGGTGATTGGAAAACCAGTATTCTTTGTAATATGAACTGTTTGTTCATCTATTTTTTTTCCTTCTATTATTTTCACTCTTAAAAGAAAAATAATAACAACAAACCTCAAACCAAAAAACAGCATCTTCAAGAGTCCAAATGCAGAAAACTTTGGAAAGAATGAGAGAGCTTTGATAAACTCATATTACTTCAAGGTAGATTGACTTCAATTAGCCGATAGGATTGGGACCCGTAAAAATGGCGTGGGAGGAGTGTCTGGCCTCCTCTAACTTCACAAAGGGGAAGGAAATCAAAATCAACAGGCCAAGGCTAAGTTCTGTGAGATGCAGATTAGACATATCTCCTCTCTCCGCCATCTTTACCAACTCTGACAGCAACCATGCCTCCCACAGCACACTCTACTTCTCTACTGAGTTCGATAATTCATTGCACTGGCCACACAGAACTCACAGATCATACTGACAATTTGGGGGTTCATTAGGGAAGTAACAGTTACTATTCAGGCTCAGGAACACTCAGAAATACCTTTCTTCCATCAGGGCAACCTCTTCCCAGCTGTGCTCACAGGCACGCCTCTCCTTGGCCCTAGGCCTCTCCCCAAAGGCACTCAGCTTTCTCTCTCCGTGGGCTGGAAAGTCCACCACACCATCTCCTGCTGCCGAGTCTCTGCTGCTGGGTCTCACTGCCTGTACTGTTACAGCTCACTCTCTCTCTGCCTCCTGGTTCCAGGAGCTTCTCAGTGCAGGGATACCGGGTCTAAAAGACATGCTAGCTACTGGCTGTTTTTCCTTGGTGGTGGTGGGATTCTTTCTTTCCTGCCTCTGGGGTGGCTCATTTCAAGCCAAGCAGGATGGCAAAATTGACCAATCCCTTTGGTGGGCCACAATTACCCTATCACACAGTCCCGCCCAATCGCTTGGGTGGGAGTTCCAAGACCATGGCTAGAAGGGCCACACAAAAGCGATCCCTCACACCATAGGCCCAAAATCTTCCCCAGCTGTCGTTGTGGTTGTTACCTTGTTTATATGTATAGTCCAGCACTTGCTGCCCTTTCTCAGGCCTTGGCTCAAGGCTCAACCCAACTGTCCAGCAGGCAGCCATAGTCATCTTCCTCATGACTTGCCTAATTGAGAAATTCCCCCAACATACAGCCTATCATGTGCCTGCTGTCAAAGTGCTTCATGCCTTTCTCTGACCCCATGGACAACTCTGAAGTGGAAATAAAGTCACAAAATGACAGCTGGATGAATTTGTTTGGAAAAGAGGGATACCATTTTGCTTGACATAAAGGCCTATTCAGAGTTAGAATGGGGGAGGGTGAGTAGGAAAATATTATGGGATTCATAGGTCTACACTCAGACTTTAAAATACCTGTTAGGAATCTGCTTCCCTTCTTCCTATCTTCCTGAGTCATTGCTACGGAATCAGGGGACAGAGGGGGTTCCTTCATTCAGGCATTCATTCATTGGCTATTGAGTCACGGGCTCCATGGCAGGTACTGGGAATCCTTGAGCTATTAGAACAGCTACTTCTCTGAAAGACCTTGGTCAAGTGGGGGAAAGAGGTAGACAATAGACAAGAAAAATGAAAATTGAATGGCACTGTGATAAGTGCCATGACAGGGTCAGAACTGTGAGCTCAGTGACATGCTAAGAGCATCTGCTAGCCAGCATAGACTAGCAGGGGAAGGCTGGTCAGAGGAAATGGCACAGAAGCGAGGTCATATGGTTGGGTATGACTTAGAAATGAGGGGCATAGAGAGAAGAAAGAGGAAAAGAGAAACAAAAACAAATGACAGTTTCTGGATGCTTACTATATGCCAGTCATTACTCTAAGAAGTTTCAGTGTATTAGTTCAGTTATGAGGTGGTTGCTATGATGATCCCCTTTTAAATGATAAAACAGAGAGGTTAGGCTACCTGCTCTGGGTTACACAGCTAAGAAGTGGCAAAGTTGGGATTCAAGTCAGACATTCTGGCTCAAAAGCCTTCACTCTTAAATATTATACACAAAAAACAACAAAAGAATATGGTAAGTTCAGAAGAAACTGCAAGTTATCTAGTATGGTTGAATAGAGCCACATCTATGAAATAAAAGCATCAAACATTAACACTATCCACATAGAGAACAGTGCAGAGAGGGACTTCTCAGCCTTATTCTCAGTACCCCCAGAAAATTATAAACTGGGGTAAACTGGATGGAATTTGAGGACATCTATATGATGTTAACCAGAGGAGCTCTGGTGGCACAGTGGTTAAGAACTCAGCTGCTAACCAAAAGGTCAGCAGTTAGAATTCACCAGCCTTTCCTTGGAAACCCTATATGGGGCAGTTCTACTCTGTCCTATAGGGTTGCTATGAGTTGACATTGACTTAGTGGCAACAGGTTTTTTTTTGTTTTTGTTTTTTTTGTTTTTTAAAGTCTGAGAGGTGCCATGTTGACCTCTGCCTTCCTTATCCTCTCCCCAGCATCTGGAGCAGTGCATGGCACATATTAGATGTTTTTTTTTCAGGGAACCAAGTTGCAAACCTGATTGAGACTTTTAAATTCTCACCTCACTTAACCTCTCTGTAGTATTTCAGAAGCTCAAGTTTTTCACAGTTCTACTCTGTCCTCTAGGGTTGCTATGAGTTGGAATCAACTCGATGGCAATGGGTATACGATCCTAAATGAAAGGTTGGCAATTTGAACCCACCAGATGCTCCATGGGAGAAAGACAATGCAGTCTCCTTCTATAAAGATTTACAGGTTTGGAGGCCCTATGGGGCAATTTTACTTTGGCCTGCAGTGCCACTATGAGTTGGAATTGACTGCACCGCAATGGGTTTGGTTTTTTATATGATGTTTGGTGAAAAAATTAGTTTCATTATCTTCCTAGTACATAATTATGACAAGGAAAAAGTATTAAGGAAGATACTAAATATAAAATTTATATTAAAGTTTTAAATAATATCTTTTCTACATTTTTGCTGAAAAATGAGCTTGTGTCAATGAACATAACTTTCTTATAACAGGTTTTATGTTTCAAATGGCTACAAGAATTGTCTAAGCAAGAATTTTGAATGCTCATCTCTTCAAAATCTGAACAGTCACCACTAATGAGAAACTTTGTTCACACAGGTAACAAGACGTTTAAAACTTTATTTTACAACCATTCAAAACTGCACAAAAGCTGAAATTATATTAAAATATCTAACAGCTCTCCTTTTTCTTTCATTGACAAAATTGGGAATGAGAGTGAATTTCCAAAGCCTTCAAACAGTTTTTGATAAAGCATTTCAAAATAATGAGGAAGCTTTCATTGACAGAATGTGCCTGTATTGTTAGGGTGCTTTAGGGCGCTTGCCATGCAGCTAATTTAGACGTGACTAAAAGGACGTACCAGTTGCAAATGGACAGATGTGTCCAATTATATGAAGACAGAGTTTCCTGTCTGGCCTCCTGTACCCCCCTTTCCCAGGGGCACAGATTTCTCTGGCAGCATAATGTACACCTTGGCCACCGTGTATGCAGCAGATCACTCAGTGGATACTGCTAAAGTAGACACGCAAGTTCAGGCTGCTTCCTTCCTGAGCTCATACTCCCTGCTTGTGGCACCTGGGTATGCTATCAGACCTGTTCTGTCACCCTTGAAGGAGCTCTGGACAAGGCTGCTCACAGCCTACGGCTATCAGCCTGGCTGCCCCAGGGCTGAACGAATCAATTTCTGGTGGCACATCTGTAACTCATTCATGGCACACCAATTGGGAAGTTCTGAATTAAATAGTGCTTAAGCATGAAGGCCCTGGAGCCAGCCTGCCTGGGTTTGAATCCCAGTTTCTCTTCTTCCTGGAGGAACCCTGGTGGAACAATTGTTAAAGCGCTTGGCTGCTTACCAAAAGGTAGGCAATTCCAGTCCACCAGTCAGTTCACAGGAGAAAGGTTTGGCAGGCTGCTTCCATAAAGATTATGCCTTGGAAACCCTATGGGGCAGATCTCCTCTGTCCTATAGAGTCGCTATGAGTCAGGATTGACTAGATGGCAATGTGTTTGGTTTCATTCGGGTTTTCTCCTCTTTCTAGTTCTGTGTCTTTTGGATAAGTTAATTAAAATTTAACAGGTTTCTCAACTGAAAGCTAATGAGTGAAGTGACTTAATACTTGAAGTGCTTCAAACTTGTGTTGGACCGGTAGGAGGTACCCCATAAATGTGAGCCATGTGTTACTCTTAGTTCCTTGGGTTGAGCATCACTTACTCTATTAGTTTCTTAAGGCTGCCATAACAAAATTCCACAGAGTGTTGTAAGAATGGAAATTTATTTTCTTTCACAGTTCTGGAAGTCAGAAGTTTGGATTCAGCATACTGCCAAGTCCATGCTGTGTCCAAAGACTAGGGGAACAACCTCCCTTGTCTCTCTCAGCATCACATGACATTCTTCCCTCTGCATCTCTTCTCTTTTTTTATAAAGACACTGTACCCATTGCTACTGAATCAATTCCAACTCATAGAGACCCTATAAGGCAGAGTAGAACTGCCCCATAGAGTTTCTGAGGAGCAGCTGGTAGATTTGAATGGCTGGCCTTTTGGTTAGCAGCCAAGCTCTTAACTACTAAGCTACCAGGGCTCCTATAAAGGCAATAGTCTTATTGAATTAGGACCATCCAACTCCAATATGGCCTCATCTCAACTGATAACATCTTCAGAGACCCTATTTCCAATGTCACCTTCTGAACAGGGTCACATTCACAGACACCAGGATTTAGGACTTGAGCATATCTTTTTGGGGGACACAATTCAAACCACAACAGTTATTTAGTGACAGAATTTAGGTGTAGGTTTGTTTAAAGTCTCTAGGCATCAAAGCTTTTGTGCTTTTATTCCCAAATAGTCACTTACTTATTATTATCATGCATTATTTATTATCTATTTATTTAACTGGTATTTATTATGGCACCAGTACAGACTTATAACAATAGGGATTAGAGATGAGATGTGGTTTCTGCATTCATGGAGCTTACGGCCTGGTAGAGAAGAAAGGTGCCAAATAAATAAACATAAATGTAGAGAATAACTGCGATTTAGTGTATGAACGAAAACATGGGACACCAAAAAGAGAGCTTAAATATTATTCAGCCATAAATAGAAATGAAGTTAAAAACAATTTTTTTTTTTTTTACTTTTTATTTCTTTATTGTGCTTTAGATTAAGATTTACAGAGCAAGTTATTTTCTCATTAAAAAATTAATACACGGAAGTGGGGCCAAGATGGCGGAGTAGTCAGACACTTCCAGTGAACCCTCTTACAACAAAGACCCCCCAAAACAAGTGAAACAAATACATTTATGACAAGCTAGGAGCCCTGAACATCAAAGGCAAAGTTAGAAAACAGACTGAGCAGCACGGGGAGGGAGAGATGGTTCAGAAGTGGAAAGGAGTTGCAGGACCTGAGTTGCCCAGAACCCTCAGGCTGTGGTGTGCTGCTGGTAGCATTTGGCTGCAGTTTCCTCAGAGAGAAACAGCCAGCCACAAAGCCTACTCACACCTTTGGAACCAGAGAAGAACAGTGCTCTCAGGAAAAACTAAGTACTTGTGTATATTTTACCATGCCCTCAGCCCAAGCCGGCTTCAGTGACTGATTTTCCTGGGCCTGAGATAGGTCCTGCTGCTCATTCTGAGCCATTCTCCCAGCCTTGGAGAAGGAATAAATTCTCAACTGGGGAACAGGTAATCTGCCAGCTCCACTAACCTGGGGAGCTCAGGACAGAAGTGGCTTCCATCCAGGCATAAACAGTTAGTGAACTTTGAAAACCTTTCCCCTCTGCAAGGACCTGTATGGGTCTATTTCAGGAGAATAGACCCTTGTTGGCAGACTACAACTGTTTCAGCTGTAGGGTGGAGAGGTGGGTGTTCGGTTTTTGACACCACTTTGCCTATCAATAGGGTCCTCACAGACCCTCATCAGGGGCCTAAGGACTGGTGGCTCCACTCAGGTCACCCAGCCACCTGTGACAGGGGTCCAAGGATAACTGGTAGGCCTCTAAGTCCTTACAAGTAAAAGCATTGGGTGGCCATGGTCCATCTGCAGAACCTGCCTACCTGTGTGCTCTAGGTAACAGGGATGCACTCTTCCTCACAGACACTTGGGGGATGGTTGTAAGCCCTCTGCCCTGTTCAGAGTGTGACCCCCTGGTAAAACCAGATACCAGTACCTACACTAATCACCCCTGCCCCCCTAAGACTGTAGGACAGAGCCTGTACCACATACTTAATCACCAACTACCTTGGACACCTGAGCTGAATCCATACAAAAAAAGTGAATGGACTCCTAGGCTCATATACCTGGTAACAGCTATAGCCATCTGGTGACAGGATGTTAGAGCTTCAAAGGTGAAAATAATCAAGTTAGCTCACTCAAGCAACCTATTTGGACATATCAGTACAAAACAAAGCAAGAAGCTAGGATATAGTAAACAAAAGTAAAATGAACTAATACAATAATTTATAAATGGCTCAGAGACAAGAGTCAATATCAAATCACATAAAGTAGCAGACCATGATCACTTCAACAAGCTCTACAAAACAAAGAATCAAGGGGTCTTCTGGATGAAGGTGTATTCCTGGAATTACCAGACACAGAATGCAAAAGATTAATACACAGAACTCTTCAAGACATCAGGAACGAGATCAGGAAGGAGGTCAGGCAATACACAGAACAAGCCAAAGAACACACAGACAAAGCAGTTGAAGAAATTAAAAAGGTTATTCAAGAACATATTGAAGAATTTGATAAGCTGCAAGAATCCATAGAGAGACAGAAATTGGAAATGCAGAAGATTAACAATAAAATTACAGAATTAGACAACTCAATAGAAAGTCAGAGGAGCAGAACTAAGCAAGTAGAAGGCAGAATTGGTGAGACTGAAGATAAAGCACTTGGCACCAATATATTTGAAGAAAAATCAGATAAAAGAATTTTAAAAAATGAAGAAACCCTGAGAATCATGTGGGACTCTATCAAGAGAAATAAGCTCTGAGTGATTGGAGTACCAGAACAGGGAGGGATAACAGAAAATACAAAGAGAATTGTTGAAGGTTTGTTGGCAGAAAACTCCCCTGATATCGGAAAGATGAGAAGATATCTATCCAAGATGCATATCAAACTCCACATAAGATAGATTTTAAAAGAAAGTCACCAAGACATATTATAATTGAACTTGCCAAAAGCAAAGATAAAGAGAGAATTTTAAGAGCAGTTAGGCTGGGTATTGAAATCGACTCCACGGCAGTGGGTTTTTAGGGATAAATGAAAAGTCACCTACAAATGAGAGTCAATAAGAATAAGCTCGGACTACTCAGCAGAAACCATGCAGGCAAGATGGCACTGGGATGACATATAAAGCGTTGAAGGAAAAAAATTGCCATTCAAGAATCATGTATCCAGCAAAACTGTCTCTCAAATATGAAGGCAAAATTGGGGCATTTCCAGATAAACAGGAGTTTAGGGAATTCATAAAAACCAAACCAAAACTACAAGAAATACTAAAGGGAGTTCTCTGGTTAGAAAATCAATAATATCAGATTATCAATCCAAGACTAGAACACTGGGCAGAGCAATCAGATGTCAGCTGAGATAAGGAAATCACAAAAATAAATCAAGATTAAAAAAAGCTCAAAACAGGGAAACAGCAATGTCACTATGTAAAATAAGACAAGATTAAACCTATAAAGAGGGACTAAGAAATGTAGTCATAGATCTTTCATATGGAGAGGAAAATAAGGAGCTATAAAGAAATAAAACTTAGGTTTAAACTTGGAAAAATAGGGGTAAATATTAAGGTAACCACAAAGGAGACTAACAATCCTACTCATCAAAATAAAACACAAGAAAAAGAATAGAGACTCAGCACAAACAAAATCAGCAACGATTAAGAGGAAAAGACAATATATAAAGATAAACTACTCAGCACAAAAAAATTAAGTGGGAAAAAGAAACTGTCAACAACACACAAAAAAAGACATCAAAATAATAGCACTAAATTCATACCTATCCATAATTATGCTGAATGTAAATGGACTAAATGCACCAATAAAGAGACAGAGAGTGGCAGAATGGATTAAAAAACAGGATCCGTCTCCATGCTGCCTACAAGAGACATACCTTAGACTTAGAGACACAAATAAACTAAAACTCAAAAGATGGAAAAAACATATCAAGCAAACAACAATCAAAAAAGAGCAGAAGTGGCAATATTAATTTCTGACAAAAAGTCTTTAAAGTTAAATCCACCACAAAGGATAAGGAGGGCCACTATATAATGATTAAAGGGACTATATACCAGGAGGATATAACCATATTAAATATCTATGCACCCAATGACAATGTTGCAAGATACATTGAACAAACTCTATCAGCATTGAAAAGTGAGCTAGACAGCACCACAATAATAGTAGGAGACTTCAATACACCACTTTCAGTGAAGGAAAGGACATCCACTAAGAAGCTTAATAAAGACACAGAAGAGCTAAACACCACAATCAACCAACTTGACCTCAAAGACATATACAGAACACTCCACCCAACAGCAACCAAGTATACTTTCTTTTCCAGTGCACATGGAACATTCTCTAGAATAGACCATATATTAGGTCATAAAGCAAGCCTTAGCAGAATCCTAAACCTGGAAATATTACAAAGCATCTTCTCTGACATTAAGGCTATAAAAGTAGAAATAAATAACAGAAAAAGCAGGAAAAAGAAATCGGACACTTGGAAACTGAACAATACCCTGCTCAAAAATGACTGGGTTATAGAAGACATCAAGGATGGAATAAAGAAATTCATAAAATCCTATGAGAATGAAAACACTTCCTATCAGAACTTTTGGTACACAGCTGAAGCAGTGCTCACAGGTCAATTTATGTTAATAAATGCACACATACAAAAAAGAGAAAGGGCCAAAATCAAAGAATTATCCCTACAACTTGAACAAATAGAAAAAGAGTAACAAAAGAAACCCTCAGTCACCAGAAGAAAGCAAATAATAAAAATTAGAGCAGAATTAAATGAAACAGAGAACAGAAAAACAAATGAAAGAGTTAACAAGACCAAAAGCTGGTGCTTTGAAAAAATTAACAAAATTGATAAACCATTGGCCAAACTGACAAAAGAAAAACAGGAGAGGAAGCAAATAACCTGAACAAGAAATGAGATGGGTGATATTGTAACAGACCCAACTGAAATTGAAAGCATCATATGAGATTACTAAAAAAAATTGCACTCTAGCAAATTTGAAAACCTGGAAGAAATGGATGAATTCCTAGAAACACGCTACCTACCTATACTAACACAAACAGAGGTAGAACAACTAAATAAACCTATAACAAAGGAAGAGATTGAAAAAGTAATTTAAAAACTCCCAACAGAAAAAAGCCCTGGCCTGGACAGCTTCACTGCACAGTAGTACCAAACTTTCAGAGAAGAGTTAACACCACTACTACTAAATGTCTTTCAGAGCATAGAAAAGGACAGAATACTCCCAAACTCATTCTGTGACGCCAGTATATCCCTGGCCAAAACCAGGTAAAGACACCACACACACACACAAAAATTACAGACCTATATCCCTTATGAACTTAGATGCAAAAATCCTCAACAAAATTATAGCCAATAGAATTCAGCAACATATCAAAAAAATAATTCACCAAGACAAAGTGGGATTCATAGCAGGTATTCAGGGATGGTTCAACATTAGAAAATCAATGTTATCCATCATATAAATAAAACAAAAGACAACAAGCCCATAGTCTTGTCAACTGATGCAGAAAAGGCATTCGACAAAGTTCAACACCCATTCATGATAAAAACTCTCAGCAAAATAGGAACAGAAGGAAAATTTCTCAACATAATAAAAGACATTTATACAAAGCCAACAGCCCACATCATCCTAAATGGAGAGAGTCCGAAAGCATTCCACTTCAGTTAGGGAACCAGACAAGGATGCCCTTTATCACCACTCTTATTCAACATTGTGCTGGAGGTCCTAGCCAGAGCAATTAGGCTAGATAAAGAAATAGAGGGCATCCAGATTGGTAAGGAAGAAGTCAAAGTATCTCTATTTGCAGAAGACATGATCTTATACACAGAAAACCCTAAAGAATCCTCAAGAAAACTACTGAAACTAGTAGAAGAGTTCAGCAGAGTGTCAGGTACAAGATAAACATACAAAAATGAGTTGGATCCCTCTACACCAACAAAAAGAACATTAAAGAGGAAATCAACAAATCAATACCATTTACAGTAGTCCCCAAGAAGATAAAATACTTAGAAATAAATCCTACCAGAGATGTAAAAGACCTATACAAAGAAAACTACAAGACACTATTGCAAGAAACGAAAAGAGATCTACATAAGTGGAAAAACATACCTTTCTCATGGATAGGAAGACTTAACATTGTAAAAATGTCTATTCTACCAAAATCGATCTATAGATACAACACAATTCCAATCCAAATTCCAATGACATTTTTTAATGAGATGGAGAAACAGATCACCAACGGATAAGTAAAGCACTACTGAAAAAGAAGAACAAAGTGGGAGGCCTCACTCTACCTGATTTTAGAACCTATTATACCACCACCATAGTCAAAACAGCCTGGTACTGACACATAGACCAATAGAACAGAACTGAGAATCCAGACATAAATCCATCCAGATATGACCAGCTGATATTTCACAAAGGCCCGAAGTCAGTTAAATGGGGAAAAGACAGTCTCTTTAACAAATGGTGCTGGCATAGCTGGCTATCCCTCTGCAAAAAAATGAAACAAGACTCATACCTCACACCACGCACAAAAACGAACTCAAAATGGATCAAAGACCTAAATCTAAAATCTAAAATGATAAAGATCATGGAAGAAAAAATAGGGACAACACTGGGAATCCTAATACATGGCATAAACATTGTACAAAACAGTACTAACAGTGCAGAAGGAAAACTAGATGATTGGGAGCTCCTAGAAATCAAACACCTATGCTCATCCAAAGACTTCACCAAAAGAGTAAAAAGACTACCTACAGACTGGGAAAAAGTTTTTAGATGTGATATTTCTAATCAGCGCCTGATCTCTAAAATCTACATGATACTGCAAAAAGTCAAATAACCCAGTTGAAAAATGGGCAAAGGAAATGAACAGGCACTTCACTAAAGAAGACATTCAGATAGCTAACAGACACATGAGGAAATGCTCACGATATTAGCCTTTAGAGAAATGGAAATCAAAACTACAATGAGATTCCATCTCACTCCAACAAGGCTGGCATGAATCCAAAAAACACAAAACAGTAAATGTTGGACAGGTTGTGGAGAGACTGGAACACTTATACACTGCTGGTGGGAATGCAAAATGGTACAACCACTTTGGAAATGGATTTGGCCCTTCCTTAAAAAGCTAGAAATAGAACTACTATACGCTCCAGCAATCCTACTCCTTTGAATATATCCTGGAGAAATAAGAGCCTTTACACAAACAAATATATGCACACCCATGTTCAGTGCAACATTGTTTACAGTAGCAAAAAAGATGGAGGCACCCCAGGTGCCCATCAATGGATGAATGGATAAATTATGGTATAATCATACAGTGGAATACTACACATCGATAAAAAACAATGATGAATCCGTGAAACATTTCATAACATGGAGGAATCTGGAAAGCGTTATGCTGAGGGAAATTAGTCAGTTGCAAAAGGACAAATATTGTATGAGACCACTATTATTAGAACTCAAGAAAAGGTTTAAACAGAGAAGAAAATATTCTTTGATGGTTATGAGGGTGAGGAGGGAGGGAGAGAGGTATTCATCAAGTAGATAGTAGATAAGAACTATTTTAGGTGAAGGGAAAGACAACACACAATACCTGAGAGGTCAACACAACTGGACTAAACCAAAAGCAAAGAAGTTTCCGGAATAAACTGAACACTTCAAAAGCCAGCGTAGCAGGGGAGGGGGTTTGGGGACCATGGTTTCAGGGGACATCTAAGTCAATTGGCATAACAAACTCTATTGAGAAAACATTCTGCACCCCACTTTGGAGAGTGGTGTCTGGGGTCTTAAACACTAGCAAGTGGCCATCTGAGAAGCATCGTTTGGCCTCAACCCACCTGGAGCAAAGGAGAATAAAGAACGCCAAAGACACAAGGTAATTATGAGCCCAGGAGACAGAAAGGGCCACATAAACCAGAGACTACATCAGCCTGAGACCAGAAGAACTGGATGGTGCCCAGCTACAAGCAGTGACTGCTCTGATGGGGAACACAACAGAGAACCCCTTGAGGGAGCAGGAGAGCAGTGGGATGCAGACCTCAAAGTCTTGTAAACAGACCAGACTTAATGGTCTTACTGAGACTAGAAGGACCCCAGAAGTCGTGGTCCCCAGATCTACTGTTAACCCAGGACAGGAACCATTCCCAAAGCCACCTCTTCATACAGGGATTGGACTGGACAATGGATTGGAGTGGGATGCTGGTGAGGAGTGAGCTGCTTCTTAGACGGCCGCTCATAAGCTTTTAAGATCTCACCGAAGTAGGATATAGAACATTTTCTTTATAAACCTAATTATGCCAGTTGAGCTAGTTGTCCCCCAAGACCACGGTTCCCAGAGAAATGAAGTTTTTCTACATGCTACAACATGGGTGATCCCTGAAAACATTAGGCCGAATGAAATAATGCAGACACAAAATGACGAATATTTTATGATGCCACCTATATAAAATATCTAGAACAGGGAAATGTATAAAGATAAAGGAAACCCTGGTTGCATAGTGGTTAAGTGCTAGGGCTGCTAACCAAAGGGTGGGCAGTTTGAATCCTCCAGGTGCTCCTTGGAAACTCAATGGGGCAGTTCTACTCTGTCCTATAGGGTCGCTGTGAGTCGGAATCGACTTGACGGCACTGGGTTATAGAGATAAAAGTTATTTAATTAGTGGTTACCAGAGGCTGAGAGATGGGCGGAGAAGGAAATGGAGGTTATGGTTGAAGGGGTCCTGAGTTTCTCTTTGTCAATGTAAAATTTTTGGAAATGGATAGTGGTAATGGTAACACGACATGGTAAAGTAATAATGTCACTGAATTGTACACTTAAAAAAGTGGTTAAAATGGCAAGCTTTTTGTTATATATGTTTTGCCACAATAAAATTAAAATTAAAAAAAAGAGAGAATTTTACAGAGGGACTGGAGTTACTTGATTCTGTTAGAAAGGTGGCAGGGAATTTTTCTTTAAGCACGGGACATTTAAGCCGAGGCATAAATGGGAAATCGTAGTTGGTAAAGGATTGGACAGGACCTCTAGGCTAAGGAAACCACATCCAGAAAGCCTTCAGGCAGTAAGGAGCTTAGCATATATGAGAAACAAATGGGCTGAACATCATGTGCGTGTGTGTACAAGACAGACCTGTGGAGATGGTGCGGGGGGCGGTGCGCGGTGGGGCCGGAGAAATAAGCAGTGGTTGGATCCTGTAAAGCATTTACCGGTACAGGCCATCTCAGGGAATTTCATTTCTAGCCTAAGATCTTGAAGGGTTTCAAGTAGAGTAAAAATATGCTCCATACTGTGGTGTGTAGACTGGATTGGAAGGCAATGGAAACTGGGGGTCCATTAGGTGTCATTTGGAGTAATCCCAGGGAAGAGATGATAATGGTTTAAACCAACTGGTGGCAGTGAAGGTGGAGAGAAGTAGATGGGATGGTGATTTTTTTTTTTTTTTTAAAGTGGAATTGACTGAGCTTGTTAAAAACTGGATGTAGAGACAAGGCAAGGAAAAGAAAAGAAAGCTGTCTGTATCAGCTTTCTTGCTTGACCAACTGGGTGGATGGTGGTACCATTTTATTGGGATTTGAGAAGAAAGTTATAGAATGTAGTTTTGAACATGCATTGATGTATTTGTTAGATAGTTATATGAAGAAGTCAAGATATGTAGTTGGCAATATGGTTTTGAAAATAAAGAACTGGAATATTTTTTAAGAAGGGAGTTATTGATATATATTTAAAGCCATTGGAACGTGGCAAGAATGTAGGATAAAAGACAAATTAGCCCATCTAAAAGTCCTAAACTCCAATATGAAAAATGTCTTTTTATTTATGGCCGTTTTTGAGTGTGTGTGTGTGTGTGTGTGTGTGTGTAACGGTATCTCATTGTGGTTTTCATTTAAGTTTCCCTAGTGACTATTTTGAGCATCTTTTCGTGTGCTTGTTAACCACTTACGTATCTTCTTTAGTGAAATGTCTATTAAAATCTTTTGCTCATTTTTTTTTCATTAAAATGTTTGTCTTCTTATGGAGTTCTACCAGTTCTTTACGTATTTTGGATATAAGTATTTCATCAGATAGACATATAATTTACAAATATTTTCTCCCAGTCTGTAGCTTGTTTTCCCCTTTTCATTTTTTAATGGCATCTAATGAAGCTTTTTTTTAATGAAGCACAAAAGTTTTTCATTTTGGTTAAGTCCAGTTTATCAATTTTTTCTTTTATGAATCACGTTTTGGTACCTTATCTAAGAACTCTTTGCTCATCCCAAAGATTTTCTTCTAGAAGGTTTATAATTTGAACTCTTAGATTTAGGTTTATTATCCACTTTGAGTTAATTTTTTGTGTATAGTGTGAGGTAAGGATCTAAGTCTCTATTCTATATGTGGATATCTAATCATTGAAGCACCACATATTGAAAAGATGATCCTTTTCCCTTTGATTTGTCTTGGCACCTTAGTTGAGAAACAATTGGCTATAAATGTAAGCATATGCCTAACCTTGCACCAAAACCACACTGTCTTGATTACTGTGGCTTTGTACTTAAGACTTAAAATTTGGTAGTATAATACCTCCAAAAATGTTTTTCTTTTTCAAAATCATTTTGGCTGTTGTAGGTCCATTGTCTTTCATATAAATTTAGAATCAACCTGTCAATTTCCACAAAAAAATATCTGTGAGGATTTTGCTAGGGATTGCTGTGACTTTATAGATCAATTTTGGGAACCTTACCCATCAGAATTAAAAAAAACCTACTCATCAGAATTAAAAAAAACCTACTCATCAGAATAAAAAAGAAGAAAAACATAGTCTCAGTAAACACAAAATCTACAGTAATGAAAGAAAAGAAAATCCATAGACAAAAGAAACTCAGCACAAGAAAGTAAGAGGAACAAAGAAAACATCAGTACCACACAAAAAAAGCACAACAATATGACAGCAATAAACTCATACCTAGAGATAATCTCACTGAATGAAAATGGCTTAAATGTACCTGTAAAGAGACAGAGAGTGACAGAATGGATAAAGAAGTGTGGTTCATCAATATGCTGTCTACAAGGCACACTGTAGACCCAAAGACATAAATACATTAAAAACCAAAGGATGGAAACAAATATATCAAGCAAACATTAACCAAAAAAGGGCAGGAATGGCAATACTAATCTCAGATAGAATAGACTTTTAGGCAAAATCAACCATAAAAGACAAGGAAGGGCATTACATAATGATTAAAGAATGTCTGCCAAGAAAATATAACCTTAACAAATATCTACATATCCAAGACAAGGTTCCAAAATACGTAAAACAAACTAACAGAGCTGAAAAGAGGAATAGACAGTTTCACAATAATAGCAGACTTCAACACACCACTCTTGGCAAAAGACAGAACATCTAGAAAGAAACTCAATAAAGCCACAGAAGATCTAAAGGCCAAAAATCAACCAGCTTGACCTCATAGACATATACAGAACATTCCACTTAATAGCAATAAAGTACACATTCTTTTCTAATGCACAGGGAACGTTCTGCAGAATAGACCACATTTTAGGCCACAAAGCAACCTGCAATAAAATCCAAAACACTGAAGTAATACAAAGCAGTCTCTCTGATCACAGCACCATAAAAGCAGAAATCAATAACAGGAAGAGCAAAAAAAAAAAAAATTAGGTACACGGACACCGATTAACACCTGGCTTAAAAACAACTGGGTAATGTTCTTATTAGGTGCTGTGAAGTTGGTTCCAACACATAGTGACCGTATGTACAACAAAATGAAACACCGCATAATCCTGCACCATCCTCACAATCACTGTTATGCTTGAGCCCATTGTTGCAGTCACTGTGTTAATCCATCTTGTTGAGGGTTTCCTCTTTTTTGCTGACTTTCTACCAAGCATGATGTCCTTCTCCAAGGACTGAACCTTCCTGATAACATGTCCAAAGTATGTGAAACAAAGTCTTGCCATCTTTGCTTCTAAGGAGCATTCTGGCTGTACTTCTTCCAAGACAATTTTTTTGTTCTTTTGGCAGTCCATGATATGTTTGATATTCTTCATCAACACTATAAATCACAGGCATCAGTTCTTCTTTGGCCTAGCTTTCACGTGCTTATTAGGCAATTGAAAACACCATGGCCTGAGTCAGGCACACCTTAGTCTTCAAGGTGACATCTTTGCTTTTTAATGGTTTAAAGAGATCTTCTGCAGCAGGTTTGTCCAATGGAAAAAAAAAGCATTGTGTTATTTTCTTTATTGCTGCTTTCACGGGTGTTGATTGTGGATCCAAGTAAAATGAAATTCTTGACAACTTCAATCTTTTATCTGTTTAACTGGGTAATAAAAGAAATCAAAGAAGAAATAAAAACATTGCTAGAGTTAAATGAGAATGAAAACACATCATGCCAAACAGCAAAGGCAGTGTCAGAGGTCAATTTATAGCAATAAACACACCCATCAAAAAAGAAGAGCCGAAATCAAAAGTTAGCCCTACAACTTGAACAAGTAGAAAGAGAACAGCAAAAGAAGCCCACAGCCACCTGAAGAAAGGAAATAATAAAGATTAGAGCAGAAATAAATGAAACAGAGAACAGAAAAAACAATACAATCAATAAGACCAAAAGATGATTCTTTGAAAAGATCAATAAAATGGACAAACCATTGGTTAAACTGACAAAAGAAAAACAGGAGAGGAAGCCAATAACCCAAATAAGAAATAAGATGGGGGACTTTATAATAGACCCAGCTGCAATAAAAAGAATACTGTGAAAAATTGTATTCCCATGAATTTGAGAAACTAGAGGAAATGGACAAGTTTCCAGAAACACACTACCTACATAAACTAACTTAAGCTGAGATTAAAAAATTAAAAAAAAAAAAAAAAAAAAAGCTGAACAGACCAATAATAAGAGAAGAGATTTAAAAAAAAAAAAAAAAAACTCCCAACAAAAAAAAGCCCTGGCCCAGAAAGCTTTACTGCAGAATTCTACCAAACATTCAGAGAAGAGCTCATACCAGTACTACTGAAACTATTTCAGAACATAGAAAAGGACGGGCTACTCCCAAATTCATTCTATGAAGCCAGCATAACCTTGATACCAAAGCCAGGCAAAGACACCACACAAAAAAGAAAGTTACCAATATCTGTCAGGAATATGTTGTTGTTAGATTCCAACTCATAGCAACCCTGTGTACAACTGCCGGGACATCCTCACAGTTTTTGCTACTCTTGAGCCCATTGTTGCAGCCGCTGTGTCAAGCCATTTCATTGAGGGTCTTCCTCTTTTTCGCTGACCCTCTGCTTTACCAAGCATGATGTCCTTCTCCAGGGACTGATCCCTCCTGACAGCATGTCCACAGTATGTGAGACATAGTCTTGCCATCCTTGCTTCTAAGGATTCTGGTTGTACTTCTTCCAAGACAGGTTTGTTTGTTCTCTTGGCACTCCATGGTATGTTCAGTGTTCTTCTCCAACACCAACATTCAAAGGTGTCAATTCTTCTTTGGTCTTCCTTTATTCATCCTCCACCTTTCACATGCATATGAGGCGACTGAAAACACCATGACTTGGGTCAAGTACACCTTAGTCCTGAAGGTGATGTCTTTGCTTTTCAATACTTTAAAGAGGTCTTTTGCAGCACATTTGCCCAATGCAATGTGTTTTTTGATTTCTTGACTGCTGCTTCCATGGGTGTCGATTGTGGATCCAAGTAAGTGAGATCCTTGGCCACTTCAATCTTTTCCCTATTTATCATGATGCTGCTTATTGGTCCAGTTGTGAGGATTTCTGTTTTCTTCATTTTGAGGTGCAATCCATACTGAAGGCTGTGATCTTTGATCTTCATCAGTAAAGGCTTGAAGTCCTTTTCACTTTCAGTGAACAAGGTTGTGTCATCTGCAGGTTGTTAATGAGTCTTCCTCCAATCCTAATACCCCTTTCTTCTTCATATAGTCCATCTTCTCAGATTATTTGCTCAGCATACGGATAGAATAGATACAGTGAAAGAATACAACCCCAATGCACACCTTTCCTGACTTTAAGCCACGCAGTATCCTCTTGTTCTGTTTGAACGACTGCCTCTTGATCTATATACTCGTTCCTCATGAGCACAGTTGAGTGCTCTGTAGTTCCCATTCTTCACACTGTTACCCATAATTTGTTATAATCCACACAGTCAAATGCCTTTGCATAGTCAATAAAACACCGAAAACCAAAACAAACCCATTGCCTTCAAGTCCTATAGGACACAGTAGAACTGCCCCACACAGTTTCCAAGGAGCACCTGGTGGATTTGAACTGTGGACCTTTTGGTTAGCAGCCTTAGCCCTTAACCACTATGCCACCAGCGTTTCTCAATAAAACACAGGTAAACACTTTTTGTGGTATTCTCTGCTTTCAGCCAAGATACATCTGACATAAGCAATGATATCCCTGGTTTGGCATCATCTTCTGAATCCAGCTTGAATTTCTGGCAGTTCCCTGTTGATACACTGCTGCAGCCGCTTTTGAACAATCTTCAACAAAATTTTTACTTGCATGTGATATTAATGATATTGTTTGATAAATTCCACATTCAGTGACATCACCTTTCTTGGGGATAGGCGTAAATATAGATCTCTTCCTGTCGTTTGGCCAGGTAGCTGTTTTCCAAATTTCTTGGCATAGATGAGTGAGTACTTCCAGCACTGCATCCGTTTGTTGAACAATTCCTTGAGCCTCATTTTTTGCCAATGCCTTCAGTGCAGCTTAGACTTCTTCCTTCAGTATCATTGGGTCCTGCTCATATGGTACTTCCTGAAATGGTTGAACGTTGACCAATTCTGATTGGTATAGTGACTCTGTGTATTCCTTCCATCTTCTCTGGATGCTTCATGAGTCATTTAATATTTTCCCCATAGCATTCTTCAATATCGCAACTCGAGGCTTGATTTTTTTCTTCAGTTCTTTCGGCTTGAGAAATGCAGAGTGTGTTCTTCCTTTTTGGTTTTCCATCTCCAGATCTTTGCACATGTCATTCTAATATTTTAGTCTTCTCAATCCACCCTTTGAAATATTCTGTTCAACTCTTTTACTTCATCGTTTCTTCCTTCCCCCTTAGCTACTGGACATTTAAGAGCAAGTTTCAGAGTCTCTCCTGACATCCGTTTTGGTCTTTTCTTTCTTTCCTGCCTTTTTAATGAGCTCTTGCCTTCTTCATGTATGATGTCCTTGATGTTATTCCACAACTCGTCTGGTCTTTTGTCATTAGTGTTCAATGCATCAAATCTATTCTTGAGATGGTCTCTAAATTCAGGTGGGATACACTCAGGGTCATACTTTGGTTCTTGTCAACTTGTTCTAATTTTCTTCAGTTTCAACTTGAATTTGCGTATGAGCAATTGATGGTCTGTTCCGCAGTCAGCCCCTGGCCTTGTTCTGACTGATGATATTGAGCTTTTCCATTGTCTCTTCCCAGAGATGCAGTCAATTTGATTCCTGTGTATTCCATGTGGTGAGGTTCACTTGTGTAGTCACTGCTTATGTTGGTGAAAAAAGATATTTGCAATGAAGAAGTCGTTGGTCTTGCAAAATTTGATCATGTGATCTCCAGCACAGTTTCTATCACAAAGGCCATATTTTCTAACTGCGGATCCTTCTTTGTTTCCAACTTTTGCATTCCAATCACCAGTAATTATCAATGCATCATGAATATAGATGAAAAAATTCTCAATAAAATTCTAGCCGAAAGAATTCTGCATCGTATAAAAAAAAATGCATCATGACCAAGTAGGGTACATACTAGGTATGCAAGGATGGTTCAACATTAGAAAATCAATCAATGTAGCCCACTACATAAATAGAACAAGAGAAAGAATCTCATGATCATCTCATTTGATGCAGAAAAAGCATTTAACAAAGTCCAACACCCATTCCTGATAAAAACTATCAATCAAATAGGTATACAAGGGGAATTCCTCAACATAATAAAGGGCATCTATGCAAGACCAACAGCCAACATCATTCTCAATGGAGAGAGGCTGGAAGTATTCCTTCTGAGAATGGGAACAAGACAAGGATGACCTATATCACCACTTCTATTTAACACTGTGCTGGAAGTTCTAGTTAGAGCAATAAGGCAAGAAAAAGAAATGAAGAGCATCCAAATTGGAAAGGAAGAAGTAAAACTATCTCTATTTGCAAATGATATGACCCTATACATTGCTTGTTAGTTTGTTAGGTGGCGTCTAGTCAGTTCTAACTCATAGTGACCCTGTGTATGAACGAAACACTCCTCAGTCCCGTACCAGCCTTAGGATTGTTATGCTTGAGCCCATTGTTGCAGCCACTGTCAGTCCATCTTGTCAAGGGTCTTCCTCTTTTTTGCCGACCCTCTACCAAGTATGACGTCCTTCTCCAGGGACTGGTCCCTCCTGGTAGCACATCCAAAGTATATGAGATGAAGTCTCCCCATCCTTGCTTCTAAGGAACACGCTGGCTGTACTTCTTTCAAGACAGATTTTTTGGTAGTCCATGGTGTATTAAATATTCTTCACCAATAACAATTTAAAGGCTTCAATTCTTTGATCTTCCTTATCCATTGTCCAGCTTTTGCATGCACATATGAGGCAATTCAAATATCATGGCTTGGGTTGGGGTACCTTAGTCCCCAAAGTGATATCTTTGCTTTTTAACATTTTAAAGAGGTCTTTTGCAGCAGATCTGCTCAATTCAATATGTCATTTGATTTCTTAACTGCTGCTTCCATGGTGTTGATTGTGGATCCAAATAAAATGAAATCCTTGACAACTTCAATCTTTTCTCCATTTATCATGATGTTGTTCATTGGTCCAGTTGTGAGGATTTTAGTTTTCCTTATGCTGAGGTGCAATCCATACTGAAGGATGTAGTCTTTGGTCTTTATCAGTAAGTGCTTCAAGTCCTCTTCACTTTCAGCAAGGAAGGTT
Organism: Loxodonta africana; assembly: GCF_030014295.1. NCBI lineage: Eukaryota > Metazoa > Chordata > Mammalia > Proboscidea > Elephantidae > Loxodonta > Loxodonta africana. The sequence continues at coordinate 104,426,723 of NC_087349.1, forward strand.
GTGTCATCTGCATATCGTAGATTGTTAATGAGTATTCGTCCAATCCTGTTGCTGTGTTCTTCTTTATATAGTCCATCTTCTTGGGTTATTTGCTAAGCATACAGATTGAATAAGTATGGTGAAATTATACAGTCTTCACACACACCTTGCCTAGCTTTAAACCACACAGTATCCTTTTGTTCTGTTCCAATGACTGGCTCTTGGACTATGCACACTTTCTTCATGATCACAATTAAGTGTTCTGGAATTCCCATTCTTGGCAATGTTGTCCATAATTTTTTATTATCCACATAGTCGAATGCCTTTGCATAGTCAAACACAGATAAACATCCTTCTGGTATTCTCTGGTTTCAGCCAAGATCCATGTGGCATCAGCAATGATATCCCTTGTTTCACAACCTCTTCTGAATCTGGCTTGAAATTCTGGCAGTTCCCTGTTGATGTATTGCTGCAACTGCTTTTGAATGATCTTCAGCAAAATTTTACTTGTATGTGATATTAATGATATTTTTGGTAATTTCTACATTCTGTTAGACCTTTCCTTGAAATAGGCACAAATATATATCTCTTCAAGTTGGTTGGCTGCTAAGCTGTCTTCCAAATTTCTTGACATAGATAAGTGAGTACCTCCAGTGCTGCATCCATTTGTTAAGATGATCCTATACATTGAAAACCCTAAATACTAAACCTAAAATGATAACGATCATGGAAGAAAAAGTAGAGACAACACTAGGGGCCCTAATGCATGGCATAAATACAGTACAAACAATAGCTAACAATGCACAAATTCTGGAAGATAAACTAGATAAGTGGAAGCTCCTAAAAAGTAAACACTTATGCTCATCAAAAGACTTTACCAAAACAGTAAAAGAGAAGCTACAGACTGGGAAAAAATTTTTGTTTACAACATATCCAACAAGGGTTTAATCTCTGAAATTCATAGATTTCTTCAACACCTCAACAACAAAAAGACAAATACTCCAATTAAAAAATGGGCAAAGGATGTAAACAGACACTTCACCAAAGAAGACATTCAGGCAACTAAAAGGCACATGAGGAAATGCTTGTGATCATTAACCATAGAGAAATGCAAATCAAAACTACAATGAGGTACCATCTCACCCTGACAATACTGTCACTAATCAAAAAACAAACCACCACCAACAAAAAAAATCCCAGAAAATAACAAATGTCAGAGAGGTTTCAGGGAGATTGGAATTCTTATTCATTCCTGGTGGGAATGTAAAATGATACAACCACTATGCAAAACTATATGGTGGCGCTTTAAAAAGCTAGAAACAGAATTACTATACGATTCAGCAATCCCACTCCTAGGAATATGTCTTAGAGAAACAAGAGCTGTCACATGAATAGACATATACACACACACGTTCACTGTAGCATTATCTACAATAGCAAAAAGACAGAAACAATCTAAGTGCGCATCAACAAATGAATGGATAAACAAATCATGGTACACACAATGGAATACTATGCAACGGCAAAGAATAATGATGAATCTGTGAAGCATCTCACAACGTGGATGAATCTGGAGGGCATTATGTTGAATGAAATAACTCAATCACAAATGGGCAAATACTGTATGAGACTACTATTACAAAAACCCAAGAAAATATTTACACACAGAAAAAAAGACAACAATTTTCGATGGTTATGATGGAGGGGAGGTGTGAGAGGGGAAATCACTAAATAGTACACAAGTTAACTTTGGTGAAGGGAAAGACAATACATAATGTATGGGAAGGCACCACAGCATGACAAGGGCAAAGTCATAGAAGATTCCTAGACAGATCCAAATATCTTGAGGGATGGAGTTATTGGGGCTGAGGGTTGGGGACCATGGTCTCAGGGGAACATCTTGCTCAACTACCATAACATCATTTATAAAGAAAATGTTCTATGTCCTACCTTAGTGAGTAGTGTCTGAGGTCTCAAAAGCTTGTGAGCAGCCATCTAAGATGTATCTATCGGTCCCATCTCATCTTGAGAAAATGAGAATGTAGAAAACCGAAGACACAAGGGAAAGATTAATCCAAAGGACTAATGGACCACAAGTTCCACAGCCTCCACCAGCCTGAGCCCAGAAGAACTAGATGGTGTCCACGTACCACCACCAACTGCTCTGACAGGGATCACAATACAGGGCCCCAAACAGAGCACAAGAAAAAAGTACGACAAAATTCAAATTCACAAAAAAAGACCAGATTTACTGGTCTGAACTGGAAGAACTCCAGAGACTATGGCCCACCAGTGCCCTGCTAACTCAGAACTGAAGCCACTCCCGAAGTCTACCTTTCAGCCAAAGATTAGACAGGCCTATAAAACAAACAATAACACATGTGATGAACATGCTTCTTACTTCAATCAAGTACAAGAGAACAAATGAGCAATATCTGCCCCAAAACAAAGACAAGCAGGCAGAAAGGGACAGAAAAACTGGACGAGTGGACATGGAGAAACCAGGGTGGGAAGGGAAAGGGGAAGAGTGCTGACAGATTGTGGAGACTGCAACCAATGACACAAAACAATTTGTGTACAAATTTTTGAATGAAAAACTAATTTGCGCTGTAAACATTCACCTAAAAATGATAAAATAAAATTAAAAATTTTGTGAAGAGAACTACCATTTTGATAATACTGATCCTTCCCGTCCATGAACATGGAATGCCTTTCCATTTACTTAGATTTCTTTTTCTCAGCAATGTTTTGTGGTATTCAGTGTACACGGCTTGTATTCCCTTTGCTAAATTTATCTCTAAGTATTTTATTGTTTTTGATGTTATTATGAATTTAATTTTCTCATTTTTATTTTCAGGATTTTTGTTACTAGTAAATAGAAATACAGTCGGTTTTTATATATTGATCTTGTAGCCCGCAATCTTGTTAAACTAGTATATTAATTCTAGTAGTTTGGGGATTTTCTACAGACAGGATTGTGTCATCTGTGAATAAAGACAATTTAATTGACTTCTCCATTCTGGATGCCTTTAATTTCCTTTCCTTCCTTCCTTCCTTCCTGCCTTCCTTCTTTCTTTCTTTCCTCCCTCTTTCTCTTCTTCCCTTCCTCCCTCCCTCATTCTTTTTATCTCTCTTCTCTCTTTCTCCATTTCCCCCTTATTGCACTGGCTAGAATCTCCAGTACAATGTTTAATAGAAGTGGCAAAAGCAGGCCCTGATCTTAGGAGGAACTTATTTAATCTTTCACCATTAATAATGATGTTAACTCAAAAAAACAAAAAACAACAAAAAACACTGCTATTGAGTCAATTTCAACTCACAGTGACCCTATAGGACAGGGTAGAACTGCCCAGTGGGGTTTCCAAGGCTGTAATCTTTACCGAAACAGATTACCATGTCTTTTTCCCATGGAGCAGCTTGTGTGCTCAAACCACTGATCCTTCAGTTACCAGCTGAGTGCTTAACCAATGCACCACCAGGGCTTCTAAAGAATATTAGCTATGGTATTTCATAGATGCCCTTTATCAAGCTGAGGAATTCTCATTCTATTCTTAGTTTGTTGAGTTTTTTTTTTTTTAAGAACAGGTGTTGATTTTGTCAAATGCTTTATCTACATCTTTTGAGATGTTTACAGTTGCATTTCTTATTTATTCTATTATTATGGTGTATTACGTTCATTGCTTTTTGGATTTTAAGCCAACCTCATATTCTATGGTTATTTGATTAAGTTTTGTCTCCTCAACTGACTGAGAATTCCAGGAGGTCAAGACTGTGTCTGTCTTGTACACATCAGCGTATAAGACACACTCAAATCAATTGTTGAATGTATAAAAATGCATATGATATACAGGGTGCCATTGTTTTATATCTTTATTTGAATATGATACACATCAACTCTGTTCATATTTAGCTCTGGTCAATATACTGTGGTCAAGTTCAATTTTGCCTTTTTGCTATTGTTGTTTAAGTGTTAATGCAAGAGTGTACATGTAGATCTGTTAAGGCCTTTTAGTATTGACCCTTAATGCCATACTCTCAAGAGGATTTTGAATCTGGAATTTGTTGCTGCCCATGTGTTATCTGTATTATCTTCAAGTTAGATTAGTGCCTTTTCTGTTTTCCTTCATATGATTGGGACATCACCATAACGCTCTCCCTTCTTATAGATGCATGGACATTGTGTTCATTTGTTTTTGTCTGTTTCATGGCTCAGAATGCAGCTGAACCTGCCTGAACCAGTTTGCTCTTTACTCTTTAATATCTCTGCACAGGACATCTGTGCCCAGCAGGAGATCTCCACCATTTCGGTCATCTGTTAACCTTAAAATTTCTCCACATAGTCAGATCATCTCCAACTTGTTCATCATCTTGGTCCAAACTTGACAAAAAGGACCCTTTCGTTGTTTTTAGCATGGTCTCACATTTTCAACTCACTGTGGGCTTTGACCTTTGCAACATTATTCTTATAAATAAACGCCACTATTTTTGTGTCTGGAGTAAAGAGAGTAATTCATTGACCTGTCTACCTCACTCTGACATTCAACAAATATTTACTAAACATCCAAGGGTACTTTCCTTCATAAATAAATGGTAGCACTATCTTTAGGGCTTAGAACAATAACTTTGTGTTTAAATGGTATTTTATAGAGTAGTAGTTAAGAACATGGCTTGTCTTGGTTAGACTCCAGCCCTGAGTCTCAGTTTTCTAATCTGTAAAATAAAGATGATAATAATAGTAACTTATATTTGGATCATAATTAAGAGTAAACGATATATGTATATGTATTTCATATCTATATATAACATATGCCTAAGTAGCATAGACTAACACACAGGAAGCTCACAATATATGATTATTATCACTATCACTGAACACGGTATAAACATGCTGTGTGTATTTGTAGGGATAGCCACAGGATAGAAAACTATTTGTGGCTCTTTGTGCAAGTAGTAAAGGGTTGTGATGATACATTTTTCAAAAAACATGAATGACCTTGTCTTTTGCTCTCTTCAGGCATCTCTGATAATTACATTAAATCCCAAAGGAAGACATTCAGAATCTAACTCAATAACATATATGTTACTTTCCAGACGACTGTTGACTCAAAATAGCTTGGATCCAACTAACAAGACTTTAACTTTTGTTAAATAATCCATAGTTCCTGATCTTTTACTCATCATTTTATCCCTAAATTAAGGCAAAGCAACTTGGTATGTGTTATGAACATAGTACGGGTCTGCTTTGTAGCTTTTTGGGACTGTGGTTTGGCTCTGTATACTTACAAAATAACCTGGAAATTTATCATGAAAGAATGCTGACTCAGAATACCTACAGCCTCTAAACAAAATTATTTATCAGGAAGAGCGTTGAAGGCACTGGGATAGCAGTAAGAAAAATCATAGAACTCAATTTTGTAGGGAATCATACAGGCCAGAATATCTGTAGAGATATTTCTAGAGAATATGGTAGTTTCTACAGTGTGAAGAATGGCATATAGAGTGAACACCTACCTACTTTCTGATATGGTCTGCAAATAATCCCACCAGCAGAATCAAGTTGCATTTCCACAAATATTCACTTATTTGTTGTTATATCCAGTGCTCCATACAAATTGTACATTTCTGAACAACAGTAACTTATGAAAGCATTCATTGTTTTATTCATTCAACTGTCAAAATGTTGAATAGCTATTACACTTACCTGGAAAGATGTCCATAATATGTATGAAGAGTATAATACTTTAAAAAAGCATATGTACATATTTTTTTACATAGTATGTGTGTATATACAAGTACGTGATGTTATTGTTAGTGGCCATCGAGTTTTCTTCAACTCATCATGACTTTAACAGAATGAAACATTGCCTGGCCCTGTGTCATCCTAGCAATTGTTGGTATGTTTGAGTGCACTGTTCCAGCTACTGTACCAATCCATCACATGGAGTGTTTCCCTTTTTTTTTCACTGACTGTCCACTTTACCAAACATTAAAAATAGGTCAAGTTAGGAAGAATACATACTGGATACCTACTTCTGGTAGATGGCCTTTTGATGAGCAAAATAGTGAGAATGCTCACTTTTTTATGATGTAGTTAAAAAGAAAACTGGTGATATATCCAATTTACATTTTAAAAAGATCACTTCAACTATAGTGTGGAGAATGGGAGACAGGGGACAAGAATGAAAGAAGATAAAGATCAAAAAGTGGTATCTCAATGAAAGATTATGTTGGCTTCCACCAAACTAAAATGGAGTGGAAATGGAGGCAAAAATAGAGCCAATACGACTTACTGACAGAGAAGGGACAGACTGAAAGGGAAATAGTAGAATCAGGGGTGACTCTTGGTGTTTTGGCTTGAGAAACTGGATTTACGAGGCAAACCAGAATGCCTGCACCTATTTTTTACGACGAAACAAAAGATGTGGTCTTTGCTGAGAGCTATGGAACTGGACCAAAAGTGTTCCTGAGATTTCTGGGCCTGTAATTACCGGGTGTAATTGTCAGATGGATCTTGGCTGAAAGCAGACAATACCAGAAGGGTGTTTACCTGTGTTTTATTGACCATGCAAAGGCATTTGACTGTGTGGAGCATAACAAATTATGGATAACACTGCAAAGAATGGGAATTCCAGAACGCTTAATCATGCTCATGAGGAAACTTTACATAGACCAAGAGGCAGTTGTTCAAACAGAACAAGAAGATAGTGCATGGTTTAAAATCAAGAAAGGTGCGTGTCAGGGTTGTATCCTTTCACTGTACTTATTCAATCTGTATGCTGAGCAAATAATCTGAGAAGCTGGCTTATATGAAGAAGGATGTGGTATCAAGATTGGAGGAAGACTCATTAACAACTTGTAGTAGTCACATGACACAACCTTGCTTGCGAAACTGGAAGATGAAGATCAAAAATCACAGCCTTAAGTATGGATTACGCCTTAACATCAAGAAAACAAAAATCTTCACAACTGGGCCAATAAGCAACATCATGATAAATGGAGAAAAGATTGAAGTTGTCAAGGATTTCATTATACCTGGATCCACAAGCAACACCCGTGGAAACAGCAGTCAAGAAAACAAATGAAGCATAACAATGGGCATATCTGCTGCAAAAAAACTTCTTTAAAGCATTAAAAAACAAAGATGTTACTTTGAGGACTAAGGTGTACCTGACCCAAGCCATGATGTTTTCAATTGCCTCATATGGATGTGAAAGCTGGACAGTGAATAAGGAAGCCTGAAGAAGAATTGATGCCTTTGGACTATGATGTTGGCAAAGAATATGGAATATACCGTGGACTGCCAGAAGAACGAAAAAATCTGTCTTGGAAGAAGCATAGCCAAAATGCTCCTTAGAAACAAGGATGGGGAGACTTTGTCTCATGTACTTTGGACATGTTATTAGGAGAGACCAGTCCCTGGAGAAGGACATCATGCTTGGTAAAGTAGAGAGTCAGAGAAAAAGAGGAAGACCCTCAACAAGATAGACTGACACAGCGGCTGCAACAATGCATTCAATCAAATTTGACGATGGTGCAGGACCAGGCAGTGTTTCCTTTTACTGTACATAGGGTTGCTATGAGTTGGAACCAACTTGATGACACCTCACAACAACACACCCATTATCTAATGGAGGGCATTCATTGGTTGTTCAGTTGTAGAATGGTTGCCTTTCATATGGGAGACCCAGCTTCAATTCTAGGCCAATGTACTTCATGCATAGCCACCACCCATCTGTCAGTGGAGGCTTGAGTGCTGCTAAAAGGCTGAATTCTTTTCAGCAGAGCTTCCAGATTAAGATGGACTAGGAAGAAAAGCCTGGCAATCTACTGCTGAAAACCAGCAATGAAAGCCCTATGGATCACAACAGTCAGATCTGTAAACAATCACGGGAATGGCAAAGGACCAAGCAGTATCTTGTTCTGTTTTACATGGGGTCGCCATGAGACCATGAATGCAGGCTGACTCAATGGCAATTTACAACAATTACCAAAGGCATATATGGCAGACAGACCCCTTGCCATGGCCATGGTAATCTGCGGCAAAGGCATTTCTCTTCCAGCGGCTTGAGAACAGCAAATCCAGTATCTGGTGTGGTCTACACCTTCTAGGGATTCACTAGAGCTACAGAATGAAAGAAGCGAAGGCCCTTTTCTGACCATGACAAGAGCTCAAAGGGAGTTCCTGGCATTCCCATGACTACTAATATAAAAAGGAATTGCCTTCCCCTCCTGATGGCCAGATTATGTTACCCAGAGGTGACAACTCTTGTGTTTGCCTGGGGGAGGGAAAGACACTGTGGCTCAGTGTGTCTGTTTTGGCTCCTCTGGACTTTTTGAGGAGCCATAAAAGTTTTGGTGCCTTTTGAAATTCCTCTGGCTGTATGCTGCTGATGCTGCAAGGTATCTGGTGGGGTTAGTGCGGAGTAATTTGTGTCCTATGTATCAGGATTTTTTTTGCTGTGCACACACACACACACACTCACACATACACACTCCACACCACACCATACCACAACAGCATCAATAACAACAACAAAACAGAGTGACTGACAGACAAATGGTTATTTTTACTATACCTAACTAGAAATCTGGAGATAAAAATTGGTTAATTCAGCAGCTCCACAAAGCCAGGGTTTTGGATCAGTTTCACTCTGGTTGTTTGGCTTTTTCCTCATGTTCACAAGATGGGCTGCTGAAGCTTTTAAGCATTATTTTCTTACCCAAAAATGTCCCAAAACAGCAAAGAAGGCAGGAAGGGTCACGTCTGGGAAGACTATCAGCAGACTTTTTTGTCTGTTAATGAGTCAGCCATGAATCACATGACTAGCCCTAAGCCCATCTACTGGCAAAGGGCGATGGGGTTACCATGAATGCCAGTTATAGTTCTACCCTGGGACAGGAGAGGGGTCCACTTTCCTGAGAACACTGATACCGCAAACCCAAATTAAAGCTGAGTTCATTTGGCCAGGAAGACAGGGTAATAACTGTTGGGAAGGCATTTACTAGTGTCTGTTGGCCCCTAAGAAAGGACCGCTACTGAAGGTTTGTCCTTTGCTTGTTTCTTGCTGCCCTTGGCAGCAGGTAGTGCATCTCACAGGATCCTATTAATTTATCCATTTTCCCCAAAATCCTAAATCCAGATATTCTCAGATCACCTGTATTTTTTCCCCTAATTTCTCACACATAAGCCAATAAGAACACACACACATAAAAATCCGAGCGCCCCCCAAAATCATCAGGGATAGTGTCAAACAGCTATTTCTAGAACATGGAGTTGTGTGCATTTAAAGATGTAAGTAGTTATTAATGCCCACGAATTCATTTATTCAAGCACTCATTTATTAAGAAAATATTATAACCCTTATATTCATTTCCCAGGGTTGCTGTAACAAAGGACCACAAGCTGGGTGGCTTCAAACAGCAGAAATTTATTCTCTGACAGTTGTGGAGGCCAGAGGTCTGACACCAACCGTAAGGTCAGCAGGGCCATGCTCCCTCTAAAGGCTTCATGGAAGAAGCTTTGCTTGCCTCTTTCAGCTTCTGGAGGCCCCAGGTATCTGTTCCTTTCCTGGTGGGAGCGTCACTCCACATGTCCTCCATCTGCTTAACTCCAATTTCTGCCTTTGACTCTGCAAATGGAGAGGACACAGACAGAGAGACACAGAGGGAAAACGGCCATGTGGGCTCATTTTGTGCATGTGATGTCTTCTTGTCAGAACACCTGTCATTGGATTTAAGGCCCATTCTAATCCAGTATGATCACATCTGGATCCTTAGCTAATTATATCCGCAAAGACCTTCTTTCCAAATAAGGTCACATTCTGAGGTTCTGGGTGGACTTGAATTTTGGAGGAACGCTATTCAACTCACTACACTTCTACCATGTGTTGGGCATACGGCACACAGTCCAACGAGATGTACCGTAACTGTGTGCCTGCAGGGCAGTTTTCTTCCATGTAATTTCAGGTGTTATAAAATCAAATTTCACCACATCAAATTCTAGTCAGGCAAATGAAAGGACCCCCCACTGAAAAGAAGTGAGTTTAAATAAGGAACTTGGCATCTAAGGTGAGAGAGAGAACGCGAGTGAAAGTAAGAGACAAAGAAAAGAAGGGATAAGGAGTCTTTAAAATTTTCATTTCATAAGAGCCTTTACATGAACAGATATATGCACACCCATGTTCGTTGCAGCATTGTTTACAATAGCAAACAGATGGAAGCAACCAAGATGCCCATCAATGGATGAATGGATAAATGAATTATGGTATATTCACACAATGGAATACTGTGCATCGATAAAGAACAGTGATGAATCTGTGAAACATTTCATAACATGGAGGAATCTGGAAGGTATTATGCTGAGTGAAATTAGTCAGCTGCAAAAGGACAAATATTGTATGAGACCACTATTATAAGAACTCAAGAAATAGTTTAAACAGAAAAGAAAATATTCTTTGATGGTTACGAGAGGGGGGAGGGAGGGAGGGTGGGAGAGGGGTATTCACTAATTAGATAGTAGATAAGAACTACTTTAGGTGACGGGAAAGACAACACACAATACAGGTGAGGTCAGCACAATTGGACTAAACCAAAAGCAAAGAAGTTTCCTGAATAAATCGAATGCTTTGAAGGCCAGAGTAGCAGGGGTGAGGGTTTGGGGACCATGGTTTCAGGGAACATCTAAGTCAATTGGCATAATAAAACCTATTAAGAAAACATTCTGTGTCCCACCTTGGAGAGTGATGTCTGGGGTCTTAAATGCCAACAAGCGGCCATCTAAGATGCATCAATTGGTCTCAACCCACCTGGATCAATGGAGAATGAAGAACACCAAAGACACAAGGTAATTATGAGCCCAGGAGACAGAAAGGGCCACATGAACCAGCGACTACATCATCCTGAGACCAGAAGAGCTAGAAGGTGCCCAGCTACAACCAATGACTGCCCTGACAGGGAACACAACAGTGAACCCCTGAGGGAGCAGGAGAGCAGGGGGATGCAGACCCCAAATTCTCATAAGACCAGGCTTAATGGTCTGACTGAGACTAGAAGGACCCCAGTGGTCATGGCCCCCAGATCTCCTGTTGGTCCAGGACTGGAACCATTCCCAAAGCCAACTCTTCAGACAGGGATTGGACCAGAAAATGGGCTGGAGTGGGATGCTGGTGAGGAGTGAGCTTCTTGGATCAGGTGGACACTTGAGACTATGTTGGCATCTCCTCCCTGGAGGGGAGATGAGAGGGTAGAGGAGGTTAGAAGCTGGCAAAATTGATACGAAAATAGAGAGTGGAGGGAGGGAGTGGGCTGCCTCATTAGGGGGAGAGCAATTGGGCGTATGTAGCAAGGCGTATAAAAGTTTTTGTGTGAGAGACTGACTTGCTTTGTAAACTTTCACTTAAAGCACGATAAAGATTAAAAAAAAAAAATTCATTTCAGATGGCAAAGGATCATTTCCCTGAATCACTGGATTTGAGGATTTCTGTGTTTAACTAAAATTAGAGCAATACAGTTATATGTTCTACATGTTCTCTTTTTAGGAAATTCAGGTTCATTTTGCCAGGGATTAAGCTTTTGATTTTCTGCAGAGAGTGGGGTTGGGAGTCAGGACGGTCTCCTGGCCATGATTAGCTGGGGAAGGCCTGAGGCACTGACCACTAAATGTGCAGACTCTTTACCCAGCGTGTATTTTCAGCTCCACCGTAAGTCCCTCTCGGAATTTGCAGAGCAAATGGCTTCATGCCAAGTTAATATCCTGAGAACTGTCCCACTTAGGTTTTTTTTTTTGTCTCTGATGTCTTTTCCTGCTCCATTTACATTTGTGGATTAATAGCTTTAAATAATTTCTTTCTTCACATTTTAGTGGAATGAGAATTTCAGAACACTTAATTGTGCTTATGAGGAAACTTTACATAGATTAAGAGGCAGTAGTTGGAATAGAACAAGGGAATACTTCATGGTTTAAAGTCAAGAAAGGGGTGCATCAGGGTTGTATCCTTTCACCATACCTATTTAATCTGTATGCTGAGCAAATAATCCAGGAAGCTGGACTACATGAAGAAGAACGGGGCATCAGGATTGGAGGAAGATTCATTAGCAACCTGCATTACGCAGATGACACAACCTTGCTTGCCGAAAGTGAAGAGGCCTTGAAGCACTTATTGCTGAAGATCGAAGACCACAGCCTTCAGTACAGATAACATCTCAGCATAAAGAAAACAAAAATCCTTGCAACCGGACCAATAAGCAACATCATGATAAATGGAGAAAAGGTTGAAGTTGTCTAGGATTTCATTTAACTTGAATCCACGATCAACACCCATGAAAGCAGGAGTCAAGAAATCAAAAGATGCATTGCATTGGGCAAATCTGCCGCAAAAGACATCTTTAAAGTGTTGAAAAGCAAAGATGTCATCTTGAAGTCTAAGGTGCACCTGACCCAAGCCATGGTGTTTTCAATCACCTCATGTGAATGTGAAAGCTGGACGATGCATAAGGAAGACCAAAGAATTGACACTTTGAATTGTGGTGTTGGTCCAAGAATATTGAATATACCATGGACTGCCAAAAGAACGAACAGATCTGTTTTGGAAGATGTACAACCAGAATGCTCCTTAGATGCAAAGATGGCGAGACTATGTCTCACATACTTAGGACATGTTATTAGGAGGGATCAGTCCCTGGAGAAGGACATCATGCTTGATAAAGTAGAGGATCAGCAAAAAAGAGGAAGACCCTCAACAAGACGGAGTGACACAGTGGCTGCAACAATGAGCTCAAGCACAATAAGAATTGTGAGGATGGTACCAGACTGGGCAGTGTTTTGTTCTGTTGTACGTAAGGTTGCTATGAGTCAGCATCGACTTGACGGCACCTAGTAACAACAACATGATTTATAACGTATAGAATAGTCACATCAGATCACAAAGTGGAGAACAACCACACAAGACTGGGAAACATAGCCTAGTCAAATTGACACACATTTTGGGGGGACACAATTCAATTAGCATTTCACCCTTTGGCCATCAAAAATGCAAGTCCTTCCCACATGTAAAACACTTTCACCCCAGCACATCATCCCAGAAGTCTTAAATCAATTCCAAGTCAAAATTCCATCTTCTGAAAAATTCCTCTTCATTTGTGAAATCTAGAATACAAGTCATCTTCTTGCAAAGTAAAATGGTGGAACAAGCATAAGGTAGACATTTCCATTGCAAATGGAAGAAATTGGAGGGAAAGAAGAGATAATGGGCATCAAACAAGTCCAGATCCCATTAGAACAATTCACCTTAGCTCTCAAGGCTTGAAAATAATCTGTTTTCTGAGACTATTTAGGCAATGGCCCCACCCTCCAGACTGGGTGTTGGCCACATGCTCTATATTCTGGGTGGAGGTCCCTCAGCCCTGGGCTTCAGCTCTGCCTTCCAGGCCCACTGGGACATCAAGCTTCTCCCTTGGATTTGGGCAGCAACATTCTAGTCCATCCGAATGGAGATCCCATCCCTTCAGCTCCAGCAGGCCCTGTTCTTCTGCCCCTTGTGCATGGCAGCCCAACCCCCTCAGCTTTGGGCAGCAGATCTGGCCCCATCCCCCTGGCACTTAAGAATGGCAGCCCCACACTCCAGAATCGATCTGGTGAAGATCTGACTCTTTGAAATCTAGGAGGCTGTGGCCCCACCCTTTGAAACCCCAGAGGTTTTGGCCCTACCTTTTGAGACCAAGGCAGCTTCCTGTGCTCCTTGTCTCTTGAGCTTCTGCTTCCGGATTCCTTGACATCTTGGCCTCTCTGGCCCCTCAGGCCTCTTGGGGAGCCCTAGTATCTGCCCTGCTTGGGCAAGTGTTCCAAAGCTCTTTAGCTCCACCAATAAGTGCTCAGAGGCACCCCACTTCATCAGGAAGCCTCCTGCTCAAAGGCACTCAGCACTCTTCCTTAGTGGGTTGGCTAATGTGCTGTCTTGTTCTGGTCTCTTGGTTCTGCTGCTGCCATTTCTTTGTTGCTGCTTCTTGCTGTCTGAGCTGTCTCTGGTGTTATAGCTCTCTCTTCACTTCCTTCTGAGCCCTCACCAGAATTGTCTTTGATGTTCATCATTCCACCAACAGTCTCTTCAAGGCAATCTAGGCTTTTACTATTAGGCACTTTAAAACTCGTCCAGCATCTACCCATTCACAGTTTCAAAACTGCCTCCACATTGTAGGTATCTGTGAGAACAGCACCGCACTCTCCTGATACCAAATTTTGTCTTAGTTATCTAGGGCTATGCTTTTTGGCAGAATGGTGAGGATTTTGCTTCCATGATTTTTATCTCTTTTATTCTTAATTTTTTTGGTAACTTCTTTCTTTTTTCTTTATACTTTTTTCCTAGTTATTTCATTAGCCATTTCAAAGAACTGACTTTTTTCGCTGATTGAACCACATTTAATGTTTTTGTTTGTTTGTTTTCTATATTACAAATTTTTACTGTTTAATTGTTTCTTCCTTTTTACTTTCTTTATTCTTACTTTGCTCTTTTTATAGCTTTCTGACTTGAACACATCTCATTTATTTCCAGTTTTTCTTCTTTTTTAGAACACATACATGTAAGGATAGGATTTGCCCTCTAAATATTGCTTTAGAACATTTTCCAAGATATGATTTGTAGCTCTTGGATTGAAGTTAGTTTATATATCTTGTAATTTCCACTGTGATTTTCTCTGTAAGTCATGGCTTATTTAAAAATTAATTTTTACCTTCCAAAACATTTTTTCTCCCTTTTAATTGCTGATATCTATTTGAATTGCATTTTGGTTAAAAAAAAAAGTCATGTGCATGTACACGGATTCCTTGGAATTCATGAGGCTTTCTTTGTGGCTTAATAACTGGTCAATTTTTGTGCATGGTAAGTGTGCTCCTAAAAGAAATGTATGTTCTCATTCTGTAGGTCACAATTTCTAATCACATTTTTCAAATTTATTGCAATCTTGCTAATTTTTTATCTTCTTGAGCTGTCCCCCTTTAAAAGACATATCTTAAAATCTTCCACTATGATTGTGGATTATTAGCTTTTTTTGTAGTTCTTCTTCGTATACTTTGAGACTCTCTTTTAAGTGCATTCAAGTTCACGATTCCTAGGTGTTCACTGAGAATTGTTTCTCTTATTTTATAGCATGTCTCTTTATCTGTCTTAGAGTTTCTCATCTTAATTCAACAAATTTTTTTTCTTAGTCTTCTTTAGATAACTATTTTCCTGGTAATCATTTACCATCTAACGGTTTTTTGATTTTTGTTTGTTTGTTTTCGGTGTTTTTCATGTAAGCAACACAGAAACGTACATCTGAATCTTGTTTTGTTTTTTTCTAATGCAGCTGAGAAGTGTAAGTCTTTTAGTGGATAAGTTTAATTCATTTATATTCATTATGATTATTGGTATATTGAAGAAGAAATTGAAGTTGTCAGTGATTTCATTTTACTTGGATCAACAATCAGCATCCGTGGAAGCAGCAGGCAGGTAATCAAACGACATATTGCATTGGGCAAATCTGCTGCAAAAGACCTATTTAAAGATGACTGAGGTGTATCTGACCCAAGCCATGGTCTTTTCAATTGCTTCATGTTGGACAATAAAAAAGGAAGACAGAAGAAGAATTGATGCATTCGAACTGTGGTGTTGTCAAAGAATATGAAACATATTGTGGACTACCAGAAAACATACAGTCTTAGAAGAAATACAACCAGAATATTCCCTAAAAGCAACGATGGTGAGACTTCAACTTACTTTGGACACATCATCAGGAAAGACAAATTGCTAGAAAAGGACATCATGTTTGTGAAGAAGAGGGTTAATGAAAATGAGGAAAACCTTCCATGAGATGGATTGACACAGCAGCTGCAGCGATAGACTCAAACGTATGAATGATTATGAAGACGGTGCAAGACGGGGCCATTGTTCTATCATATGTGATAAGGAGCTGACCTGATGGTAACTAACAACAACAGCAACAGCATTGATACATTCACACTTATTTCTGCCATCTTATCTTGTGCTTTCTCTTTGTTTTCTTTTTCCTTGCTTCTGTTATTGTCCTTTTCTACTTTTTACGATTAATACGATTTGCTTACTTTTCTCACTTGCTAATTACAGAGGTATAGTTTGTATCTTCTATTTTTAATTGTTTTCTTTTTATTTTTAACAGAAACATTTAACTTTATATTCTAATAAAATATAGGGTAATTCATTATCTGTATTTTCACCTGAGGAAAAACAAATATTTTAGTAAAGTACCATTACTTTTCAAGCTCCTTCTCTTTTGTCTTTAATATTATTATCCTGAGTTTTAGTTCTGTGTTTTTTATTAATACAAAAATTAGGTCTTATTCCTACTGTTATGTTTTATGCAGAATTAATTGAATTTACCTTTGTATTCTACTGGCAACTCTGCCTCTCATTTCTTCTTGCATTATACTTTTTCAGTTTATTTTTTACTTGCTAAATTGCATTATTTTGGTACTTCTTTCAGTGAGGGGTCATAGTCTGATGTTTTAGTTTTTGAGTCACTGAAAATGACTTTATTTTGTTCTCACTCATGTATGGTAGTGAGATACAGAATTCCAACAGTTAAGTTTCTTCTCCTTTTCTACATTTTAAAGATATTACTTCCTAAACTGTTGGCCTCAGTTGTTGCTGCTGAGAACTCTGCTGTGTCGTAAGTGCCATTTTTAATGAGTAACCTGGAGTGCTGGCGGCATAATCAATTAAGCGCTCAGCTGCTAACAGAAAGGTTAGGGGTTTGAACCTACCCAGCAGCTCCATGAAGAAAGATCTGGCAATCTGCTCCCTTAAAGATAGCAGCCAAGAAAATCCTATGGGGTAGTTCTGCTCTTTCACATGGGGTCACTGTGAGTCGAAAACAACTGGACCACACCCAACAACAACAATCAGCCTCTTCTGGTAGCTTTTAAAATTTTCTTTTTATCTTTTAAGTTTTGTGGTTTCACCAAGATAAATTTAATTGTAGGTATTCTTGACACCCAATGCATACTTTCTAGATGAGGACTCATGTCTTACTTTAATGCTGGTAAATTTTAAGCTGACATATTTTTTCCATTAAATCTTGCCTCACTGCCATTTCTGTTAATACATATTTCTGGAATATCTCTCAAGTATTGGAGTCTTTCAAGGCCAAACTTCAGTGGACTCACATGTTAGCCCATCTTCCCCAATCTGATCTATTATGGATTTGTGGTGTGATTAATTACTTTTGTGTGTGGCCTTTCTAGCCATGGTCTTATAACTCCCACCCAGGTGATTGTATGATAGGGTAATTGTGGCCTACCAAAGGGATTGGTCAGTTTTGCCTTAAAAGAGAGCCAATTCCAGGGCAGAGAAAAGGAACCCACCACCAAAGAAGGAGGAGCCTGCAGCAGAGACCTGACAGCAGGAGACAGCGTGATGGGCTTCCTGGCCCACGGAGAGAGAAAGCTGAGCACCTTCGGGCAGAGACTGAAGGGCAGGGAGAGGCGTGCCTGGGAGCACTGCTGGGAAGAGGCTATCCTGATGGAAGAACCATATCTCAAGTGTTCTTGAACCTGAATTGTAACTGTTACTTCCCTAATAAACCACATAACTGGGAATATGATCTGTGAGTTCTGTATGGCCATTACAATGAATTATCGAATCTAGCAGAGGAATAGAGAGTGCTGTGCGAGGGACAGTGGGTGTCAGACTTAGTAAAGATGGGGACAGAGAAGGCATGTCTGACCTCCGTCTCAGGGGAATCATCCTTGGGCTGTTGATTTTGGTTCTCCTTCCCCGTTTGTGGGCTTGAAGGAGGTCAGACACCTCCCCCACACCATTTTTACAGGATTGAGTTGAGTCCTCCCCTCCCAAATATGTGTTGTAAACCTTAATCTCTATGCCTGTGGTTATAATCCCATTTGGTAATGGGTTTTCTTTGTTATGTTAATGAGGCAGGATTAGTGTAGGGTATATTTTGTGTCAATCTCTTTTGAGATATAAAATAGATTAAACAAGAAAGCAAGAGAAGCAGACATGGGGGAAGAGTGATGCCAAGCCATATGAAGATCACCCCAGGAGCAGAAACTCAGAGACAAGGACCTTCCTCCAAGCCAAGAGAGAGAGAAACCCTTCTTCTAGAGCTGGTGCCCTAAATTCAGACTTCTAGCCTCCTAAACTGTGAGAAAATAAGTTTCTGTTCATTAAAGCCATCCTCTTGTGGCATTTCTGTTATAGCAGCACTAGATAACTAAGACAGAATTAGGTACCAGAAGAGTGGGGTACTGCTCTAACCAAACCAAAAAACCTAAAATGTGGAAGCAGTTTTGGAATTGGGTACTGGATAGAGGCTCAAAGAGTTTTAAAGTGCTGAATAAAAAAGCTGAGATTGCCTTGAAGAGACTTTTGATAAAATTATGGACGAAAAAGATGGTTCTGACGAGAGCTCAGAAGAAAGTGAGGAGAGCTACTGAGAATGTGGTATTTCTGTTATAGCAGCACCAGATAACTGAGACACTCTCCTATCCTGCTTCCTTCACTCCCTACAGGTCCTTACCCGAGAATAATCCCTCCATAAACTGCTTCATAATATTGTTGGATATAGTGCTGGACAATGAGCACCCTAAGTTGAAAGGCACTACTCATTTTAACTGCAATAATGAACTCAAACATACCACCGATCATGAAGATGGTGCAAGACGTGGCAATGTTTCGTTTTATTATACATAAGGTCCCCATGAGTTGTGGCAGATTGAACAGCAACTAACGACAGCAACAACATAATTGCTTCTACAAGCTCTGCTTCTAAGAGGAAGTGAAGTAACTTGCTTATGCACTGTGGCACGGTAGGGACAGGATTGGAATCCAGGGAGTCAGGTCCAGGGGCCACTCTTATCTGTTATTCTGCTACGCCTACTGTAAAGAAGGTGTTAAAATGAGACAAGTAGAATGGAGCTCAGTAACGTCCCAGCTATTGACCATCCTAACACCGCGTTCCAGCAGTCCTCAGAGGAAGGTTCTCACCGACTTCCCACGCCCCTTGCACTGCTGAGTAACCATGGTGTGTGGGTACTTGGCTCAGCCTGCAGGTCTGGTCAACTTCCTGGGCCCCATTCAGCTTCTCCAGTCGAATGTTCCAGCCTTCCAGCCTGGTTGAACTGTACCTACCCTGTCTGCCTTGGGGCTGGGGAGGAGCGTGGGAGTCTGGTCTTTCTCCATCTCCTTTTCAACCCCTTGTCTGGCACCAATACTCTGCCCTCTTTCCTTCAAGGCCTTCTCTTTTAGGTTCTTAACAGCCTTTTCTTCTCTTAAAAACCTTCCTCTGCATATCAAAAACTTTGGGTTTCAAACGTATTGTTTCTGATCTGGGATCAAGAGCTTATTTTGGAAGTTAAAAAGCCCGAACACTTGACTATTTCTTTTTCTCTGTAGGACAACTATTCACAATCCTTATCCTCCTTCAGGTCCTGTGAGTCCTGTGCAAGGAAGAGAAGAAGAGCACAGACACTTGTGGTTCAAGATGCTTTCCTGCCACAGTGTTTAAAATACATTGGCACAGAGCTGGGTGTAGAGTGTGTATGCAGTAAAGTTTATCAGTGTATGCTCTGTAATTACTGAGTCCTTTTCATCTTCAGCACCTGCCGGTGCAGGTTTTATTGACAGATATCTCCTTTGTCTCTGTGAGCTCCACAGCCTCATACCAGGCCCTGCGTGGTCCGAGGCCATGTTTCACTGTATAGTTTCTCCCAAGGACTCTGGTGGAATTTGTAGTAATGTCACTCCTGGGGACCCACATTTCTGGACCACTGCATATTTATCCTTCCCTATACAGTTTTATTGAGTCACATTTAAATAACCACAGATTTCCTTCCCATTTGGTTGTCTATTGCCCTTGCTTTGCTTCTTTCCTTTTCTTTCTCCTAAATTCAAATAATGATACTATTTGCATTTCTGTTTTCAAACCCCAAAATGAAAACGCATAATTCAAACCAAAAATTTACCCAAATATATCAGTTTGAAGACCACCATTTTGTCTTTGTGTTCACGGGGATGTGAAGACTTGTCGAATAAAAATAAGAGTACGCACAGAATTACATATATTAAGATGCTTCAAGTAATATTAGGGATTTTACTGGCACTAGACTACTGTTGAGTACAAAAAAAAAAAAAGGAAATGTAAATTACTTGGTTTGTTTCCTGCAGAAAATTCTATTTTTCATGGGAAATAGCTACACAAAGTTATCACTGAATAATATTTGATTCACTGACAATCTGTGGCCACTCCATTACCCTCACTACCCCAAAAGCCAGTAATATAGCTAAGTTTAGCGAGCACTTACTATGCACCAGTTACTATTCTAAGCCCTTTGTACTTTTTAACTCATTTAATTGCATAATAACTACATATTAGGTAGACATTGTTATTATTATGACCACTTTGTTGTTGTTAGGTGCCGTCTAGTCAGTTCCCATACAAAAAGACCCTATGTACAACAGAAGGAAATACTGACCGGTTCCACACCATTCTCATAATTGTTGCTATGTTTGAGCCCATTGCTGTAGCCACTGTGTCAATCTATCTCCCTGAGGGTCTTCCTCTTTTTTGCTGACCCTCTACTTTACCAAGCATGATGGTCTTCTCTAGGGACTGGTCCCTCCTGATAACAAGTGCAAAATACATGAGACAAAGTCTCCCCATCCTCGTTTCTAAGAAGCATTCTGGCTGTACTTCTTCCAAGACAGATTTGTTCATTCTTCTGGCAGTCCATGGTATATTCAATATTTTTCACCATAATTCAAAGGCAACAATTCTCCTTTGGTCTTCCTTATTCATTGTCCAGGTTTGCATGCATACGGGGCGATTGAAAATACCATGGCTCGGGTCAGGTGCACCTTAGTCCTCAGAGTGACATCTTTGCTTTTTAACACTTTAAAGGGTTCTTTTGCAGCAGATTTGTCCAATGCAATACGTCATTTGATTTCTTGACTGCCGATTCCATGGGTGTTGATCGTAGATTCAAGTAAAATGACATATCTGACAACTTCAATCTTTTCTCCATTTATCAAGATGTTGCTTACTGGTCCAGCTGTGGGGATTTTTGTTTTCTTTATGTTGAGATGTAATCCATTTTACATATGAGAAAACTGAAGAGCATTCTTATCTCTGGTACCGAATTCTGCTCCCTTTGTACTTTTTTTACTAAAACCATCATGTGCTGCAAAATGTTGTTGTGATTTGATAGCTCTCATTTTTGCATTGCCTTCTGTGTTCATTTCAGAGGAAGTGCTCAAAAAACATAGGTGTTCAGAAAACTTGAAAAAAATTCTCAAACCTCTTTGGGTTTGCCACTGGCCCCTGGAGTTCTAACTTCTTCTAACCTTTGGATGCTACTTATTCTACCAGATACTTCCCACCCATGTGTCCTGGCTTCCATGCTAAGAAAGTCAGAGACCAAAGGCTTGTTTTAGGCTGAGCAATTGGTAACAGGACTCTGTGTGGGGGTAGGTATAGGTATTGCATGAGGGAAAGGGTGAGGGGTGCGTGTGGGAAGATGTAAAGACCTGAAACATCAAGTTCAAGGATGCACTCAGAAAGGAAAAACTGGATCCAAAGCCACTTGTCAACAATATGGAATTTATAAGGTAGTCAGGGGGCTTGGGAGGCAGAGCCTGCAGTGCCTGTGTGTGGGTGTGGAGATGTGACAGGTGCTGAGAGCATGCCCCTGCCTAGTCTGTGACTCAGGTGTAAAACCTTGTGCTTTGTGGGGGCCCTGCCATACTCAGCCTCCCCCTCTTCGGCCTTCTATGCACCCACCCATGCCACACCTTCCATCTTCCTGCACAGCAGAGTTTCATGGGAGGATTTTGATGGGCCAGGAGGGGAGTCCAAATGGATAAGGCAGGTATAGAATGAATAAGGAAGCCCTGGTGGTGTAGTGGTTAAGAGCTACGGCTGCTAACCAAAAGGTCAGCAGTTCCAATCCACCAGGTGCTCCTTGGAAACCTATGGGGCAGTTCTACTCTGTCCTGTAGGGTTGCTATGAGTTGGAATCGCCTCGACAGCAAAGAGTTTGGTTCTTTTTTTTAGAGTAAATGAGGAGTCCCTGGGTGGTGCAGTTAATGGGCTTGGGTGCTAACCAAAAACTTGGTGGTGGTTCGAGTCCTCCCAGAGGCACCTTGGAAGAAAGACCTAGAGATCTACTACCAAAAAAGTAGCCATTAAAAACTCTGTGGAGCACAGTTCTACTCTGACACACATGGGTTTGCCCTGTGTTGGAATTGACTCCATGGCAACTGATCTTTTATTTTTTTAATTAATTGGGTCTATTTTGAGACATGTCCCCAAGACAAAATGTAGAAGTTTCTCATTCTAATGGCAAATACAAGCTGGCCACCTAATGGCTATGTTGTTTTACAACCAGGAATCCAGCATTTTGGAATAAAATATGTATTTTGCAATCTGGATATTATATAAATACATGGGGAGTTTACTTTATTCCTTATTCTCTTAGAATTCATTTTGGTAATTGCTTACATATTGTCTCTCCTTTTCCTCCCCTGGGAACATGGACAACTTTTATATAAAGCAATCTGAGAGGCTGGGAAGGGTTGTTATGATTATTGTTATTTTGAAATCTGCAGTTTAAAGTCATGGCTTTTATGCCAAAACCTCTGTTCATTTAATTGCCAGAATTTCTTTTTCAGGAAGCCTCGAAGAGGCTACTTAGTCTACAACATTAAATCTAGAATATTGTATCCAGATAGCATATCCAAACCCACTGCTGTTGAGTCGATTCCAACTGATGGAGACCGTATAGGACAGAGTAAAACTGCCCCACAGGAATTCCAAGGCTGTTAATCTTTATGGAAGCAGACTGCCACATTTTTCTTCTGCAGAGCTGCTGGTGGGTTTGAATCACTGACTTTTCTGTTAGCAGATGAACACTCAACCACTGCACCACCGGAGCTTCTACAGGGAATATAAAAAAAAAACCAAACCAAACCCAGTGCTGTCAAGTCAATTCCGACTCATAGCGACCCTATAGGACAGAGTAGAACTGCCCCATAGAGTTTCCTAGGAGCGCCTGGCGGATTTGAACTGCCAACCCTTTGGTTAGCAGCTGTAGCACTTAGCCACTACACCACCAGGGTTTATATAGGTTACTTTTAAAGCATTAATTTTATCCTTGCAAGAATTTTAGTTCAAATTCTTTTGGTTTTTGCTTTGAGTTTTTGTTTTAAAAGATCCTGCAATGAGCCTGCAATCTGATAAGTAGTAATGAGTCTAATGATTCATTATTTACAAGATATTGCTCTGTTTTTAGACAGTTGTTGGAATGAGTTTTGTCCCCCAAAATATGTGTTGGAATCTTAACCCCTAAACACGTGGATGTAATCCCATTTGGCAATAGGGTTTTCTTTGTTTTGTTAATGGGGCCATAGCAGTGTAGGGTGTGTCCTAAACCTAATCATTTCTGAGCTCTAATGAGAGCAGATTAGAAAAAGAAGAGACAGATGGCAGATGCATCTCCAAGCCCAGGTACTCCACACATTGCCAGTGGCTAGAAGCTGAGATAGACAATGAAGGACCTGCCCCTAGAGCCACAAGCTGAATTTTAGCCTCCTGAACTGTAAGAAAATAAATTCCTGTTCTTTGAAGCCACTGACTTGGGGTATTTCTTTTACTGAGGTGCTAGGAAATGAAAACAGTCCTCTTAAAAAAAAAAAAAAAAACAGTCCTCTTAAAAAAAAAAAAAATTTTTTTTTTGCCTCTTAGTTTAGTGACCTTAATATTCAGCAAAGAAAGTAGTGCCGTTATGTTCCGTGCTGAGATCAGGGAAAAAAAATTTTTTTTGTCTTCTTGTTAAATCAGTAAAAATGGAACATAATACCCAATTGCTAGTAAGGGTACCATAAAATGGGAACTCTTAGGCATGGCTATCGGTGATGTTAATCTGTGAAGAACCATGTTTGGAAAGTAATTTACGGCAGTATGAATTGGCTCTGCAGACTGCCTGGTTTGAAGGTAGCTCTACAAACGTTAACTGTAAGACTCTGGGCTAGTTACTTAATTTTTCTACGGTCGAATTTCCACTTCTGTAAAATGAAGATGATAATAACACCTAGCTTAGAAGAGCTACTGTTAGGATTTAATGAAAATAATTACTACTACAGGGAAATCCAAATTAAATAATCTAATCTAAAAGAATTCAAAGATTACATATGCGAAGGTGTTTATTTTGCTATCATTCATAATTTAAAGGAAACCATGGGGGCATACTGGTTAAGTGCTAGGGCTGCTAACCGAAGGGTGGGCAGTTCAAATCCGCCAGGCACTCCTTGGAAACTCTATGGGGCAGTTCTACTCTGTCTTATAGGGTCGCTATGAGTTGGAATCGACTGGAGGGCGCTGGGTTTGGTTGTTTTTGGTTCATAATTTAAAAACGTGTAAGTCAGTTAAAGGTCCATCAATAAAAGAATCATCAAGCATAACATTGAGTAGCCGTGATGGTTAATACCTTGTGTCAACTTGTCTAAGCTGTGATTCTCAGTGGTTTGGCACACAATATGTAATCATTCTCCATTTTATGATCTGAGGTGAGCAGCCAATCAGTTGGAGGGGGAGTTTTTTTGGGGGTGTGGCGTGCATCCAATATAAATGGCTGTTCTGGCAAAGCTCGTTCTTTCTGGATCCTGTATTCGTCTTGTCATCCTCTGACCCCCAGTTCTTGGGATGTGAGAAGCCTTTAGCCTGCTGTCTGACCTAGGCATTTTGGATTTGCCAGCTCCTGTAACCCCATGAGCTAGTAGCCTGCTGCCTGAACTGCAGGTTTTGGGTTTGCCAGCGCCTGCAACCCTGTGAGCCAACAGTTTGCTGTTTGACCTGCAGATTTTGAGCTTGTCAGCCCCTGCAGCCACATGAGTCAGGAGAAGCCTCTAGCCTGCTGCCTGACCCATGGATTTGGGGCTTGCCAGCCTCCACAACTGTGTGAGCCATTTCCTTAAAATAAATCTCCCTCTATATATAAAAAAAAAAAAATTTTTTTTATATATTTATATATACACTTCACTAGTTTTGCTCCTCTAGAGAACCCAGTCTAAGACAGTAGCTTTTTGGTGGGAAGTTTTACAGCCATTACATAAGCACGTAGGAAGATTATGTAGTAAAATAAAATCAGCAAAGTCCTTAAATAACATAAAGTAAAAACATAAGAAACTAAAGTTACATATAAAAAAAAATACCCATTGCCACGGAGTAGATTCCGACTCATAGTGACCCTACAGATAACAAGTTATGTATAGTATTATGAAACTATGTAAAACACAAATATGAAAGAAGTGAGGAAGAGAGTTCACCAAATGATAATAGGGTGGTTGAGTTATATATTTCTCCTATTAAAATTTTCCATTACATTATTATATTGCTTTTGTAATTAAAACAGTAGCATTATTAATTACTTTTATTTTTCATATTTATGAAAAAATGCTTCCTTTAGAAAATGTAATTAATGCAAAAAACC